>NC_050464.1:14144611-14487782 GCF_903995425.1 Onychomys torridus
GGGAGAGATCCGGGCTCCCCCTTTATCTACAGGTGAGAGCAAAAAACCCGCTTTTGTCGTGGATCCCCAATTTACCTGAGGACTTACCAGTATACCCCCTGACTGCAGAAAGTTCTGAGCCCCACGGAGAGACGTGGTAGTTCCCCATACGGGCCACCACTTGTTGCGACCGCCTCAACCAGCAAGGATGATGCAACACCGGAGCTCTTCTTTAAGCAGTTTATTCAGGACCTTGTTAGTAGTGATGTCTCCCCCCGCGCAAGCCTCTCCCAGCCCTTAAGTAGGTCTGGGCTACCAACCCCAGACAGCCACGTGGGCACTATCCATAGGTCCACGCATATGCCAGTGGCACACAAATCCAGCCATAGCCAAATAAGGAGCTGTTTACCACAAAGAGTACTTGCCATTGGGAAGGCAGAGGGTGGAAGCAAGCGTCATCTTTAAGGTGGGGCTACACGCAGCTCTCTACAAATAGCCACAAATGATATAAAGTACCTTCGGGTTATTCTAATGAACCATGTGAAGGACCTATATGACAAGAACTTTAAGTCCCTGAAAAAAGAAATTGAAGATGTCAGAAAATGGAAAGACCTCCCATGTTCTTGGATAGGCAGGATTAACACAGTAAAAATGGTGATCTTACCAAAAGCATTCTACAGATTCAACACAGTCCCCATCAAATTACCAACACAATTCTTCATAGATCTGGAAAGAATAATACTCAACTTCACATGGAAAAACAAAAAACCCAGGATAGCCAAAAGAATCCTGTACAATAAAACAACCTCTGGAGGCATCACAATCCCCAACCTCAAGCTCTACTATAGAGCTACCATAATAAAAACAGCTTGGTACTGGCATAAAAACCAACATGTGGACCAATGTAATCGAATTGAAAACCCTGACATTAACCCGCACACCTAATATATAATTTTTGACAAAGGAGCCAAATATGTACAATGGAAAAAAGAAAGCATCTTCAACAAATGATGCTGGCATAACTGGATGTCAATGTGTAGAAGGCTGCAAATAGACCCATATCTGTCACCGTGCACAAAACTTTTATCCAAGTGGATCAAAGACCTCAACATAAATCCAGTTACTCTGAACCTGATAGAAGAGAAAGTAGGAAGTACTCTTGAATGCATTGGCACCAGAGATCACTTTCTAAATATAACACCAGTAGCACAGACACTGAGAGAAACAATCAATCAATGGGACCTCTTGAAACTGAGAAGCTTTTGTAGAGCAAAGGACATGATCAACAAGACAAAGCGACAGCCTACAGAATGGGAAAAGTTCTTCACTAACCCCACATCTGACAGAGGCCTGATATCCAGAATATAGAAAGAACTCAAGAAATTAGACATCAAAATGCCCAATAGTCCAATTAAGAAATGGGCTATAGAACTAAACAAAGAATTCTCAACAGAGTAAAGTCAAATGGTTGAAAGACATTTAAGGAAGTGCTCAACATCCCTAATTATCTGGGAAATGCAAATCAAAACGACTCTGAGATACCACCTTACACCTGTCAGAATGGCTAAGATCAAAAACACAGAAGACAGCTTATGCTGGGGAGGATGTGGAACAAGGGGAACTCTCCTCCACTGCTGGTGGGAATGCAAGCTTGTACAGCCACTTTGGAAATCAATATGGCACTTCCTTAGACAATTGGGAATCCATCTCCCCCAAGACCCAGCTGTAGCATCTTGTGTATATATCCAAGGAATGCTCAATCATACCCCAAGGGCATTTGCTCAGCTATGTTCATATCAGCATTGTTTGTAATGGTCAGAACCTGGAAACAACCTAGATGTCCTTCAACTGAAGGATGGATAAAGAAAATATGGTACATATACCCAATGGAGTATTACTCAGCAGAGAAAAACAATGGCATCATGAGGTTTGCAGGCAAATGGATAGATCTAGAAAAAATCATCCTGAGTGAAGTAACCCAGACTCAGAATGACAAACATGGTATTTACTCACTCATAGGAGGATACTGGATGTAAAAAACAAAGATGACTAGACTGCTACACAACTCAAGGGAGGCTACCTATAAAACGGGACCCTAGGAAAGACACAGGGATCACTCAATGACTGAGAAATGGATGAGATCTACATGAAGAACCTGGATGAGAGTGGGAGAAATGAAGGGCAAAGTTTTAGGGAAGGGAGGTTGGGGGAGCAGGAGATCCCACCTGGATCAGGAACAGAAAGGGAGAACAAGGAATGGTAGACAATGATGGATGAGGACCACATGAGAACAGGAATGGGCAGAATGCTGGAGAGGTCCCCTGATGTCCACAGTGATGCATCCTCTGTAGACTGCTGGCAGTGGTCCAGAGAAAGCCTGATCTGACCTAGTCTGGTTGTCAGATTGCCAAACACCCTGACGGTCAGGCTGGAACTCTCATCCAGTGACTGATGGAAGTGGATGCAGAGATCCTCAGCCAGGCCCCAGGTTGAGCTCCGTGTGTCCAGTTGTTGAGAAGGAGGAGGGACTGTGGAGTGTGAATTGTTGAGCCCAGGATTAGGAAAAGAATGGGGACAAAAGGCCAGATGAATGGGAGCACATGAATTGTGAACCAAGGGCTGTGAAGCCCCCAGCTGGATCAGGCCCTCTGGATAAGTGAGACCATTGAAAAGCTTGAACTGTTTGAGAGGCACCCAGGCTGTGGGACCTGGA
Source organism: Onychomys torridus (assembly GCF_903995425.1). NCBI lineage: Eukaryota > Metazoa > Chordata > Mammalia > Rodentia > Cricetidae > Onychomys > Onychomys torridus. The sequence goes on from NC_050464.1 coordinate 14,147,304, forward strand.
CCTGTCCTTAGTGCATGAGCTGGCTGTTTGGAACCTTGGGCTTACACAGGGACACTTTGCTCAGCCTGAAAGGAGGGGACTGGACTTGCCTGTACTGAATCCACCAGGTTTAAATGAATCCCCAGGGGAGTCTTGGCCCTGGAGGAGATGGGACTGGAGGGGAGGGGATGGGGGGAAGGTGGGGGTGGGCATGGGATGGGGGAGGACAGGGGAACCCATGGCTGATGTGTAAAATTAAAGCACAAATATAATAAAAACGGGGGAAAATATCTCTCCTTGATTGTATATACTGAAATATAAGCAAATGACCACTGTAATTCTCTTTTCCCAATGGAAAGTTCCTTCCACCATATGTCCCTGTATTTGATTCTAACTTGGAAAATTTCAATAGTTCTTAATGATATAAATACATGGTAATAGAGAGACAGAACTTCCATACATAACTCTACATCAAACAAAATCTTCATCCAACATCTCACTTTGAAAGAAACCCTGGTTTCAACTTAAAAAACCATTTAAAATATCTGTTGTCACCTTTTACTACATCTCAACATTGTGTCTAGCTATTGCCATTAGAGAGAAAAAAAGATAAACTAAAAGGCATGTAGATTTCACTGGAAATAGAAATATTTACATATTCAAGTTATGTTATTAACTGTGTGGAACAAAGATTATACACAAAAGAAATTAAGGAAGTTGACAGTGACAGAATACCTACAACTACTCACACCCAAGGCTCAGGGAACATTCTGGAAGACATGATGAAAAGACTGCTAGAGCCAGAGGAGTGTCATGAAGGGCTGGACTCTGCACATGACATGGGTGTGACTCACATAAACTCACAGATGCTGTGGTTATCCCCACTGGACTTCTAAAAGATCAATCTAATTTTAAAAATCTAGCACAGATGGGAAAGAGGCTAGTGATCTCACCATCCCTTTCTGTGGCGCTAAAAATAGGTCCCCAGAGCATTTTTCCATGTATATCTCTAACACATCTGCACTAAAGATGTGTAGTGCTTGAAGTGCCCAGAAGAGGCCATCTGATGCAGTAAGCCTGGATTTAGAGGTGAGTTTCAGTACCACGTGGATACTGGAAATTGAACGCTGGTCTTCTGTGATAGCAGTTAGTCTTCTTAATGCCTGAGCCAACTTTCCATATGCAGTATTGTAAAACTGATAAAAGCGTGTCATAGGCACTAGTGTAGAAACTACTGTTTGTAGCAGGAATCTCTGAATCCACATCTGAATGGATCTCTATTGGTTGAAATCCAGCTATTCTGAACCTGATAGTAGAGAAAGTAGGAAGTACTCTTGAACTCATTGGCACTGGAGATCACTTTCTAAATATAACACCAGTAGCACAGACACTGAGAGAAATAATCAATCAATGGGACCTCTTGAAACTGAGAAGCTTTTGTAGGGCAAAGGACTTGGTCAATAAGACAAAACGACAGCCTACAGAATTGGAAAAGAGCTTCACCAACCCCACATCTGACAGAGGACTGATATCCAGAATATACAAAGACCGCAAGAAACTAAACATCACAACACCTAACAGTCCAATTAAAAAATGGGCTATAGAGCTAAACAGGTAATTCTTTGCAGAAGAATCTCAGATGGCTGAGAGTCTTTTAAGGATTTGTCAACATCCTTAGTTTTAAGGGAAATGCAAATCAAAATGACACTGAGATACCATCTTACACCTGTCAGAATGGCTAAGATCAAAAACACCAAAGACAGCTTATGCTGGAGAGGATGTGGAGCAAGGGGAACACTCCTCCACTGTAGGTGAAAATGCAAACTTATATAGTCACTCTGGAAATCAGTATGGTGGTTTCTCAGAAAATTGGAAATCAATCTTCCTCAAGACCCAACTATGCCACTCTTGGGCATATACCCAAGGATTGCTCAATCATACCACAGGGACACATGCTCAACTATTATAGCAGCATTATTTGTAACAGCTAGAACCTGGAAACAACTTAAATGGCCCTCAACTGAAGAGTGGATAAAAAAAATATGGTACATATATGCAATGGAGTACTACTCAGCAGAGAAAAACAATGACATCATGAGGTTTGCAGGAAATGGATGAAACTAGAAAATATAATCCTGAATGTGGTAACCCAGACTCAGAAGGACAAACATGATATATACTGACTCATAAGTGAGTACCAGATATAAAGGAAAGGATAACCAGACTGCAAACTTATAGCTCCAGGAAGATTAGTGAGCCAGATGACCCTAGGAAGGACACATGGATTGCCCAGTGGTGGACAAATAAATGAGCTCTACATGAGCAAACTGGGGGTGGTGGGTAATGGAGGTCAAAGGATGGGGGATGAGAGCTTAGAGGTGGGGGAGTATCAAACTGGAATAGGAACAGAGTAGGCTAACAAGGAAAGAGATATCATGATAAATTAAGAAACCATGGCAATAGGAAGAAAAATAGTGCTGGTGGGGACTTCTCAGGAATCCATAAGGATGACTCCACCATAGACTTCTGGCAGTGGTCAAAAGGGTGCCTGAGCGGGCATACTCTGGTGTTTGAATGGCTGAATACCCTTACCATCATTAAGGAGCCCTCATCCAGTGACTGAAGGAGACAGGTGCAGAGATCAACAGCTGGGTCTCAGATGGAGCTCCAGGAGTCCAGTTAATAGGAGAGGAGGGATGTTGAGACCATGACTGGAAAGAGTACAGAGACAACTAGTCAACCTAGTGGAAACACACGAACTGTGGACCAATAGCTGAGGAGCCCCCATGGTATTGGACTGGGCCCTCTGGATAGGTGAAACAGTTGTTTGGCTTGAACTGTATAGGGGGACCACAGGCAGTGGGATCAGGGCCTGACCCTAATGCATGAATTGGCTTTTTGGAACACAGTATCTATGGTGGGATAATTTGCCCAGCCATGATGCAGGAAGGAGGGTCTTGGACCTGCCTTATCTGAATGTACCAGGGTCTGCTGACTCCCCATGGGAGACCTTGCCTTGGAGGAGGTGGGAATGGGGGGTTGGGTTGTGGAAAGAAGGCTGGGTAGTGGGACGAGGGAGGACAGGGTAATCTGTGGTTGGTATGTAAAATGAACAGAGAATCTCTTAATAAAAATATTTTTTTAAAGTTTTAGTTTACCATGGGTAATGATTAATATAGAAATTTATAACTAGACAATGTAAAAAAGTGACTTTGAAATGCTCATTCCTAAATGTGATATCTAAGTCACTCTCTCAAAGGCTCAGAAGAGATTAAAAAGGAAGAGGAGCAGAAGAATAATAAGGAGTGGACTGGAGAATTGGGTCACTATCTAAGAACATATACTGCCTTTGACAAGGACCTGAGTTCTGTTTCCAGAACGCCTCTCAGGTGGGGAAATTGCCTATAATTCCAGAACCAGGGTATCCAACACACCCTTCTGGTCTTCATAGACATTTTACTCATATGTACATATACATACACATATTTAAATAAATATAAATAATGTTTCTTACACAATTAAGAATATACAAGAAGGAGAGAGACTTATAAAAAGGTCACTTCTGGGCATGAAAAGGTCTTTGCACTCCTAAAATCTCAAAAAATTGTCATTTATGGCCCAAAACCATTCACAGGATAAGATCCATCAGCATTCCACCATGGAGAATGGAAGGTTCCATGTTCTTCTGTCTCTCCCTGAGGATTTATAAGTAGGTAGTGGCAACAAGAGAAGAAAGAACCATTTACTTCAGCAGTGTAGAGAGAGATAGGGTCTCTATATTCCTGCAAATAACAATGTATGTTATCTTGTAATCAGTATTTACTAATTCCCTGAATCACCAAATATTTGAAAGACATTAGAGTAGAAAGAAAAATAATTTAAGAGAGGCAGAGGAACAGTAAGAGTGTGAGATAGACAAGACTATATATATATACTTGTATTATATATCCATGTTAGCATGTAATCTATTTATTTCAATAATGTCATAATAAAATTTGTAATACACACATATATGAAATATTGAAGACATAAAAATACAAATTACCAACATTACTCATGTGCACATAACCACATAATGATTCATATACACATAATTTTAAAATTAAAAATAATTCTTATAAAAATAAATAAATGATAAAATTTTCAACACAGTGGTATTGGGTGCTTTAAGCCCAGCACACAGTATGGAGAGGCAAGTAGACATCTGTGAAGCCAACTTCAGTCTGGACTATATATTGAGTTCCAAGACTGGTAGAGATACTTTTGAGATAGTGTTTGAGAACAAACCAACATGCTTTCATGATAAAAATTCTTGAGAGAGTAAGAATGAAAGAAACATCAAATAAAATATATAACAAGCATCAAAATAATAAATGTTCTATATTATAAACACACAGCTAACATTATCCTTAATGGAATAAAACCCAAGTAATACCATTAAATTAAATTAAAATAAAAAATGAGACAAGACTTTTCAATCTCCCTACTCTTTTTCAATAAAATCATCAAAGTGCTAGCTAGAGAAAAACAGCAAGAGAAGAAAATTATAGAAAAAGAAAAAAATCAAATTATCCTTACACAGAATACATATATTTCTACCAGAAAAAAATGATGAAATGACGAACAATTTCAATAAAGAGTCAGGATATGCTGGGTGGTGGTGGTGCACGCCTTTTATCCCAGCACTTGGGAGTCAGAGCAAGACGGATCTCTGTGAGTTCGAGGCCAGCTGGTCTACCAAGTGAGTTCTAGGAAAGGCGCAAAGCTACACAGGGAAACCCTGTCTTGAAAAACCAAAAAGAAAAAAAAAGAATCAGGATACAAAATAAATTTACAAAAGTCAGTAGCCTTTATATACACCAGCAGGTTGAGAAGAACACCATGGACACATTTCCACTTACAATACCATAATAGTATATAGTAGACCTTGAAATGAACCAATCAAATAAGGGAAAGAACTCTATAGTGAGAGCTTTAAGTCTCAGAAGAAAGAGATTGAGACACTACAAGATGGAAAGATATCCTTTGATTCTGGACTTGTAGAACTGACATTGTGAAAATGGTGATTCTACTGAAAGCAATTTACACATTCAAGGCGACACCAAGAAAATCACCACAACATTCTTCACAGAACAAGAAAAAAATCCCAAAATCAATATAGAATCAGAAAAGATTCTGGATAGCCACAGCAACCCTTAATAATAAGAACAATGCAGGAATAATTATCATTCCAGACTTCAAAATACGTTCTACAGCAGTATTAATAAACAATGTATCTTACTGGTGCAAAAACATATATATAGATCAATGGAAGAAAACAAAAGAACCAAACATCATGAGTACACATGTTTACAGCCACCAGATATTGACAAAGATTCCAAAAATACACACTGGAGAAAAGACAGAATCTTCAAAAAATATACTATGAAACAAGGATATCCTCACATACAAAATGAATTAGAACCATATGAATCACCTTACAAAAAAACTAACTACATCTTTATAAAAGAGTAAGAGCTAGAAAATGGTAGGCTTGAGCTAATGGCCAAGCAATTAAAAAAAAAAAAAAAACTAACTACAAATGGATCAAAAACCTCAGTGTAAAATCTGAAATGTTAGATCTTCCAGACAATACTGAAGCAGTACACCAAGAAAAATACATGTATAGTAAAGGACTTCATAAACTAGACTCCATTTGTCTGGAAATTAGGGTAAAACCTGACAACTGAGAAATATTGCCTCAGAAAATTAAAAAGCTTTGTACAGAATAGGAAGCAGTCAATTGAGTGAAGGTGAACACTACAAAGTGAGAATCTTTACCAGCTGCACATCTGATAAAGGTTTAATGTCTAAATCTATAAGGTATCCAAGAAAACAAAGACTCAAGGAAACAAGCAACTCATTTTCAAAATGAGATATGAACGATGGGTATGATGTCTCACACATTTAATAGCATCACTCCTGCAGCAGAGGAAGATGGAACTCTCTGATCTGAAGAAAAGTCTGGTCTACATAGTGAATTCTAGGACAACCAGGGCTATGAAGAGAAATTCTGCCTCAAAGTGGGGGTGGTAATAGAATTGAACAAAATTCTCAAAAGAAGAAACAAAATAGTCTAAGTATATCTACTGATTGCTCATTACCCATAGAAATTAGATAAAAAAATAGAACAACTTTAATATTTCATCCTACTCATCTCAGAATGGCTAAAATTAAGTAAACCAACAACAACAAAAAGCTGGTGAGGACATAAGAAAATAGAATCATAATTCACTGGTAGTGTGATTGCAAACTAGTGCAATCTGAAAATCATTGTGGATAATTCTTCATAAAACTAGAAAGAAATTTACCACATAACCCAGCTATACCACTTCATGTCATTTCTTCAAAAAGAAAACATCCTGCTCCACACATGTTATACAGACATGTTCATTGATGGGCTGTTCACAATTACTAGGAAATAGAAACAACCTAAATATCCTTCAACTAATAGATAGTCAATAGATTTTGAAAATGTAGTATATATATATATATACATGAATACCATTTAGCTTTAAAGAAAATTGAAACCATGCAATAAATCGAGTGAAACTAGAAAATATTATATAGAAAGACATAACCAGTACCCCAAAAGACAAATAGCCCATGTTCTTTCATACCTTTGGATCCTAGCCCTCAATTTCCAGATGTGTGCATACAACAAAGTGTTCACAGAATGTAGGACACGAAAATGAGGATATGACAAGGGGAACTCCTATGAGGTAAATAGGAGGACATAGGTAATATGAAGGAGAAATGGGGAAAATGGGAGGGACTTTTAATTGGAAAAGGAAGAAGAAAGAAAATACAGAAGGATAAGAAGAGGGGATGATTAATAACACTATGGATGCTTGAATAACACATAGGGATTAAATATTTTATATTATCTAAATGGAATTGAGGTGGGAACAGGGGAGGGATGAGCGGGAATAAACAAATAATATATTTGTATTTTAATTGAAAATTATAAAAGTAACCTTCTAAGATATTTATACAATGAGGTATATAAATGTGGATAAATTATCTTAGCTCTGTCATCAGACCAAACTGAGTTTGAATGCAAGCACTGACACCTACTAATAAAGCTTAAGCATACTGCCAAGTAAAACAAATAATAGACTGCCTAGGAAATACTGAGGGAGAAAGAAAAACAGCAACTTTAACATTATATTATACATTATACAAGATTACCAAGCTTTCTTAGGCAATATGGGGTGGCATAAGCATAAGGAGATGGCAACAACCAGTCTCTGCCCTGTGACAGTAGAGCTGCTAAAATGAAATACTGACTTCTGCTTTGTGACCCTGCTTGTCCATTTCCTGATGACCAGGGTCACATTTGCTCTTCCCCCTTGAGAAGTGACCATCATAAATACCCACTTAGACAGCAAGATTGGGCCTCTTCAACAATGGTTCTGAACTAGTGAAAGAAGTGTTTTGTTTATCTCTGAGTGCTGAGAATTTCTCCTTGGGAAACATTGAAGCCCCACCTGAAAAAAACAGCATGAAGACTTGTATATTGTTGGCAATTACAGTGAACCCCTAAGATATTCACAATAAAATATTTGTTCATTTTATGGTACTGGGGACTGAACTCTGCGCCAGGATAACCTATCACTGGACAACATCTACAGCCTTTCATAACACTCTTTTGTTGTTATTTTTGCTTTTTAAGACAGAGTTCCTCTCTGTAGCTCCAAATGACCTGGAACTTGATTTGTAGATGAGGTTGTGTTTAAACTCATAGGGAGTCACATGCCTCTGCCTCCTTAATGCTGTGATTAAAAGTGTGCAGCAACACAGCCTGGCTAATTTTTTCTGAAAGATGTAGGTGTTCCTATACCTGGAGTGTAACCAAGGCATTCTGAGTGAAAACCAAAAATCCTAACTGCTATGTTATGTGGGAATATAATAAAAATTTTAAATGAATACTCAACACTTTAATTTTTTATTTTTGAGATTATAATGTAATTGAACATCTGTACATTTCAAATACTTCCATATACAGCTTTCTTCTCTTTTTCATATTCATGCCTTGTTATTGAAAAAAATTATCAAATACATCAAATACATATATATATATATGTATATATATATATATATATATATAACATGTTTTGTTTGTATAATCCTTACATATTTAAAAGAATACCTACATGTCGATTTGTGAAGTTAGAATAAAATTCTTTCACTAGAATATTCTTGATCATATCTGGTTCTGTGATTAACAGCACAGGGACTAGCCCATTATATAGCCTGCATTGGGAAAACAGAGATGATTACATTTTGATCCTACTATTAACTTGGTTCTATAATACATGCTTTTTTGAACTGAACCTTGGTCTTCTGTAAGAACACCAAGTGTTTATTCATTGCTACTCTACTGCCCCTAAGGACAAATTATTAACAGCTGACAATCAATAATGCCATTTTGCTGGAGCTAAACAGAACTTGTGATTAGTACTGTGGTTTCTGGTGATGGATGAGAAGAGATGAATAGACAGAGAACCTCTTTCACCTACCTTGTGGCACATAGCATAGTGATGTCACGTCTTTTGAGGCTGTAGACAAATTCCCAGTTAGCTCAACCATCTCATAATAATTAATGAAACAAACCCAGAAGTAAACAACATGGTATAACATAACCAACACCATATACACTCTTGCTAAAAAGTCAATGCCTTGTATAAAATGTAACAAGAATTGAAAAGTAAAAGAAAATTCAACAAAGTTTGGAATTGCAGGACTCTAAGACCAGTAGTCAGGAGGCAGATATGAAAGATAGAGACTTCTAGACCAATATGGACTCATAGCGACTTTCAGACCAATGTTGGATATATTGAAACCTGGTTTCAAAAAAATAAACAACAGGGAAGGGCTCAGGATGACTCACACCTATAGAAAGAAGTACAGGAGGTAAGGATTACTGAAAATGATAGAAATGGTCTACCCCAGGGAAGAGCACACAAAAAGCTGGTTACCCAATTCCACATGATCAGCCCTGAAATCATAGATACAAGTAACACTATGCAAACTGAATAGGTCATACTTATGAACATAAATGCACTTATACATACATATAGTCATGTAACAACAATTAATAAAAACCAGAGGATGTATTTGAAGGAGGAAAAGAAAAGGAGAAAGGATGCAATTATAATATAACCTCAAACAAAAAAAGAAGTAATAAAAATAAATAATACTTTATATGTACATAAAATTAAACAAAAATTATAACTACAAATATGCTTATTTTCCCTGAGCCTATCTTTGAAAAGTCCATATTTACTGGAAATATTTTTATAAAATTAATTTTGCTTTTATCTAAATGTAAATCAGTATGGGCAGGAGACACTCTCCTGAACTTATGAGCACATATTACATGCATCTGAATTAATGCATATCTTACATTTTTTTAAGTCTCATTTAAAAATTTTAAAAGGAGACCCTAGGTTAAAGTAAGGCTAGGTGTCTCTGGAACATGAAATGTTGCAGACAAATCATTAGATGCAAAATCCTCTTCTTAATTCAGACTGTTGGCAACACACTTATGGAACCCTTGGCAGGACAGGCTTTCAGACACTTTAAACAGGCAAATGTGTCCCAATTAACTCTGGACTGACAAAGTTCTCACATGCAGTTTTGTGTCACGTCATAACAAATCTACGTGGACATTTACAGAATAGTTACCTCCACGTATCTACATAATTTTTATGGCATTCAATATTGTATTTTGATATGCACTAGGAAAAGAAAAGAAAAGAAAAACTCATTATTTTTCTACCTGTATTGGCCACAAAATGGGAAACAAATCACTCAAACCCCAGAATAGCAGGCTCATTATTTAATTTTCCTAACAAACAATTAATGGAAATCCTTCCAAGAGAGAAAAAGGAAAATACACTTGACATGGGGAATTTAAAGATATTCATGATTTCTTTTCTAGATATTTTACATTGCAAAATTGCTCCTTCTTTATTAAAAGTAGCAACTATCTTTATCTTTGGTAGGACTCTGGTTTTGTTTTGACTCTGAAATCCTGAAATACTCTGTCTTTTCCCCTCGGGTGCCTGAGGGCACCAAGAGTCAGGGAGATTGCCATGACTGTGAAAAACCTATTTGCTTCTCCCTGCTTACTGTACCTTTCCCTCAGTTGATGACTTCTCCAGGATTTCAGTAAAATCAGTATATTGACGACAACATTGATTTATATACCATATTAGATTTATATAATTGCCTTTCATAATATTAAATGAAAAGAAACAAAGAAGCAGAGGCAAATACATTTGCCTTCTAGTGTCCCTATACAACATGGAAAGATGAGGATATGCTGCCTCTCATAAAGAAAACCTACAAGTTAATGCTTGGTTTAAACTTTCATCTCTGAATCTTGGGGGACAAATCCATGTAATCATTAAGTGGCAATTGTAATTGTAGTGGATAGAATCCTAAAAACTCAGCTTGGACTCAAACTCTCTATGTATCTAAACTGACTTTGAAATTCTGATCCTTCTGAATTTAGTGATAACAGCTGTGTGCTCCTATGTCCAGTTTATATCATGCTGGGTTCAAGCCCAGGGATTTGTCCACTCTAAGAAAGCATTCTACAGAAGGGAATTCCATATTCAGGGACTACGAATGTCCAGTATACAAAACTATGTCTCCAGTCAGGTGACAGGGCCTAGTGTGTAGAACCTAGTATGTAAAGCCAGACTGAACCAAGGTATTCTCTGAGGTCCTAATGAAATTACAAAGGGAACTTTACTTGGGCGTTATTGTCCATGAACTGAGTTGGTAAGAACCAGTCTAGGGATAGAGTCAGTTCCTCAAAAGACTGAAGGCTGTAGCTTCTTGGAGATTTGACTTTTTCCTAGTCTGTGCTTCAGTCCTAAGGCATCTGTGATGGAGGTATGGATACCTGAGCCTTTTTGCCAGCCTTTGAAGATTTAGATATGTGCTAGACTTGGCCATTTCCCTTTTACATATACCATGTAAGAAGCTTTCTACTTATTAATCTTCTGATATAACTCATCATTTTATGCAAGACTTCCTGGGCATAGATACATATCTTCTTGATTTGTCATACACAATCCACACTGAAACATCTAATCACCTTAACCATTGGGATCCTCATTCCTTCTGGTTCATGTAATGTGATGCTCTATGCAGGGTTTGAGATTATTAGAAATCATCAAGAATGAGTGTTAATGTGCTAAATATACAAAAGGAGTCAAGCGTGGAGGAATAGCTGAGAGTAAAACATGGGAAGAAAAGATTCAAAAGAACAATCTCTTTTCATTCATATGCTTCATATGCTTCTAATTTGACATGTATCACTGTGGTACTTAGATAAATTCTTTACTTTCATTAAGAAATATACCCTTGGTTCCATGAAAAAGGTTCTGTAAATTTAAAGATATGGGAACATGTAGGTGAAAGTTTAAAGACAGAATATCACCTATGAGGGCCATATGAGTTTCCTGTTTTGGGTTTTCACTGTCAAATTTTATACATAATATGTTATATCCACAGCTTGAATATGATTCATTTGTAATTCAACAGCCTTGTAGATCTAGCCAAAATACTCCAAAAGAAACTGGAGGACACAGATAAAAATAAATGGTTACAAAATAGATATATAAGGCCCTGAGGACTAGGAGGTACCTTAATTTCTTGAATTACTTTCACTTCATGATACTTCAGAGGATGAGGAGAAACTTCTTTTTCCCAGTGAAGTTATAAAATCACCTGAAATGGCTCCTACTTCTTTAACTGAGCCAAACCCCATCTTCCTCAGGACTCTCCTCCTTTTCCTTTTAGCCTTTCTTCCTCCAGTTTTCAGAAACTCGTGATGAAAGATCAATGGAAGATGAGCCCCAACTTGTGTCAACCATTTAATGCTCAAATCTTACTTACAGTTAGAAAAATGTACTCTTCTCTCATGATCATTTATTACTGAAATCTTAGGAGATTTCAGTACCTACTGAAAATCTAATTATTCAGATATTTCTCACCCTCCACCATTACTTTGAACAGACTTAGCTGGAAATTTCCTTGGAGAAATCACATATTATACCTCCTTTTTCTTATTTAGATTATATTACAGAGGACAGTACTGTATGCCTACAAAGAACCACAGGTAACTATAAATATTTATTGTTTTCAAAAGATCTTAGGAAATATGAATTGGCTTAGACCTTCCCTGAAACATAATACAAAAGATTTGACTCTCTATTTTTTTATATTAAGAGGAGATAATGACCTCTCTTCTAGAAAGCTGGTTCCTGAGAGTGAAACATTAAAATTGTTATATTGAATCATCATTCATGGACAGTTGATGAATATTGGCACAAAGCTTCTTCTATCTTCTATACTATTACTCCAACATATCCTTCAGGCTGACTCTTGCAACAAGGAGAGGTCTAGTGGATTTTTCTGCCCACTGATGCTGGCTGTCCCTTGACTTCTAATTACGAAATATTTGCTTAGCTTATACAGAAAACAGGTGTCCTCAAGCTCATCAATTTATTCCATGATAAACTGACTTGATAATTCACCCCTTAACATCTTCACTACTTGATTCACTTTGGGTCTTCACTGACTCTAGACAGGTAGCTCTCTTTGAACTTATGGATCAGCTTTGTACTTCATATCCTGCTGATCCTTTAATTCAAATTTTCCAATACTACTTCATAGGAGTTACACAACCCCAGAAACAGATACTGTGTTCCTAGGGGAGAGCCTTCTGGGGTGCCTAATGTTATGTAACTCCTCATACATTGAGTGTTTCAGCTAAGTCTTCTCAGAATGCAGTCTCTAAACTCTTACTCTGACAGTTTATATTTCATGTAAGTTGTTCAAATACTTCCTGGTGCTCTTATTAAACAGATTGAGGGTGAAGAAATGTTTCAATTGTTTCAGCATGCCCAACAACAGTTAGAACCAGGAATCTCCTTAATTTTTCCAATACTTCAAGCTGTAGATCTAGCTTTCCATTATTCTATTCAGAAGGTTGCTGATTCTGCTTTGTTTGAGCAAGCTGTGGTCTCATGCAAATCACCATCAGCACTGTGCTATGTCTCAACCCCAATTACAGTTAACTAGATTTCAAGTATTACAAATTGTCTCAGGTTGTCCTGCTTGTGTAACTTATCTGGCTTCTCCTTGTTATCATGTAAATCTCCAAGGCTTACTGCCTTATGACAGAGAGAAGTAATTGTCATTTCAATTTTTGTCAGCCTAAAATACATTCATGTTAGTTTGACATTTATTCATGTCCAGCCTATTAACCAGAAAAGCTGGTAAGCATTGGATTACTAATTGATGGTGAACACTTTTTATAGCTGGACCTCCAAAAGTGTTTTAAAATAACAGTTAATGCTCCAGACTTCTGATGCCTTTAAGGAATTTTGTGCTACATTGTGTATTATATATTAAGCTTGCCTTTTTTGTATTCCTCAAAGACAATAAACCACACATGGGTCTCCTATGGCTTTGCTTGAAAAAATAAAAAAAAGTGGGAGTATATATACTTTCTTACTTCTACAAATCTTCTTAATAGTACTCCAAATTAACACTCTTTGAGAAGAAAGCAACAAGGATTAATTAGAGCAGGATGTTTTTGATTTGTCATGCTCCAGAAGGAGAGATTTTGTGAAAAGATACTGCTATAGGGGATTGGTGTGATCCTGACCTTGTGCTTATGTAGACTAGAGGATGTTTGTATTTTCCTACAGGAAGCTGATGGATCACACTGGATCCAAAAAAAACTTTGTCCTGCATTCCCAGGCTATGAAGTCATCTGCTATATCACAGGTGACAGAAGCTAAGTATGCAGATGATGAGTTTGAGACAGCATACAGTCCAGTACACCGCATGCAGTCCATATGTTAGGGCTCACTCCAAACTTGGAGTTAAATGTCTCAGAGCAGAAAATATTCGAGTGGTAAAGGAGACATGGAAGCCTGTTATTCACACTCTATATATTTTAGCAATTCCGGTATTACTCTCTGCCACATGTGGAAAGTATAGAAGTCTACTGGACCTGCATAGTTTACACTCCCTTCGGCTTATCCAATCACATGGGAAGACCTGTGTTCTAGAGTATTTACTAATGATATGCTTGTTTATTTTGCAATTCCGATGTTTTACATGTGGTGCCTGGTACTACTCACTTTAACTATATTGGTAGATCATAAATTATTCTTACTTGTTTGTCATTGATGGGACAGTGTGGCTATGTTCTTCTCATGTGAGTGACTATTCAAGTGTCCACATGGGATCAAAAATGAAGCATCACCAACTTATTCATCATTCAGATTACCCATCAGTTACCCCATTGGATGGATATTTCCCAGAATTTAGTGAGTTTCCTGTGCCCCGCTTCAGAATGGAATTCTTCTTGAGTGGATTGCTCCATGACTCTAAAGTACTTCTTGCCTCTGAATGGATGATCTGAGGTGCTGGTTGTCTTGTCTTAGTGGTACCCACTTTGTCTGGATGAATATGACATCCTCAAATCCTCTCATTGGCCATGTCCTGTTTATGCTATCTTTAGAGGAAAATGAGTTTTGAGTCACCGTCCCAGATAATGGGGTGACATATATGAGATATTTAGATAAGATGACCAATCACAGTATATCATTTTATATTTGACCTCACTTATTGTGTTAAAACTTCATATATGTAACTGAATGAGAGTCCTTCTATTAAATAAAGGGGGGTACACTTCAAAATTGCAGTGTTACTTGTATCCACACTAATTGTATAGATGCATTTGCTCATGGGAGCCTTCTTTTCCTTTAACAGTCTTGCTTTGCTGTGGTTCCTGTGCAACTTTAAGTACAGTGACTTTGGACAACACATTCCCTTTGAGCTACATCAGGATATTACTAAAAATATATTTCTAGATTTTATTTTAACTATAATTTTTGTAGGACTTGCAGCTCTCCAGTCAGAGGCTGCTTCCCTTGCCCAACAAGTGCAAACTGCCCATTTTGTTAATCAGATTCCTTACAATACTGCTGTAGCTTAGATAAACATAGATTAAAATGAAAACAACACCTAGAAGATAAGTTAAATGCTCTAAAAGTTTGTGTATTGATCCTGGGAGATTGAGTACAAGGAATTCAATTTGAATTATCTTTACAGTGTCCTGCTAGCTTTAGATAAATCTGTGTTGCTCCTTTAAATTGTGATGAATGTGAATGGAAATGGAGATAATTAAAATCATTTTCAGGTAGTATCAGACAATATCAGAATGTTATTTTATATTTTGTTACCCTCAAGCAAATAGTTACTGGCATGTGCCATGCTCATTACACATTCAATTCCCCTTCAGATCCAGTCCAAGATTTATTACACAAACTGTCAGGTGTAATCTCCTTAAAACTGTTAAACATTAGTTCACTATTATTTTCAGATTACTTGTGTTGATAATTCATCTGATAATATTAGGAGTCATTTTCTGGTTTAAAGTGCTGTTTAGGCTATTAAATATTTAGACCTAAATGACTCATCTGGCCATAAAAAGCAAAAAGGAGGGAGTGGGGAGTCTTTTTTGAAACAGACTAACTCAAAGTTTTCTCAGACACCATTATTAAAGAACAAAAGGCATGACAGTTCTGTGGCCTTCTGGAAACAGGTTTGAAAGTTTTTCTTTGGGTCTGGTATCAGGGCCTCTAAGAAGTTTTGGTTGTAGTTTATGGGGATCCTAATCTTGTCCCTGGGTTGTAGTTACCAATCACAAGGCAGCTGTGTCTGGAGTATCCTGGGTTCCCCTTGCCAGCATTGTCAGACTTAGCTCTCAGCTAATCTTGGCCATTTCCCCATGCAAATAGTAAGTATGTAAGGATCTATGGTGATTGATACACCTCCTTGTCATAAATCATCAGCTTATATAAGACCTCCAAGTCTCAGGTATCTGTCTTTTTTAATTTCTTTCCCTTGGTCCTTCCTCTCAAAACCTAACATTTTGGGACTCTTCTTGCAGGTTGGGGTCATCATAGTATAAGCACAGCCCTATTGTAACCTAGTCACCTATAAATAAGATATCATGGTATACCCAAGCACTGAGTAAGATTAATCTGTGATCAAAATCTAAACAGTAAGTTTGAGACTAACCTTGTCTACAGGAGACACTACTTGAAGCAAACAAACAAACAAACAAAACCCAAGAAGTGTATTTCTAAAACTACGTAAAGAAGAGGTCATCCAAAAATGATAAGGAAGTTATTGCTTTTTCAGTTGGGAGCAAACAATGGTGTTCTTAAAAACTTATGCAATGAAATCCTTGGTTTTGAAGAATTATGCTCTAATAAGTAAACCATGAGAATTCAGAAAAGCAAATCTTCCAAGAGTACAGTCTGCATGTTGGCGCTGCTCTTGCACAGGAGCTCAGGAAGGACAGGCCAAGAGTCCAACCTTTAGAAAGCCTGTAAATGAAATATATAATATTTCATACACTACATGTGTATTTTTCACAGTTTTGTTAACCTATGCTTTAATTAGTGATTTTGTATAAATGATTCTGCTTCTGTTTCAAGAAACAAAACTCACAGTCTGGTTAAATATCCAAGGTTTTTAGGCAACATCATCTAGTCTCCTATATTCCTGAACTTTAGATTCATGCATAGGGTTGTACCTTGAAGTGAAAAGGAGTAAATGCAAATCTTTTTGTAGGTGGCAAAAGCTTGGCTAGAGCCTTGGAAGTAATAATGGGATTAAACAGTTCAATTGAGGATTCAATTATGTGAATATTCCCCACAAGGGGAACGCCTCCAGATAGATATGTTCCAGAGATAATCAGCAAGGAGTATAAATATTAATTCTGAACTTAGATTTGAATACTTACGTTGATGAGCTGCTACTCAGTGGCCTTACCTGTACTTTTTAAAATACTGATTAAGAATAACTGTACTTTTCTGGAATCTGTACTAAAAAGGAAACAAAATCTTTGATGTTCTCAAAGTCTGCAAATCAGCATTTTAGGTTCAGGTCCTAGTGTGCTAACAGCCAGGGTCCTCACCTGCCCTGACACAAACCTGAAGTCATACATGACCTGCCGCAAACCTGAAGTCACAAACACATGTTAGTAAAGCCCAAGGGTAACCTGGCAATGATGAGTGTGACAAAAACATTTCTGCCCACTTAAAGCCTTACAATTGATCCCAATTTCCATTAGAATGGATGAACTGACATGGGGTTTAATATTTGTGTAAGTGACACCTTCACAAGAAGCAAATTAGGGAACCCAATAGCACTCACCCTCCTATAGTTAAGCATCATCCCAACAAAAGGCCAAGGTTTGGGACCAGTAATCCCTAGCTTCTTAAAAAGTCCCTGGGAAGAGTTCCCATACCTAATACATTGATGAGAAAGTCAGTCAGATCATGGTCTTATTAATTACACATGTAAATATTCATAATTATACACACACATAAGTAGACACATTACCACATGCCATATAAAAATATACATATTTGTCTACACATATACACTAACTCATGTATATTATTGACTCAATATGTAATAGGTGATACGCATGCATGTGTGAGTATACATATATATGATATATGTATATAATATATATATGTATATATATATATATATATATATATATATATATATATATATATATTCTTGGATGCAAATATTGATAGTTACCAGATTTCCTATATCATCTTATTATAAACTTTTAGATTAACACTTGATGGTTCCAGTCTTAGAGTTAATATGTAATAATACTTTATAAACTTGAGTTTGAATGTTGCTGAAAGACTCACTAGACTTAGGAAGTCATCACACATTATCAGTGTTGAGTAACCTGCAATACAAGATCCACATGATCGATCTACAACTTTATGTAAGCAGTGAACAGTGAGGTTGCTCAGAGCGGGAGGATAACCCATCAGCAGAGGCCCATGACAAGAGTCTCTGACCTTTCCTGTCCCTCAGACTGAGAATTGTGCAGAGGTTCCCAGGTGCAGTTTTGGGCCTGGGGAAATGGCTCAGCAGGTAAGAGCATTTTGTGCTCTTGCAGATGACCCAGGTTTTGTTCCTAGCCCCCAAATGAGAGCTAATAACGTATATAATTCCAGTCCCTGAGAATCCAATGCCTTGTTTTAACTTACATGGGCATCAGGCATACATGTGATACACATACATACATTCATGCAAAACATTCATTGGGGCAATATAAAAATATATTTTTTAAGATATCAATTTTGGGAGTCCTCTGTTCAGGTGTGAGGCTTTGATGCTGCAGTTGCCTTTGAGTCATTTATGTAGCTCCAAATAATCCTTCAAATGAACTCCAGTGGTAACTACATAAACTCATGTCTCCCCAGGGTAGACTTTGTACGAATGGCTACATTGGCTTGTCAGTTGTACCCTACTGAGGTCAAAGGACATTTGCTCCCATCTTTCCCAGAAAATGCAAAGTACTCAATGAGTTATCCTAATTAATTCATGGTGAAATGAACTACAAAAAGCAGAATCTCTCCATTCTGTTTCTTCGTAGAACCTAGAATGCACAAAAGCAGCTTTCTGTACTTAGATGATCAGCCACAGGCACTTAGTTTGTTGTCAGTAATCCAACTATGTGTGGCAATACTCTCTGGACAGACAGGCCTGAGTCTACATAACATCTCAGCTGTAGTTTCCCTCAATGTGGGTTCAATATTTTGCACACCTCCCTATCCCAATGTGACAAACTAATGACAGAAAACAAAAAAAGAGAAACAGCAGACTGAAATCATTTTAAGCCTGTTCCAGGTTGTCTCCCAATGTTTGATTTTTAACATTACTTGAAAATACTTTGCTGAAAAGGACAGTGAATTAAATTATTATTTAGGTTACAGGAGAAATGTGTTCAGCTATGGGAGTACAAATTTCCCTTGGATTATACCTTTTGATTTTCTGACAGCGAAAATGTGCCTGAGAATTATTCACCTCTAAGCTCACAAAAGGTAGACATCTAGCCAATTATTCAGAGGTAGAGGAGCACCAGAATGGTAGCCAGCAGTGCCCATGTTTTTGTGGAAAAGTTTGGAATCAGGTCCATTGCTGTTTTTCTTCAAGAAATCTCTTTATTTCCTAGTAGGTGATGATGTGAGTTCTCCTTCTGAGTTCAGGTATGAATATCTGAAGACACTCTGCATTATTTATGTGCTAGGAATCTTCCATGGGTATGGAGAATATGAGTGACCTCTTCAGTTGACAGTTCTTAATAGTTCATGTTAACCCACATTTTGACTTCTTTTTAGTTCTTTTCCCTAGGAAACTAATAAATAACTAAACCAATGTTCCCTGTAAGACCAGAGGTCATAGATGTTTGTCAGAAATGCAATAGAGTGATTGACATTAAATGTCCTTTGATGTTTACAGGACTGTCTATGTTGCAAAATACAATGAATCTTTGCAAACAAGCTCCATTTATAAATATTTACACATGCATATTTCTCTCTGTGGAACCCTGTGTATACCCTAAAACATATATGTCACATTTAATAAAAAATGACAAAAAATATATAAATCACATCACCCCCATATAAACTAAAGTTTCCCATGCATATCTTTTATTGTCATTTTTGCAGCATTTGAGGTTTCTGTATACATTTCCTTTATATTTTCATATAATTATTTACTATTGTTTTTCCTATGCTGCGTCAGTTAAACGTTTTAAATATACACCCATAGGCACCAGAATGTGTTAGTGTTACAAATCCAAACTTGAATTTTTCACTTCTTCCCCTGTGCCTTGCCTCTCTCTGTGGTATGTGATGGCACGTTGGTCATCAGTACTTCTGAATCTATTTGTACCTACTGTTTCTATATGTGTTCCTAACAAAGGACTTAGCTCTGTATTTATTGTGAAGCACAGAAAGCATGGCATGGCTAATGGATGAGAGATTCTTTACAGAAATCATTAACAGAGATTTGTGGAGGGATGGAAAAAATTTACTGACCCCAACAAACACTGAAATACACAGAATACCAAAACATACAGCAAGCATATACTACCAAGCGGTATATGTATGTTATTTGCAAAATTAATGGTAGATACTTATTTATAGCTTTGCTTCCATCCTATGGGCCGCTTTTAGCAAATGATTACCACAACACCCATGCATTACTCTGAGCCAGTGGCATGGAAAGATATATAACTTAAGATTAACATTGTACATTAGCTTAGGTTGTAAAAGCTCATTACATGGGAAATCAAAGGTAAGTGAAGTTGTTTGTGACAACTTAACCTGTCTTAAAGGCAGGTTAATCAAAACAGAATACATAGTAGGTTATCAGCGTGAACCCTAAGTGATGTCAAGGTACATTATTAATTTAGCTGTCAGTTCCAGAAAAAGTTCAATCTCTATAAAGGTAAGAGACAATAAGACTGTAAAGTATCTAATATAGTATCAATAAATAGACCATATCAGATTGGACATCCAAATTGGTTGATTAAGTTGAGTTGAAGAGGCTTGTAGTTCACAAATGACTTTGTTATGTTCCACTAAATGTTATGCCCTATGTGGATGACCTAATCAAGGGGGTGACAGACACTGAATGCATGCTCAACCAATACCTGCTATAGAAATATGATGTGACATGTATCACTCTATAGATGTTGAAACTGTCTTTTGTGGCCTAAACAACAATCTTTTTAGGAGAGTTCCCATAAGTGAATTTTTAAGAATCACAAAGAACAGGTTGGAGCTAGGACTCCATGATTAAAAAGTCTTGGTGCTCTTGCAGATGACCCAGTTAGGTTCCCAGTACCTACATGGTGGCTATGTTGGTTTTAGTAGGAGTGGTCCCCAAAAATGTCATATATATGGATGTTTGGTCATTAAGCAGTTGTGCTACTTGAGATGGATTAGGAGGTGTGGCCTTGTTGGAGGAAGTTTGTCACAGAGAGTAGGCTTTGGTGTTTCAGAAGCCCAAGGCAGGCCCTGTGACTCTCTCTTCTTGATGTATATAAACTAGGATATAGATCTCTCAGCTACCATGTCTGCTTGCATGTCTCCATGCTTCCCAGCTTGATGATAACAAACTAAACCTCTGAAACTGGAAACAATTACCAATGAAATGCTTTCCTTTGTAAGTATTACCTTGGTTATGGTGTATCTTCAGAACACTAGGACATTGATTAAGATGGTGACTCACAACCATCTATAACACCAGGTGTAGTGGATCTGACATTATTTTCTGACCTCAAAATGCACCAAGCAAAAAAGAGGTGCATACACATACACACAGGCAAAATGAAATACAAATAAATCTTGTTTAGAAAAATAAAACGGTTATTTTTGTGAACATATTTCCTTTTTACCCTTTTGAAGTGTCTTTTATCCTTTTCACAGTAACCTACGCACTACGTATTTTCTGTACCTGAATGAATAAGGCATTTTCTAGTTTGGACTGTAGGAAAAGAATTGTGTACACACTCCTAATTTACCTTCAGTGAAACTGTAATCTGTTTAATATTGAACAACATGATCAGGGTTTTTATTAAGTCTAGAGATTATCGAAATCATTCACCAAATTGCCCCATTTATTTTACCTACACACCTCTGATTACAGCAAGACACTGGTTATAGTAGGAGGATGTCTTCATGGTACAACATAGTCACTTCATCTGATTTCATCTTGCAAATTTTTTTTGTTGTGTTAGTGTTGGTGATGATGGTTTTGTTTTGCTTTTTGCTATTATCAGGTGATGCGAAATATCTAGATTCATATTTTGTACATTAAAAAAAATTGCTCCAAGATTCATTTGATGAAATTCATAGTATTCCCTAAAAATTGCCATTGACCATGTGCATAGATGCAATGCAAATGAAGTAATGTCATCCGGGATCTCCTGTGTAGTATGTAGGTTGTCTTACAGATATTCAGGTTCTGTCTCTGGTGTGGTGAGAAACAAGCAGACATGTTCATGCAGTCTTGTTCTGAGAACATACCCAAGGCACTTGTGGAATAATCAGAAATGTGGAAGACAACTGGTGACAGTGTGCTTGTCTGTCACCAAAGAACAAATGAAAATCTTGGAAACAGTCTGCAGGAAGATTAGGATTGGTAGCTCATGAAATCTTAATTACTGCCTGTGTTGTTTTGTTTAATTTAACTTCTTAATATTGTTTTCTCTGGCATGTAGAGGGAGAAACTGATGCTCGGTGATTCAAATCTGCTCCCCAATATCTATAGATCATACCAGATCATAACAGACACTCACATATAAAGGTAATATGAAAGCAAGTTGAAGTTCTTTTTGATGCTCAAGTACATAAATATTCAACAGCTGTCATTTTAAAGAAAGGATCGCTGGTTGTGGTAGCGCACACTGGTAGGATTTGCTGAAGGAGGCGGAGGCAGGAGGATCACGAGTTCTAGGCCAGCCTGGGCTACACAGTTTTAAGCCAGGCAGTGGTGGCGCACACCTTTAATCCCAGCACTCGGGAGGCAGAGGCAGGTGGATCTCTGTGAGTTCAAGGCCAGCCTGGTCTACAGAGTGAGTTCCAGGAAAGGTGCAAAGCTACACAGAGAAATCCTGTCTCAAAAAAAAAAAAAAAAGAAAGAAAGAAAAAAAAGAAAAGAAAGGATCATAATAAGAAAAATGCAGACACAGACTACAAACACTTATGTCTTGAATTCTTCTATCTACCATGGCTTCAACCTTAACAATTTCCTATAGACAATCTAGAATTTAGGACCTGCTATGTGACACTATAATTCGGATAATGTGAACAAATGTCTACTCACCCCAGACAGTGAAGCAATGACATACCAAAGTAAGAATACCACAGAAGTTCTCCTTGATGGACCAATGAGATTTATTGGGGAAGAAAAGACTCAAAGACAGATACATTACCCAAAGCCCACCTCGACATCGGGGATTGCTCACAAAAAAACTGGAAACCTGGAGCACACAGCACAGATACCAGGCAGCTTTATAGGATGGAGTGTTTATTCTAGGCAGCACTTCTGGTCTGTCCATGTCTCTCTGAAGTTCTTATGGCTTATATATGTTTGGGGAGGGAGGGAATAGTGATCTTGTCAGTTTCAGGGACTTCTCAAAGATTTTGAGTTGTTTTTATCCTCTTGTCAATCATAATGTAAATATTTGATAAGCAAGATATCTGATGTGTGGCTTCCATGTAAAGGTTGCTAACCCATCAAAGAGGTTGTGACTCACACATTGAGAACCACCATCTTAGACCATCCTTTGTCATAAAGCATTTAGTTACCTCATAACTGTCATACCATTATTGCATCAGTAGGCACTTTTTGTCTGACAGGTTGGGATTGCAGCATGCAGGCTCCAACACTGCATAAGATCACATTGATGTCCCTTCTCCTGCAACCTCCTATGGCACCTTCAGGTAGTATGAAAGCTAAATGGGAAATAGAAAGTTTTCTGACTTCTCTATGGAAATGGACTCATTTTTTTGCATAGAAAATTTCAATGGAGTATAGCAGTCAGGCTTCAGTGTGGTTCATTCTAATTTCTCTTGTCCAGGTCTACAGTGAAAGGGAAATAAACAAAGCAGTGATGTGGTGATATATTGTGTATATTAATAAAATTTGACTGAAGATCAGAGAACAAGAACAAACACAAATTGATGAAAAAAGCACTTGCCTGTGGCCTTGCTGTCCCCTGCACAGGTCTGAATTGCACACATCCAGAGGCTCCAGCCTACTTGGGCTAGATTCCCTTCTGCTGGCTAAGTTTCTGTTGCAGGGCTCTGCAGCAATCTCTTCAGGCCCAGGCTCCAAACATGCCAGAATTAGTTGCTTTCACACATTCCCCTCTACAAACATCTGGCTCTCCAATATTTTCCCTTTGGCTTTCTCTGGAACCCATCTTTGGGCTGCTGCCAAACTATCATTTGAATCATCGTTGTCAACAGTTTTGGTGAGTCTATTAAGATTTCTTATAGGGAGGGATTAATTATATAAATCACATCATATGTTGGCAAAATTTTTACAATGGAGAAAGTTTTTTCTCTGTTTGATAATATGATTGACATTCTGAAAATGGAACAAGTAAATGAGAGAATAATTAATGTTGATGGGATTTATGTAATGTCAGCTATAAATATTATTTGTTCAGTCATTAAAATAATTGATTAATATTAGTGCCAAGATAAAGGTTTTAGAAAAACCTGTTAAAACAAATCATAGAAACATTCTGACCCAGACAGAGGAATTTAAATGAGAAGCATTGCCTTATAAGGTTACAGAACAATACCCTAAGGCTTTCAAATAGCCAACTTTAATCTACCCAGTTATCTTATAGGAACTACCCAGTGACAGATAATCCTCAAGGCTATGTAAGAACTGACTGGACTCCTATGCCAATGATAGATTTGAGGATATTCAAAGAATTAATAGTCTTAGATGGCATCCACTCATATTTCCTGAAGCAGATGTTAAACTTGTGGTCAACTTTTAATAGAAATATCCCTCAACACTGGAGAGATTTGGTTAAAGCTGTCTAGAGGCTCATCCCCAATTACAAAGGAGGGCCTGGTAGAAAGATGAGGCTAAGACTGTTGAAAGATGAAGTAGAGTTAGAGGTATGGAAATTTCCCAAGATCAACTTCTTGGAGAAGATGATTATGATGAAATACAAATATAATCTTTATACGATGACTATATTCTACCTTTATGCTGCATTGGAACCTTGAATGCTTGGAACAGAATTGAAAAAGTAGGAAAGGAAACTGAGTCATTTACAGGGTTATACAGGGTCCAAAGGAAACATTCACTAATTTCTTACAAAGACTGACTTTAGCAGTAAATAGAATGATACCAAATTCAGAAGCTACACAGATAGTAATTGAATCTCAGGCTTTTGGAAATACTAATGCACAATGCAAATAAGTAATTAAGCTTTTAAAGGCAAGTTCAGTACTTCTGGAGAAATGGATCTGAGATACAAAAAATATTGAATCTCATGACCATGATGATTCTTGGATAGGGAAAGTTATTTCCAGAGGTTTAAAGAAAAATAATAATGTCAAATGCTTCAATTGTGGTAAATAAGTTTACCTAAAAGGGGTCTATAGACAGGGTGTTCCTACAAACAATGGTTTTTCAAGGAACAATGGCAACAGATTGCCCCTCCCTTCTGGAATATGCAGAAGGTGTGGTAAAGACAAACATTAGACTAATGAAAGTAGATCAACAAGGGACAAAGGTAATCCTTTGCCTTTGCTTTCAAGAAACTCCCTGAGGGCCTCTCAAGGGTCCCCATGTCAAATTCAGTTCAGTCCTTTGCTGTCACCATGGAAGATACTCCTTCCCAGAGCAATTAAAGAACCTAACACTTATTGTACAAAACCATACTGTTCTGGGTGATAGAACAGTTTTAGAAAATAAAAAAAAAATTTAAGGAGAAATTACAAATCAAAATTGATAAAGATTAGAAAAGGAAAACTCCCCAAAGTTAGGATGGTGGGAGTATTTTGTTTTTGTCATTCAGGAAAATTAAGGCACCCAGGTAAGGAATTTGAAGAATACTGGGCAAATGAAACATCTGAAGAAAAAGGACAAATCATCCAAAAATGTCCCAAGAAAAAGATTTTCTACAGTAAACCATACTAAGCCTAGTAGCAACATTTGAAGTCTTTGAAAAAAAATGATATAATCACACAACCATGATTCCATAAAGACAATGCCAATGCCATTAAGAGCCTGCCAGTGCTGATAGGACCA
The DNA here is from genome assembly GCF_903995425.1 of Onychomys torridus. Classification (NCBI taxonomy): domain Eukaryota; kingdom Metazoa; phylum Chordata; class Mammalia; order Rodentia; family Cricetidae; genus Onychomys; species Onychomys torridus. The sequence continues at coordinate 14,173,041 of NC_050464.1, forward strand.
AAAAGACCAAGAGCTTTTATGAGACCAACAGTGTCATTTGGATCAACAGGGGCCCCCTCAGACACAGACACCACTTGGACAATATGGAAGAAGAGATAGGTAGATGCCAGTGCAAAAAATATAATCAATAACATAAAGATCAATAGGGCAAAACCAGAACCTAGTGGATCTACAGCGGCAAGACCCTAACATTCCAATGCAGAAGAAGCATAAGTAATCAACCAAAAAATGATTTTAAGAAGATGATAAAGGACTTCAAGGAGGAAGTGAAAAATTCTCTTACATCAAAAAAAGGACAAACAAAAAATTGAAAAATATCATAAATGGAATAAACAAAATATTCCAAGATAAAACCAGATTTAAATAATACCAGTCCACAAATCCAGCCCTTTAATATCGATGGACTCAATTTGCCCATAAAAAGACACAAGCTAACAGAATGGATACAAAAAAGAATCCATCTTTCTGGTGCATACCAGTGGGCACACAGTCAGGCCTAATGGAACAGTGGAAATTAAACAACAGCCACCACAACAAAACACATGAAAAGGGAAGGCGAAATGTTATGGGGGTACTGTAGAAGAACTGGAGGTGAGGGAACGGGGTGGAGATTTGTTCAAGAACTTTATATAGTTTTTGTTGAAAGGTGTATAATGCTTTTGTGGATTTTGTTTGGTGCTTTCCTACTCCTCTCTTAACTTTCATTCATGTGTAGTTTATTCTAGCCTGTGACCTAATGGATGTGTTTACATTTTCTTCAATGTGAAGGGTACCTTTCAGAATCTTATATAACTGTATCTTAGTCAGTGTGAATTCATCTTTATGGAATATTTTCTCTTCTTTCTCTATTATGACAGAAGAACCTCAAATAACCAAGAGGCATTTAACAAATTTGCTCAACATCCTGAGTCATCAATAAAATGTAAATCAAAACAACACTGAGATACCATCTTATGTCTGTCAGAATGGCTACCATCAAAAACACTGATAACAGCTTTTGTTGGAGAGGATGTGGAGCATGGGGAACACTCCTCCACTACTGGTGGGAGAGTAAACTTGTCCAGCCACTTTGGAAATCAGCATGGTTGTTTCTCAGAAAATTGGGAGTCTATCTACCTCAGGACCCAGCAATATTACTCTTGAGCATATACTCTAGGAACACTCAATCATATCACAAGAACACATGCTCAACTATGTTCATAGCAGCATTGATCATAATAGCCAGAACATGGAAACCACCTAGGTGCTCCTCAACCAAAGAATGGATAAATAAAATATGGTCCATATTATATATATATATATATATATATAATGGAATAATACTCAGCAGAAGAAAAAAAAGCAATGACATCATGAGATTTGCAGGTAAATGGATGGAACTAAAAGATATCATCCTGAGTGAGGTAACCCAAACTCAAAAGGACAAAAATGGTATGTACTCAATCATAAGTAGATAATTTTGTGCTCCATGGACATCAGAAGTGCAAGTGATATACAGATGTACATGCAGGTATAACACACATTCACATAAAATACAAGCAAATACAATTAAAAATTAAACATACATACTTGTAAAATGGATGAAAAGGCAGGAACAAGGCCAGGGAGATAGATCCAAAAATCACTTTCCAGGTGTTTCTGAAAACTTGAGTTCAGCTATTGAAAACCTAGAATGCTGGATGGCCTTGACAGCCCATCAATAATTCAACCACATAGAAAGTGGAGACTCGGCATCTTCAGAGCAAATTAGCATGTACAAGCAAGTTCTCAGTTCAACTGATAGACTCTGCCTCAATGGATAAAGTGAAGAATGATGGATGGAGTTTTCTGATGCCAACTTTGGGCATACAAATGCATGCCAACTTCTATGCACACGCACCTCTCCCCAAACACAAAACAAACACATGTGAACAACATACACACACACACCTTGCAAAAATGGGTACAGGAACAATCTTGCATCAAAGGAAAGTGTCTTGTCTTAAAAGACAGGCACTCCCTTAGAATGAAAGGACTGAAAAACATTTCTCTAAATGAGGAAATGGAGCTAAAAATAAGCGTACATCATTGTCTCAATTGATGACAGTTTGGGTCCTTGAGGAAAGAAATTGTGGCTTGGGGATTAAGAGTGAGTACTTGCTATTTGCTTACAGGGGACCCAGGTTGAGTTTTTAGAACATAAGTGCTGATAAATCTTTAAAATAAATAACACGTATTCTCAGGGGTTAAGAGTACTAGCTCTTGCAGAGAACCTGGGTTCAATTACTAGCACCCACACGGAGTCATCTATAATACCAAGTTCTGTAGGCAATGCATGCATGTGGTTCACAGACATAAATGCAGATAAAACATCCATACACATGAAATAAAAATGAATAAATAAATGTAAAAATATGAAAACTTGTGGTATGCTGGGAATACAGTCTAAGAAGGATGTTTATCCTTCTAAATGCCTAAATTTAGAAGTCACAGAGGCCTCAAATAAATGGCTTAATGATACAACTTATAGCACTGGAAAAACCATAACAAATACCAAATCAGTATGAAAAAGAAAAAGAAAAAGAGGATAGGTGGAGGGTAAAAGTTAATGAAATATAATTGGAGGAAAAACAATACCAAGAGTCAACGAATGTTCAGTTCTTTGAAAGGAAAAATATTGTCAATAAACCCTTAGACAAAGCCACCAAAGGAAAGTGAAAATGCCCAAATCAATAAACTAGAGATGGCAATGACATAATGACAATTCAGGAAGTTAAGTGTGGATATGACCACCATCTGCTTGAATCTTTAATGTTCAGTGAAACCCAGAACTACTGGAGCAGGAAAAGACTCTTCCCACAAATTATCCAGATTATTTCTCATTTATGTCTATGAGGAAAAAATAAATAAAAAACAAGACAATTAGGAAAGAGTTAAACTGGGAAACTGTAGTTATATCCATATGTCAACCCCACCCCACAAACTGTCCTTTCTAATGCATGAGTACCAGCTCCTTTCTGTCCTGTGCATCACTCAAGAGTAGAAATGTCAGGAGTTTGATTTTCAGTTATCACTGTAGTTGTAAGTGCCTTTAAATTGCATGTTTGTGTCTATAACACAACAGAGTTATGCAACTTTCCATCTTGAAAGGCCCTGTTGTCTTGCCTTATTTTTCTTAGCATTCCTTGAGCATAATGCATCCTTTTTTCTTGCAGCTTCTAATTGCCTCTTTAAAAAATTATATTTTTAAAATGTACTTCCTCTAGCAAGCCCCCATCACTTAAAGGTTCCATACCACCACCACCACCACCACCACCACCACCACCACTACCCTGTAACGCACCACCAAAAGTGGACTAAGTTTTCAAATACCTGAGCTATGGGAGACAGTTCTCATCCAAAGCATCACAAGCTCTGTATTTTAAAAGTATCACTCTTTCTCTGTCTCTATCTGTTCTTTTACATACCAACCACAGTTTCCCCTCCCTCCTTTCTTCTTATTCCCTTCCTCTACTTTCTGTCTATGCTCCTCATTCACTCCTCCTCCATCTCCATTCTGAAAGGGGCAGGCCTCCCCAATGGGCACCATCAGCATGGCATATCAAGTTGAGGCAGGACCAAGCCTCTCCTGGGTGCATCAAGACATCCTACCATAGGTTCCAAAAAGCCAACTTATGCGCCTGGGACAGGTCCTGACCCCACTACTAGGGGCCCCACAGACAGACCAAGCTACAGAACTGTCACCCACATGCAGAAGGCCTAGGTCAGTCCCATGCAGGCTCCCTAGCTGCTGGTCCACAGGCTGTGAGCTCCCACTTGTAGTTAGAGTTTTCCCGCCTGGCCCACAGTCAGGACAAATCTCTCTCATCAGCCAGGCCCATAGACGCTCAGACACAACCAAGTAAATACACAGAAACTTACATTGTTTACAAACTGTATGGCTATGGCAGGCTTCTTGTTATCTACTTCTTCTATCTTAAATTAACCCATTTCTATTAATCTATACTTTGCCACCATGTGGCTCGTGGCTTACCAGTACCTTATCTCTTTTCTGTCATGGGTGGCTGGCAGCTTCTCTCCTCCCCCAGCCTCCCACTTCCCAGAATTCTCTTCTCTCTTGTCCCACCTATACTTTCTGCCTGGCCACTGGCCAAACAGCATTTTATTTATACAGAGTGATATCCACAGCACCCACTAGCTCAGGTCAGCTGTCCCTGTGGGTTCCCAATCATGATGTTGACCCCAATTGCTTGTACCATCCCTCCTTCCCCTCTTCTCTCCATTTGGCACTCACTGCATACACCAATCTTGCTGGCTGGCCTGAGAGCTTCCAGAGAGTCTCTTACTTCTACCTCCAATCTAGTTGTCAGGCAGGAGGCTAGAGCAAGTTTTGCCCCATGCCCCTGTTTCTGGTCAGGGGCCAAGCTATGTTAGCATGGACTAAAGGCAGTGTGGAGCCCTCCTTTCAGGTTTCTCTCCCACCTGTATACCCACCCCAAGATAACCCAATCTACTATCTTGTCTTCTAAGGGTTAAAAGTCTTTCAAAAAGTCACTTGGTAGCATAGCTGGAGAGAAAGTCAATGGACAGGGTGAGTTAGCAACAGCTTTCTCCTGAAGAAAATCTCAGTGAAGCCTAAGATAAGAGGTAAAAACTGGAAACAGTAAAGCTGGCATGTGGCCAAAGCCTGAATTGCAATTTGCATGTCATGGACAATAGGGGGAACATGTGGAGTAGATTGAAACTGTGGCATTGAACTGTTGAAAGCCCATAGTGGAAAGCCCAGCCGAGAGTCAACATTAATGGACTTTCACTTTGTCTCTGAAGGTCAGATAGGCCACAGAGGTTGAAGGATCTGCCCATCATTTTCTTGAGAGTGAGGCTGAGACCCTGGGGTAGTGAACTGTTTTCTTACAGCTTGGCTGCTTCCAGAAGACAGTGGCTGTGCCACAGGTGTGCTGTGTGCCTTCCTTTCACCTATGGTTTGTGGAATTTCCTTACCTGTAGGATTTACTGACCTCTGCAGCAGTTGCTTTAAAAGTATATACCCAGAGGATAGTCCAGGACTGAGCAGTGGAGAGTCAACTTCCACTTCAGGCTCTAAAATTCATCATCCCCACAGGTAAGGCAGAAGTGTTCTGGGCATTCTTTGGTCACAGACTCATCACCTCAGAATCTGAAGCTCAGGTTCTTTCCTTATGTTTCTGAAAATGTTAACACTCCTTCCCTCAACTAAAGAACACCACAAACACCAGCACATACATTGACACCCTGCACCTTGGATGGTATGCAAGCTTGCCCCTAGCCAGAACTCTTCCTTGAATTTACAAGCATTTTCTTCATATTTATTCCATAGACCAAGGCTGCCAGTTTCTGAGAAGTATCAAGGTTTTACCTTTTAAAATTTCAGATTATTTTGAAAGGGCTAAAAAAACCTAAGAGATGCCAAGATATGGGCTTTAGTAAGATAGGCTACCAGGGCTTCTGAGAGGACTTGAGGGGCATGAGTGTATGGGCCAGTAGAGGGCTCTGTGGTAGAGAGAGTGTCCAACAGCCTAATGGACTAAAGAGACAAAGATGGATAGTGTCCAGAGAATCCCAGGGTTCTATGATTGAGAGAAGATGCCCCAGGTTTTTAAGAGACTGCAGATTGGGGAAGTGTATGAGTGATCTGAGGTATTTTGGTCAAGATAAGATGACAAAAACCTCTAGGTTGGAAGATATCTCAAGAAGACTGGAAGTATTGCCTGGGGTCTTCTGATCCTGTTTCAGTATACACCTGTCCTGTCTTCACTAGGGATAGCCAAGGCCATGTTTCCCAGTTGTAATGGAACCTTTCTCATGTCACCCACCTGGTCTCTGATACACAAGGGCTAGGGATGTTCTTCTTGTATAAGGGTTAGCTTCATTCTTCTGTGTGACAGTATTCACACAGATAGGAGAGATAAGAATAGATGTATACTCATCCCAGACAAGGAACTGAAAACAAATCAAAGTAGCAATACCACCAAAGTCAATCTGGGTGAAGGATAAGTTTAAGGGGTCACTTACATAGCAGGGATGACCAAAGGCAGCTGCATAGCCAAAAGCCAACCCAATATGTGTGACGCCCCCCAAAACCTGGAATCCTGAAGCTCTCTTGCAGGCATTTTGACAAGTTTAGTAACTTCCCTGGGCATCTAAGCTCTTCAGAGTCTCCTTCAGGCAGCTTGGATGATCCAAGTCTCCACACTCAGCAGTTGCTTACTGCTTCAATAACCTTGAGGAAGGGGCCTTTGTGAATCTTAAAAGTTTCAGCTTTCCCAGATGTGAAGTTCGTTTAATTCCTGGGTCTCTTGCATCTTCTTTATTCCTGGAGGGAATGTTTCAACCAGGAGGAAATGACTCCATGACAATTCTGTAGAATTCCATGTAAATAGAATCAGATACTTGGCACTCAGGGGTTTTGTTTGTTTGATGACAAAGGTTTTGTTTTTGTTTTTGTTTTTTCTGTAGATGTGGCTGTCCTTATACTTCCAGCTGTTGTCCTACCTTAGCCTGGGAATGATGTAATTGTAGGTTTGGGCTCCATGACCAGCCTTTTGTTTGCTTTTGCTTTGCTTTTCTCTGGTGTCAAGTGCCTAGTGTATCCACTGTGAGATTGTCCTGGGAGGACTGGATCAGCAACACTGATGTACTCTTAATTTGCTGTCTATGACCTACCACATGAGCCTGCTCACATTATTATGTTTTCCTCCTGACTAACTCTGCAGAGTGCTTTGTCTTACCAGTGTTCACAATTCCATCAGTCATGCAGAATGGCTTTGATATATAGATATGGGACTATGGGGATGATGTCATCCAGTATCCCCTAGAGACAGAATTGTACAGGATAGAGGTCTTTCCTTTCAGTTTTCTAGAGGTGTCACTAGCCTCATCTGCCATGCCAGCACCTGTGTCAACCATGGAACTGTGCCAAACCTTGCCCTCCAGCCAGGTGAGACACTCTGAGGTTTGCATGTTTCTTCTCAGAGGTAGTGATACTGGGTAGTGAATAAGGAAAAGAAGTGACTTGTGGATGGATGTTACTATATTCAGAACTGGGTAGAGGTTGGGGTACAGATCCCTCTTCTAATTCCAGAATGGGTCTGATGAGGCCAGGAGGTACCAGGTAGGAAGGCAGGTGTTTCAGAGCCTGAGAGCATGCCTCTATGTGTAATGCTGAACTGGTTTTTCGGATGCAGTGGCCTGACATCCAGACCTCCCTCTTGGAATGCTTTCTGGAGAGCCATGATGCTTTTTGAGTTTTCTCAGTGCAGCCTGGGCCAAACTACCCATGAGGAGATGGGCCAGCACTTGGACTGAGCAAGTGTGGATTATTCACTAGTTCAACACATGTTACAGAGCTTTTTCCTAAACAAAAATCAGTGTTCCCTGGCTCCCCAAGAGAGCCTGCCAGGAAGTCCCAAAAGCGTCTTGTCACATCACACTGAGTAGTTTGGATGGCAGTTCTCTGTATTGGCAAAGTTTTTGAGAAAAGTTTGTGGTATCATTAAGTCTAAGGTAGGATTGCTTCCTATAGGCAAGATAAATATGAATTGAGCCTAATGATAAGTGCTGGGCAGGAAGGCTACCTAGATCAAGGAAGAATTTTCCATTGTTGAGCCTTCCTACTCACCTGTACACAGGGCCACCCTCTTCCACCCCTTTATGAGTGGGTATGGAGAGGGATATGGCATTCCTTTAGGTTCATGGGCCCCCCTCCTAGAGTTCTGAGCAACAAGGGCAACTGCAGATAGCTCAGACAGGGTGAAGCAGATAGGAAGTGAATCTTCCTTGCCACCTTGAATCCTTTATGTTTCTGAAAGTATTGTTTTATTAAACTAAATTAAGGTTTTTGTTTCAAACTCCCCTTTTTATACTGTACCCTATCATCTGTTCATATCAATGCAAAGTGATTAACATCAGTTTTTTCCAGACCAGTGCTTATGATGGGGTGGTGTTAATGCATGCTCCTTAAACCCCCAATTGATGTTAACTATTTCCTAGCATAGTTTATAGGCACCATATGGCTGGCATCCTTTCTCATCTCTGTTCCTTCTCCCTTTGGTTGGTTATTTCTTCATTATAAATTCCTAAAAGGTCTATTGCTTGTTGAGTTGTTGTGGTCTATATGATTTGCTGTGGAGTCTGATGGCCCTCTCATCACCTGCCAGGGTGTCTGGTGAGGTACAAAAATGAGGAGCTACTGCTGGTGTACAAGAAGGTTGGGTTCACCAAGCAGGGGAATCTTAACCAAAATAGTAGATGGGTATTATGGGAGAGTGGGTTAGGGGGTTTCAGCAAGTGAAACAAGTGCTTCGTAACTATGGATGAAGCCTATTATACTCTTCAGCTAGGGATCAGATAGTCCTTAATCTATGAAGGGGAGGTAGGCACTGACAGGGACTTCCCAGGAGCTCAAATCAGAGGATCTGTTGACATCAACCACTTATCTTCTGGCCACAGGAGTACTGAGTCTCTAGGCCTACTCACCTGGCTAACTCCCCTAGATTCAGGGGTGGTGTGGACAGTGACTACTGTGCTTTGGGTTGCTGAAGAGAACCACTGGTCCCCTCAGGAGGTTTAATCTGTCCTGAGCCTGTGACCTCTATTATGTATGTCAGGATATGCTTTCCAGTGTCTTAGACTCTTTTGTTGTTGCTTAACACAGTGGTCTCTCAGGGCCTTCCCAAAGTAACTCCAATACTGCCACACATGGCCTGGCCTCAGCTGTTCTCTGAAACCAGGAAGCATGACTTCCTAAACCCACTAATCTTACATCTTGTGTGCTTTCAAAATAGTACTACACAGATGCTGCTGCTGCTGTCAACTTCAGGTAGAGCCTGTCTCCTCATGACCACGGTAGAATCAGCTTCTATGTGCTGACTCTGTGTCATAGTCATAGTCAGTTGACTTAGAGAAACAGGAAATCTCTTCAGTTTTGGTTTGCTTTCATCAAATGAGTTTGGACCTTCACAGAATGGAGCCTCCAGTGGGATGCCCTCAGGACACCCTCCTCTTTGGCACAAAACAACATGTTCTCTTTAGTGGTGATGATCTCTGACAATTACAGCTCATTTCTCAGCACCAGCCTGATGTTCTCACATCTTAAGATTTTCTCTACCTAACAGGGGATCTCATTACATTCAAATTTAGATTCACTCAAGTACTTGGAACACACTCAGAATGAAACCAGAATCTTGCCAGATTGTTTCATGAATTGTGTCCATCCAGGTTTCTGATAGAATCCTTCTTACCTTCTAAAATTTTGAACAGGGCTGAGGCAGGTAAGTACAGGGAGTAGTTTAGTGACCTGAGACTCTCAGTTTTGGCTGTGCACTTACTCCATTTATTATACTACACTTGGTAGTCTTAGAGCCTTACCTGCATATACTCTGCACATTCTCCTAGCAACCTATCAAAGTGGGATTCCCAACTGCAATGGAATAGTCTATGCCAAGAGACTCTAATTTCAAGTCTCACAACCACCTCATAAAGTATGGACTTTACTCCCTACTTTATAGGTGAGGAATAGTGTCTCAGAAATGGAAAGGCACTTGGAAAGAATCACACTGCTGGTAAGTAACAGAAATGGAATTAAGATCAAAACAGTTTATTTTAGTTTTGAGAGGGACTTAGTCCGTGATCCTACATCGCCTTGAAATTGTGACTCTCCTGCCTTAGCCATTAAAGTGTGGAGATCACAGGTATGAGCCTCCATGACTGTTTCAATATAAGTGACTTGCTAATATACCTTTTATAGTTGACGATCCTGATGGTCTATGGTATGTGGCCTTGCTGTATACTATCCTTTCACAAAGGACTTCTACCTTACACCCAACATTCTGATATCTTCAGTCACTCCATGATGACAGATGTTAACCTCTAAGCTTGATAAAGCTCTCTGTCTTATCAAACTAGTAGGGTATGGTGCACACCATTAATGTCACAGGTTACCAAAGGAAGCTTGATGTGGCAGTGCTCTCCCTCAGCTCCTGTGTGCAGACGTAGCAGAAGGAAAAATGGTGAAGCTTAATTCTTGGCCAAGTCCCAGATGAGCTGATTCCACTCCATGCCTGGAATCAAGCAGTTGCTAAGATCCCAGGGATGAGGGAACCAGACGTTACAAGCATTACGCCATGAAGCTCACCTGCACTCAACAATGAGAGGCAGGTTAGCCTGGGTAAACAAAGTGAGCACTGGACCCAGGATGGACTTCTAGGCAGGATTCCAGGCTGAATTCTGCCTGGCCTTGATCCAATGCTTCTTGATCTAGGTGCTATATCTGTTTTCCTATCTGTAGACTATAACAGCTCTTTTCATTAGCTATGCTTGTTTCTCAGAATGACTGGTCTAAATACACCCCTTTCTGCTACAATGGTAGTCTGTATCCATGTGTTTACTTGTCATTGTTGTGGGGAGTGTCAGAGTCAACCTGTAGAGTGTGAACCTTGTCAGAACCCTGCAGATGCTAACAAACCTATGGCTTCACTTTGCCCATCCCACAGTTTCCCCCATTTAATCCACATGTGACCAGAGAGGTGGTATTGAGACTTAGAGCTGACACACAGCCTCTGGATACTGGGGAGCCAGGTCATCTGGTTGGAAGAAGGATACTGAAGCCACAGATTTAGAACTGGAAATCTATCTCCTCCAATAAACAAAATGCTTCATCAGGTAAAAATGCTTGCCACCAGGTGAGATAACCTGATTTTTCCCCCATTCTCCACTCACATTGTGAAAGGACAGAACTGACCTGTCCAAGTTGTTGTCTGACCTCCAAATGAGGACACTGGCCCTTAAACCACTATTAGGATTTTAAGAGAAAAATCTTGTCCTGTCAAGACCAAATGCTGCATAATCTAAAAGATAGAGGTCTAGGAGACTGATGTTTTTTCTGCTCATTGGGCACATTTCTCTTGTTACTCCATCTCCTGGGCACTCCAAACCCTGTGGGATATTGTCCTGTGTGCAACAAAAAAAAAAGTTTCCTGAATTGTCTGGTCCCAGGTGATCTGGATAAAAGGCAGGGGAACCACTATTGTTCCTTCTCCAACCAAGTTTCTACACTAAAGGTTATTTATCTTCTAACAAATACTAGAGCCAATTAAATTTTTCTTTCAAATGTAGGTTCCTTGAAATTTCACATGTTACTAATGCACAGCTTGCTGTCTCTAGAAAATTACCACTCTGCTTTAAACAATGGGGGATTTTGCTCCTTTGAATATATAACCATGACACTCACATCCATGGTCTCATGTGATTTTTCATGTACCACATTGTATTTTACTTTGTTATTTTGCAAAAATTACAGCTGAACATACAGTAATAAGAAATGATGGAAAGAATAAGAATTACAGCTCCTCCAATGGCAACATCAAGAAAAATTATGGTATTATGTCTTATCTATGACAGTAACTGTGGGAACAAGGAAATGAAATCAACAAAGAAAAAACCACTTACATATGCATATAGTGACAATATTCACATTAACTAAGGTAGGGGATCCACCTGAGTGATTATTTATTTGATGAATACATAAGGAAAAAGCAGAATATAACACTAATCTGCTTACCATTTACATATCAATATTACCACTTAAAATTATGTCTACTTTGCAAGCACATGTGTGAGCATGCACATCCACACACAAATTTGCCTCTGAAAGGACATGGATTAGACAACCCTTAGGTCATTTACCAGACATTACAGTAGGTACTATAGACTTTGTGCCAAAATAGATATGGGATCCTCGATATATGAACAAAATTCAGTTATTAACCATTACACATGCCAATATATTATTATTTACATTATTAGGAAAGATGGTTATTAGTAAGGCACCATGGAATGATCAACAGACCACTGAAACACTCTAGTGTGTCTGATTCCTTTCCACTATAAAGTTATACATAGGGCCACAATGGCAAAATAAAGTGTTTCCTCATAGCAGTAACATTTATGACTATTTTTACTACTCCTTAAAATAGGGATAGCAAAGTAGGTAAAGGCAGTTGCTGGGAAAGCCTGTTGACTTGAAATCAATCATTGGAAACCATATAAAAGTGAAAGATGAGAACTGATACCACAAAAATGTTATCTGACCTCCACATGTGGGTCAGTATGTATGTATCATATAGTCACACACCCATGAATAATAAATAAAAATTAAAAAATTCTAAGTCTGACACATGTCCCTTGCAAGGAAATTATTTCTAAACATCATTCTCTGTGATCAGTGGGAATTTATGAGTATTACTTGATTCAAAGATTGAGGGAAAAATGTTGGGAAAGTTGGAAAAGGACGAAAGAGAGAGAAATGAATGTCATAGTGAATGCAGACAGTGATAAAGTGGATCCCATGATTGAACTGTATAAAGAAGCTGAAAACAGAATGAGAAACTCCAGTGATAAAACAGGGGAAGCACATTCCACTTGCAAGATCCCGCCAGAGAACTCTGAGCTGTGTGATCATGGATGGACACATAACCATGTTCAGCACTTGAGTAAAGGAATATTCTATTCCTTCTATCCCAATAAGTTTCGCAGTGCCCTCTTTATATCTTTATTCCTAAGGCTGTAGATGAAAGGGTTCAGCATAGGAGTGACCACACTGTACATCACGGAGGCTCTTGCAGTTGACTGTGAATTTTCTGTTGAAGCAGAACTGAGGTAAACACCCAGGCCTGTGCAATAGAATAAAGAGACAACTGATAGGTGAGATGCACACGTGGAAAATGCTTTGTACTTCCCTTGCAGTGATGAGATTGCACGAATGGAGGAAACTATCTTGGAGTAAGAGTAAATGATGCCCATCAGGGGACAGCAAGCCCATAGCACAGCTGCCAAATAGATAACCACATCGTTGGGAAGGGTGTCAGAGCAAGCATGGTGTACAACTTGATTAAGTTCACAGAAAAAGTGTGGGATTTCCAAGTCTGTACAAAAGGAGAGTCGCAATGTCATTAAGCTTTGTGTTGTGGAATGAAGGATATTCATGATCCAGGATGCTAGGACCATCAGCACACAGAGATGAGGGCTCATGAGGACAGTATAATGCAGAGGGTGGCAGATGGCCACATACCTGTCATAGGCCATCAAAGTCAGCAGAAAGATTTCCAACCCTGAAAAGAGTATAAAGAAATGCATCTGGGCAATGCAGTTCCTATATGTGATGACATTACTTTGTGTGTGTATATTCACCAACATCTTCGGGACAGTTGTAGATGTGAAGCAGACATCCACAAACGATAGGTTGGACAGGAAGAAGTACATGGGTGTATGCAGGTGGGGGCCTAAAATCGTTGCCAGGATGATGAGCAGGTTCCCAAGCATGGTGACCAAGTACATAGCCAGGAATAGCACAAATAGGAAAGGCTGCAGTTTTGGGTTCTTTGAAATTCCAAGAAGGAGAAAATGTGAAATTTGTGAGTCGTTCTCTGGGCCCATTTAGTGGATATAACTAATGAAAAGAGAGAGGGCATGAAAATACGTGACAACCTCACTTCTACCTCCAAACTTAATGTGCTCTTTTTTTGAAACCCATCAACTCCACTTAGTGCTGCAAGTATATGTCTGGGTGTTGGACCATCCTCTGCATCACTGGTAACCTCTAAGGGGTAGGACACTCAGAGAAGATTGACTCTTCCTCTTCTAGCAGCCATTAGTTGCCACTAGATCCTCAGCTTGGGGTGGGATTTTGTGTGCTGAGTTTCTGCCTGACTGATATTGTGAGGGTCCTTCACATGCAATTTAACTTATTATTTTTTAACTCTTGTCTCTCTACTGGGCGAAAGCACACCAAAATGCATATTCCTATGATGCCATGGATCAACCTTTACTGAGCCTTATCCCACAACTCTTTTAACCTTTTTTCTGTTAAACTCTGTTCTATTCTCTGCTTTTGAGATCAATGTCCATGGGGAACTCAGTTATTATTTCTCATTCTGTGGGGAACAAAACCACACAAATGGGTATAGACCTATCAGTATTTTTTTTTTTATTCACAAGGGCACACAAGGCAGATCTCTGTTTTTACTTCCCAATGTGAGTGCATCTTGAGTTGTTTGGCCAGATCCAAAGGGCATAGTGTGGTTCTCCCTGTTGCTCCATACAACATGCAAAGATGCCCCCAGAACATGTCCTATGAACTCTTAGGGCATGTGTGTAGCTTCATTTATTCCATTCTGCTGTGACTAAACCTCCTAAAGTGAGATCTGCATGAGCAGACACTCCACTGTTTTGCTTATCTTGAAGTTTCACTGTGCTGTGTGAATATTTCTGCATTACATAGAATAAAAGGAAAGAAAGGGTATGGGACATAGCAAGAATGTCAAAGGAAAAATGCAAAATCCAGTGAATTACAAACAACAGAAAACAGGCTTAACCAAAATCGAATGTGGCTGTGGCATCAGTAATTAGGGTAAAGACCATCTATAATACTAATAACCAAATGTTACCTGTGGAGATTGCTGATATACTTGACAATAAACTACACTTAAAAGAATGCAATGCACAATAGTCCACTCAGTGTGTGATCTACAGCAGAAGTTTAGTACATAATGATCTCAAGGTATATGTGCATTTAACATATGACAATGTTGTATCTTAATGGAGTTAGAAAAGCTTCAATGCTTAAGTAAAAATTGGCATCAGTGGCAATCTTACAGAAGGAACAAAAAATTGGTCCTCTAGTTCACATATCTTAGAAAAATTAGGGAAATTGTGACATCATTATGAAATTAAACAGTAAATTAGATGGGAACATAAGGAGATGTTCATGGTAGATAAAATCATCTTAACTAATGTGAGAGATGCATAGGTAAGATGATAGAAACATTTCAGCAAAATAAGAGAAGCACTCCAAAGGTATATAAAGTGTAACTGGAGATTACACTGAAGCTATGGCAACTAGAAAACATCTAATATAATAAAAATTTACTCTAAGCAGATGTCCAGCTCAAAATACAGACATACCATTTACTTTGTTCTATAATTCTCTGCATGCAGTACCCAATTTCTCTTTTCCATCTAATTAACCACAGAATCTTTAACACATATACTACCCAGCCACCTGAAGCTTATCAGCTCCTCTCCTGATTAGGCTCCATTGCCATCAGTTCACCTTCAGTGTAGACCCTGCCCCACTGAGTTCAGTGTCCCTTTCCCCTTCCATTATGGTGAATATACAATTGAGTTAATCAAACAAGCCAGTAAACAGCCATAGCCATCTGGCATCTCTGAGATGCTCTGGATTGATTCTAAGGTAACTGTGGTGAAATGATTTTTCTTCACTGTCTCAGGATTTTTCCTGCCATATTAGCCATGTTTCCACACTAACCTGGGTGGTTTAAAGATGGGAGGTCTCTTTGTGGAATTCTAAATTCTCCAAATGGTTGACAGTGGAGACAAAAGCTATATAATAAGATGAGACAGTAAGACTAGATCAATCTTCATTCCCTGAGTCAATGGTGGTGACGCCAATGCAAACAGTCATGTTCTGAGCAGAAAGAGGTTACACATGCTGAGGGAATGTAGAAGGGATATATTTACATCTTTGAATGTCTGCTCATTAGGTACATTTCACTGTTTCTCTTATGATTTCATGTCTGGGAACAACATTTCCCAATGGGATGTTTCTATGCACAGAGAAAGTTTTTCTTGCTGATTGTCTTTTACGATCTGCCTCTGAGTGATGTAATCTCTTGATACCATATCAACACCCTCAATGAAATTTTGCTCAACATCTAACACTAAAGAACCACTTTTAATTGGATCTCATGGCCTTCACTCATGCTGAGGACATAGCCCCCAATGTCACCAGAATTTGAACTTCTTACGTATTCTGTAAAGGGCTGATTTGTCATGTCTTAATATAAAAGCATGATCAACATGATCCTTGGCTTCATGTACCTTTTTACAAAACACTTAACTTTGGAAATATTCAATGACTGAACACATGTCTTTACATTATCCTGAGGGACAGGAACTTTACTTTCTATGTATTATAGACTCTGTTCCTTGTGGTCTGTACTGATATGGACTTTTTTCTGATATAGTGTGAATGGGACTCAAAAAGTTATGTGATCTTCTAGTTGGACTCACTCAAACTGCAGTGTTAACTCTTCTTGGGAAGATGAGAGCAAACATCTATCTATTCACTTCAGGTTGGGCACTGGCAACAGATCCATTGATTGAACTTTTCCTGAGGAAACATGAACACATCACTACCCCCTCTAGACAAAGTCACAAAGAGAGACCAGATTATAACTATATGTATTTCTGTTATCTATCCATCATTTCTACCTATTTTGAAATTCACAGTAAATTTTACTAGTATCAGTGTAGTATCATCACTCTATTACACTGCACATAGTTTTGTCTAATTGTATTGTCAGTCTATAACTACACCACTGTGAACATACCCCATCTCATCTACCTATATTGTTGCATTGCATCACAAAACCCTATGTGTACACAATTTTTCCTGTAGCTTCCAGCCTCCACCCATTATTTTACTCTTTACTCATATGAAGTCAACAATATTAGTTTCCACATTTGACTAAAAGCTTGTAGTTATTTTTCTGTTTCACTTCTTTTACTTAATATCATCTAATTTCATCCACCTGCTCCAGATGTAAGATTTTTGTTGTTTCTTTAAATCCAAGGAGTATTCTACTGTCTATATATTCCAGATGTTCAAATATGCTTCCTATTGTATTGATAAACACCTTGGCCAATGCAACTTTGAGAAGAAAGGTTTGTTTCATTTTATTTTTCTGAATCACAGTCCATCAGAGGGAAGTCAGGGCAGCAGGAATCTGGAGGCAGAAACTGAAGCAAAGACCATGGAGGAGGCCACGTACTGGCTTTCTCCTACAGCTTTCTCAGCTCAGTCTACTTTCTTCTACAACCAGGATCACTTGCCCAGGGGTGGTACTTCCACAGTGAGCTGGGCTTTCCTTCATTTGTCATTAATAAAAAGTATGCCGTGCATACTTGCCGACAAGTCAATCTGATGGAGGCATTTTCTGAATTGATCAACGAATTCTGTCTTGGTTTTGAAACCTCCATCTTACCCAGAAGTCTTTGAGTCTGTGTTTTTGACAGTGTCACACTGTGTCTGAAACTATAGCTTTGTGATAATTTAAAATTCAGATATTTTGTTTTGCCTAAATTTATATTTTAGATTTGGTATTCTCTAGGTTTTGTGGTGTCCTTTGACACTTCACATGAATTTTAATGTTGCCATCATTATTTCAGTGAACCATAGATTTGGTATTTTGATGAAAGTTGAAATGACTCTGAAGACATTTTTGTGAGGTGTGAACACTGACAATATTAATGCTTCTAACCTAATATCATGGGAGATGCTTGTATTCTTTCTACTTCATTAGTTTCTTTAATTGGCGTTTTATGGCTTCATTGTAGAGATAATTCTGTTTCTTGACAAAATTTAATTTTAGGCAGTTTTTGTAAGAGTTTTTTTTTTTCCTTCAAGGAGGTGGGGGATGTCAAATAATACTAACTACACCTAAGATGCCAAGGATAAACTGCAGTTGAATTCCACCCTAGTTCACTCTACAAAATCAATGAGGTTATTAGAGGCTGACTTACAAAGGAAGTAAGAAGTTATGGGCAAGAATGTAGGAGGCTCTAAAACAGTTGCTGTGTAAGTGTATACACAAAATGGATGATGGCTCTCTTGTGCTGGACAAATGAAAACATCCCCTCTCAGTTACCCTCTCCCACCCTATATACTGAAGCCAATGAACAAGACCCCAAGACCACATATATTTATGGCAGAATTCCATAGATATGGCTAAGAAAAGTGGCCTGGTATTAAGGTGAGGTTCTAATGACCCTCCTTGACACTTCCTTCTTGCAGGGAGTATCAGCAGTCCAGAGGCCTAATCATGAAGGTCTCTTGCTAGTAGGCATGGCTAATTCATGAAAATGGGAAAGTTTGGCTCAGAGAATAGAGGTTTACAATAGCAGTCTCAGGTAGCTATTATAAAATAGCATGAATCCACCCTGGAACTCCCATCTGGACCAGAGGAGAGTGCCTAGGGTTATAGTCAGGGAGGAAACTGCCCCTGGGTCCCACCCCTTGCCACCAGCCATCCTGGGAGGACCTGCCCAACTTGGCCCCATTTTCCAGCCAATCAGCTGGCCCTGCAGGAAGGTCTCCACACCATGCCTCCACACCCATTTGGCCAAGAACCCAGCCACTTCCTGAGACTCAAAGAACAGCCCCCAGCTCCCACCCACCCCAGAACTCCCATCTGGACCAGAGAGACCCTCCAGTGGACACTACAACCTCAACGCCTTGCCCCCACACCCAACTGCTGGAGACCCCAGCCACTTCCAGAGACTTAGAGACCAGTGTCCAGCATTCCATCCTGTCCCAGAACTTCCATCTGGACAAGAGGAGGTCCCATCGGGACAAGATAAGGAGACCCCAGGGACTTCCTGAGACTCAGAGTCCAGCTCCCTAGCTCCTATCCGGCCAGCACTCTCATCTGGACCAGAGATCCCATTGGGCCCAGAGCTTCCATCTGGACCCGAGAGTGGCTCCCTAAATCTGTCAGCTCTGTCTGGACCAAGTACACTGATAAGACCAAGAACAAATCCATGAAGAGATGGGCAGATGTCAAGGCAGAAGTACATACAACAAAATAAAGAGCAATACAGCATCACCAGAACCTAGCCCTTCTCCAACAGCAAGACCTAAAAATTGCAGAATGGAAGAAGAAAACAACCTTATAAGTAACATCATGAAGAGGCTAGAGCCATATATAGAAGAATTCAAAAATAAAGACAAACAAAAAATGGGAAAAACACTATGAAAAAAAAACTAGAGGAAAGGACAAATAAAGCAGAAGAAAACAATAAGTTCCTGAAAGAAAATCATGAAAAAGCAATGAAACAGAAGAGGGAAACAGTCCAAGAACAGAAGAGGGAAATAGAAAAAAAAAAATGAAGACGACACTAGCAGAACGAATGCTGGAAATAGAAAATCTGAGTAAACAAACAAGAACTTCAGATGCAAGTATAACCAACAGAATGCAAGATATGGAAGAGAGGATCTCTGGTGTTGAAGATACATTAGAAGAAATAGATTCATCAGTCAAAGAAAACACTAAAACCAAAAAACTCATGATCCAAAATGTCCAAGAAATTTGGGACACCGTGAAAAGACCAAACCTACGAATAATAGGGATAGAGGAAGGAGAAGAATACCAACTCAAAGGCACAGAAAATATATTTAACAAGATCATAGAAGAAAACTTTCCCACCTTAAAGAATGAAATGCCTATGAAGATACAAGAAGCCTATAGAACACCAAAGAGACTAGACCCTCAAAAAAGTGTCCCCTTGCCACATAATAATAAAACAACTAAACGTACAGAATAAAGAAAGAATATTAAGGGCAGAAAAGGAAAAAGGCCAAGTGACTTATAAAGGCAAACCCATCAGAATAACACCTGATTACTCAATGGAGACTTTGAAAGCCAGAAACCTGGACAGATATACTGCAGACACTAAGAGACCATGGATGCCAGCCTAGACTAATATACCCAACAAAACTCTCAATCATCATAGATGGAGTGAACAAGACCTTCCAAGACAAAATCAGATATAAACAATACTTATCCACAAACTCAGCCCTACAGAAAGCACTAGAAGGAAAATTCCAAACTAAGGAAGTCAGATACACCCATTTAAACACAGGCAATAGATAACACCACAGCAATAAACCCCAAAGAAGAGAAGTACACACACACTGCCACCAAAAACTAAAAATAACAACAGGAACAAACAATCATTGGTCACTAATATCCCTTAATATCAATGGACTTAATTCACCTATAAAAAGACACAGACTAACAGAATGGATACGAAAACAGGACCCATCTTTCTGCTGCATACAAGAAACACACCTCAAATTCAAAGACAGACACCTCCTAAGAGTAAAAGACTGGAAAAGACATTCTAATCACATGGTCTTAGGAAGCAAGCTGGTGTAGCCATCCTAATATCCAGCAAAATACAAATCAAACTAAAATCAATCAAAAGAGATGATGAAGGACATTACATACACATCACAGGAAAGATCCACCAAGATGAAGTCTCAATTCTGAACATTTATGCCACAAACACAAGCGCACCCACATATGTAAAAGAAAAATTACAAAAGCTTAAATCACATATAAAACACCACACATTAATAGTGGGAGACTTCAACATCACACTTTTACCTCTGAACAGATCGGCCAAATTGAAACTTAACAGAGACATAATGATCATAACTGATGTTACGGCTCAAATGGACTTAATCCATATCTACAGAACATTCCACCAGAACAAAAAGGAATACACCTTCTTCTCAGCAACCCATGGAAACTTCTCTACAATCGACCACATACTTGGCCACAAAGAAAATCTTAACAGATACAAAACAATTGGAATAGCATCCTGAGTTCTATTGGACCACCATGGTTTAAAGTTAGATTTCAACAACAACAACAACAACAACAAAAAAATACAGAAATCCTACAATCTCATGGAGACTGAAGAATGCTCAACTGACTCACAATTGGTTAAGAAAGAAATAAAGAAATAAATTAAGGACTTCCTAGAGACCAAGCAAAATGAATACACCACATACCCTAACTTATGGGATACTATGAAAGCAGTGCTAAGAGAAAAATTCATAGCACTAAATGCCCACATAAAGAAGTTGGAGAAATCTCACACTAGTGACTTGACAGCACACCTGAAAGCCCTTGAACAGGAAGAAGCAAAGTCTCCCAGGAGGAACAGACACCAAGAAATTATCAAACTGAGAGCTGAAATCAATAAAATAGAAATAAAGAGAACAATACAAAGGATTAATGAAACAAAGCTGGTTCTTTGAAAAGATCAACAAGATAGACAAGTCCTTATCCAAACTAACAAAAAGACAGAGAGAGCATCCAAATTAACAAAATCAGAAATGAAAAGGGGGACATAATAACAGACAATGAGGAAATCCAGAGAATCATCAGGTCATACTTCATAAAGCTCTACTCCACAAAACTGGAAAATCTAAAAGAAATGGATAAATTTCTGGATAGGTACCAAATACTTAAGTTAAATCAAGACCAGATGAGCGAGCCATTTAAATATCCAATAATCCCTAAGGAAATAGAATCAGTCATTAAAAGTCTCCCAACCAAAAAAAGCCCAGGACCAGATGGTTTCACTGCAGAATTCTATCAGATCTTCAAAGAAGACTTAATACCAATACTCTTTAAATTGTTCAACACAATAGATGCAGAAGGAATATTACTGAACTCGTTCTATGAAGCTACAATTTCCCTGATTCCTTAACCAAACAAAGATGAAACAAAGAAAGAGAACTACAGACCGATCTCCCTAATGAACATTGATGCAAAAATACTCAATAAAATACTGGCAACAGACTGCAAGAACACATCAAAACAATTATCCACCATGATCATGTAGGATTCATCCCAGGCATGCAAGGGTGGTTCAACATATGAAAGTCCATCAATGTAATACAACACATAAACAAACTCAAAGAAAAAAACCACATGATCATCTCACTAGATGCAGAAAAGTCATTTGACAAAATCCAACAGCTCTTCATGATAAGGTCTTGGAGCAATCAGGAATACAGGGAACATACCTAAACATAATAAAGGCAATCTACATCAAGCCAACACCAAACATCAAATTAAATGGAGAGAAATTCAAACAACACCACTAAAATCAGGAACAAGGCAAGGCTGTCCCTTCTCCCAATACTTATTCAATATAGTATTTGAAGTTCTAGCCAGAGCTATAAGACAACATAAGGAGATTAAGGGGATAAAAATTGGAAAGGAAGAAGTCAAGCTTTCCCTATTTGCAGATGACATGATAGTATACATGAGTGACCCCAAAAATTCAACCAAGGAACTGATATGACTAATAAAAACCTTCAGCAACATAGCAGGATAGATGATCAACTCAAAAAAATCAGTAGCCCTCTTGTATACAATACCCAAACAGGCTGTTAAGGAAATCAGAGATACATCATCCTTTTCAATAGCCACAAATGATATAAAATAACTTGGGGTTACTCTAACTAAGCATGTGAAGGACCTATATGACAAGAACTTTAAGTCCCTGAAAAAAGAAATTGAAGATGTCAGAAAATGGAAAGATCTCCCATGTTTATGGATAGGCAGGATTAACATAGTAAAAATGGCAATCTTACCAAAAGCAATCTACAGATTCAATGCAAACCCCATCATATTACCAACACAATTCTTCACAGATCTGGAAAGAATAATACTCAACTTCATATGGAAAAACAAAAAACCCAGGATAACCAGAAGAATCCTGTCCAATAAAACAACCTCTGGAGGCATCACAATCACTGACCTCAATCTCTACTACAGAGCTACTGTAATAAAAACAGCTTGGTATGGTCATAAAAACCCACATGTGGAACAATGGAACAGAATTGAAGACCCTGACATTAACCTGTACACCTATGAACATATAATTTTTGACAAAGAAGCCAAAAATGCAAAATGGAAAAAACAAATCATCTTCAACAAATGGTGCTGGCATAACTGGATGTCAACATGTAGAAGGCTACAAATAGATCCATATATGTCACTGTGCACAAAACTTAGTCCAAGTGGATCAAAGACCTCAACATAAGTCCTGTTACTTTGAACCTGATAGAAGAGAAAATAGGAAGTAGTATTGACACATTGCCACCGGAGATCACTTTCTAAATATAACAGAAGTAGCACAGACACTGAGAGAAACAATCAATCAATGTAACCTGTTGAAACTTACAAGCTTTTGTAGAGCAAAGGACATGGTCAACAAGACAAAGCAACAGCCTATAGAATGGGAAAAGGTCTTCACCAACCCCACATCTAACAGAGGGCTGATATACAGAATATATAAAGAACTCAAGAAATTAGACATCAGAATGCCCACCAGTCCAATTGAATAATGGGCTATAGAACTAAACAGAGAATTCTCCACAGAAGAAGTTCAAATGGCTGAAAGACATTTAAGGAATTGCTCAACATCTCTAATTATCCAGGAAATGCAAATCAAAATGACTCTGAGATACCACCTTACACCTGTCAGAATGGCTAAGATAAAAAACACAGAAGACAGCTTATGGTGGAGAGGATATGGAGCAAGGGGAACTCTCCTCCACTGCTGGTGGGAATGCAAGCTTGTACAGCCACTTTGGAAATCAATATGGAGCATCCTTATAAAATTGGGAATCCATATTTCCCAAGACCCAGCTGTATCACTTTTGGGCAGATACCCAAGCAATGCTCAATCATACCACAAGGACATTTGCTCAGCTATGTTCATATCGGCATTGATTGTAATAGCCAGAACCTGGAAACAACCTAGATGCCCTTCAACTGAATAATGGATAAAGAAAATATGGTACATATACACAATGGAGTACTCCTCAGCAGAGAAAAACAATGACATCATGAGGTTTGCAGGCAAATGGATGGATCTAGAAAAAATCATCCTGAATGAGGTAACCCAGACTCAGAAGGACAAACATGGTATGTACTTACTCATAGTAGGATACTAGATATAAAACCAAGATGACAAGACTGCTACACAACTCTAGGGAGGCTACCTAGAAAACGGGACACTAGCAAAGAGACAGGGATCACCCAATGACAGAGAAATGGATGAGATCTACAGGAACAACCTGGACGACAGTGGGAGTAATGAAGGGGAAGGTTTGAGGGAAAGAAAGCTTAGGGGAGCAGGATATCCCAGCTGGATCAAGAACAGAAAGGGAGAACAAGGAATAACAGGCCATGATAAATGAAGACCACATGAGAACAGGATTAGGCAGAGTGCTGGAGTGGTCCCCAGAAATCCACAATGATACATCCTCTGTAGACTGCTGGCAATAGTCGAGAGAAAGCCTGATCTGACCCAGTCTGGTGATCAGATAGCCAAACACCCTAAAGGTCGTGCTGGAACTCTCATCCAATGGAAGTGGATGCAGAGATCATCAGCCAGCCCCCAGGTGGAGCTCCTGGAATCCAATTGTCGAGAAAGAGGAGGGACTGTTAGTGCGTGAATTGTTGAGTCCAAGATTGGAGAAGCCCAGGGACAAATAGCCAAATGAATGGAAGCACATGAATTATGATCCAAAGGCTCTGGAACCCCCAGCTGGAGCAGGCCCTCTGCATAAATGAGACAATTGAATGGCTTGAACTGTTTGGGAGGCACCCAGGCAGTGGGGCTGGGACCTGTCCTTAGTGCATGAGCTGGCTGTTTGGAACCTTGGGCTTATTCAGAGACACTTTGCTCAGCCTAGAAGGAGGGGACTGGACCTGCCTGTACTGACTCCACCAGGTTTAAATGAATCCCCAGGGGTGTCTTGGCCCTGGAGGAGATGGGAATGGAGGGGAGGGCTGGGGGGACAGTGGGGGGGGGGGCGGGAGGGGGAGGACAGGGGAACCCATGGCTGATGTGTAAAATTTAAACAAAAATATAATAGTAATAATTATTAATAATAATAAAACAAACAAAACAAAACAAAAAAAGAACTGTAACTTCCTTTTAGAGGTGAGTTCTCACTGGGTCACTATGCTGTTCTAGCTGACTTCAGCCTAATCAGTGATCATCCTGACTCAGCCTTTCACTATTGAATTGTATCCTTTAAACCCATGAGTTATATGATACAAGAATTATGTTTCAATACATCTGTTTTATGTGGTTGTCAAATACAATTAAACAGAAATAAAATAAAAAAATTCACAAGGAAAAAATGGTATTAATTTCTCAATTTCTTTTTTCAGTTGTTTTACTAGCTGTATGCAGACATGATACATATTTCTCTGTGATTGTATCCTACTATTTAATTGCTTTATCAATTGTATTTTTCCCCCTGGGAAGGTAAGTCCTTTGTTTCATCTCTATGAGTTTTCCAGCAAAGAGAGTAAACTGGCTTTTTTTCTTTCTAATTTGTATGTTGTTATTTCTCTTGTCCATTTGCTCTGTAAACAGCTTTGCAAGGAGTAGGCACTAGAGACCTACTTGTTCACTCATTCAGGAATTCCATACACACATTAAACTAGAGGCTATGATATATATGCAAAATGCCTATAGGGTAAAAAGACAGAAAAAAAGTAAAAATATATAAATAAAATTAAAATATGAAAATAAAACTAGGGTTGGGGATTTAGCTCAGTGGTTGAGTGCTTGCCTAGCAAGCACAAGGCCCTGAGTTTGATACTCAGCTCCAAAGGAAATAAAAAATAAAAAATAAATAAAACAGAAAGAAAACTAAAAAAATAAGATTAGCAAAAAGCCTAGACACAACACTAGGAGACAGGGAACCTCTAAAGATGCTGTTCAGTTCATTTTCTGTTGGCCACATGCTGCTAGACATGCAAACTACCCTTAAAAGTAGTTTGTGTCCCCAGTGAGACTCCTTTGGAGAAAACTAGGTTTTCATTTGCAAGTGGTGGTCAATTGGAGATAGCTACTAGGCTAGGGGGAATGTGTTGTCTTCTTTTTTCAGCTCTAAGATCCCTTCTGGTGCAGACCCATGCAAGCCCTGTGCTGCCTCAGTCTCTGTGAATTCATATATATATATATATAGATAGATAGATAGATAGATAGATAGATAGATAGATAGATAGATATAGATATAGATATAGATATAGATATAGATATAGATATAGATAGATAGATATATATAGATATATAATCATTGGTCCTATTGATGTAGACAGCCTTGATTCCAGCCTTGATTCCTTGGTGTCTTCCATCAACTCTGGCTGTTATACCTTCTATCTCCTCTACCATTGAGTTTCCTTAGACTTGAGGGGTGGGATTTGATAGAGACATCCTGTTTAAGGCTGAGTGTTGCAAAATCTCTCAAACTCTGATTATTGTCTGGCTGTGGGTCTCTATATTTGTTTTTATCTGTTGTCAGAGGAAGGTTCTCTGATGAGGGCTAAGCAAAGTACTCATCTATGAGTACAACAGAATGTCAGTAGGAGTCATTTTACTGGTACATTGCTTTTTGGTCTTTGTGCAGTTTTTCTGTCTGTATTTGGTTTTACCCTATGTTTCTGGGCAATTTATCTCAGGTTGTTGGTCACCATCATAGTGTTGGGTATAGGTTCCATCTTATGGAGTGGGCCTTAAGATAAGTCAGATATTGGTTGATTACTATCCCACGTTTTGTCCCATTATTGCACTAACATATCTTGAAGGCAGGGCACTCTTATAGAGCAAAAAGTTTGTAGCTGGGTTGGTGTATATGCTTCTCCTTTAGTAGAATGCAGAGTACCATCCTGTAACAAAGACTCAGCATGTATAGATAAAGGCTTTATGAAGGCACAAGCTACACCTCTCCATGTTCAATGAATTGTGTTGGTGTGGTCTCCGAGAATAGAACCTTGTTATCAGTTTGTGCAGAACACATATAGACTTGACAAAAATGTTGATTTTGGGGGGTTTCCATAGGACCCCTTTTAACCCACCCTGTAATGGAAGATTCACATGTGACAAAAGTTGGGGCTCTGCCTCTCCCACTATTGGGCAATTTCATTTAGATCACCACCATATATGTATATATTTTCGGAAGCTTCTACTATATTATGTTTCCATACTACCTCTCAAATGCCCCTTAATTTTAGCTGTTTCTCCTCACATTTCCTCCAATGCTCCTCTCCTCCCTTCCCCTCACAACTTGATCCTCACATTACAGTCTCCTTGCATCATCCATCCATAACTATCTATTTCATTTCCCTCTCCTAGGGATATATATATATATCCCCACTTGCCCTTACTCTCTACCTAACATTTGTGGTTCTATGGATTGTAGCTTGCTTATCACTGAATTAACTGCTAATATCCCCATGTAAGCAATAACAATACCATATTTGTCTTTCTTGGTCAGGGTTACCTCACTCAAAATGATGTTTCCTAGTGAATTTCATTTTGTAATGGCAGAATAATATTCCATTGCATAAATGTACCACATTTTCTTTATCCATTCTTCTGCTGATGGACATCTAGGTTGTTTCCAATTTCTGGCTATTATGAATTGAGCAGCAATGAACACAGTTGAGGAAGAGTTCTTGTGGTAGGACGGAGCATCCTTTAGACATATGCCAAAGAATGGCAGATCTGGAAGTTGAGGTAGACTGATTCCCATCTTCTTGAGGAACCATCACACTGATTTCCATGGTGGCTATGTAAGTTTGTACTCCCGGCAACAGTAGATGACTCCACATCCTCAATAGCCTCAGTTGTTAGTTGTTTTATTGATTATAGCCATTTAGTGGATGTATCATGAAATCTCAAAATAGTTTTGATTTGCATTTCCCTAATGACTTTGGATATTGAATATTTCTTTAAGGGTTTCTCAGCCACTTGACTTGCCTATTTTGAGAATTCTGTTTAGATCTGTACCCCAGTTTTAACTGAGTTGTTTTCTTGATATCTATTTTTTTTTAGTTCTTTATATATGTTGTTAATTAGCACTCTATCAAATGTGTAGTTGGTAAAAATCTTTCCACAGATTGAAGGCTACCACCTTGTCCAAATGATAGTGTCTGCTGTGGGATGTTCTGTATGTCAAATGTGTTGCTCTGATTGGTTAAAATAAATTAAGTGCTAATTGGCCAGTATCCAGGTAGGGATAGGGTAGGCAGGACAAGGAGGAGGAGAATTGTGGGAAATGGAAGCCTCAGTAGAGAGATACTGCCAGCCGCCACCATGACAAGGAAGATGTAAGGTACTGGGAAGCCACAAGCCATGTGGCAACTTATAAACTAACAGAAATGGGTTAATTGAAGATAGAAGAAACAGATAACAAGCCTTCCATGGCCATACAGTTTGTAAACAATATAAGTCTCTGTGTGCTTACTTGGTTGGGTCTGAGCGACTGTGGGACTGTCGGTTTAGAGAGATTTGTCCTGACTATGGGCCAGGCAGGAAAACTCTAGCTACAAGTGTCCTTTGCTGTGCTGAGATTTTCAGATTCATAAGGTTATTTTTATTAATTATTAGCCTTAGTGGCTGTGCTAACAATGTTCTGTTCAGTTTTTTTCTTGTGCCACTGAGTTGAAGGCTGTCTCCCCATGTTTTCTTCTTCCAGATTTAGTGTATCTTGTTTTATGTTGAAGTTTATGATCCATTTGGAGTTGAGTTTTGTGAGGGTGGATGTGTTTGTATCATCCAGTTCAACCAGCATTTGTTACCAATATGAGATTAAAGATTTGTGTAGAATATGTGTTGTCTAAGATTTTTGTGTTGTTTCTTTTTCTGGGATGGGACTCGTGCATCTGTAGTTGTTTTGTTGCTGGAGTTTTTCTTTCTGTCTTTTGTATATTTTATTTTGCATATTCAGCTCTTCTTTTATTTCAGTGGTGGAGTTTGCAATGCTTTTAGAGTTCTGACTTATACTTGGGCTTGAGGTGTCATTTTCTTTGGGACTAGTGTTTAGAGCTACAAGTTCTCATTCAGGCTTTCCTCTGTGGATCATGTGTTGGTCTGTTTCAGCTCAGGCCTCCTGTCTTGGTATGCAGCTTATGCTGTGAGCAATGGATCTTACCACCCCACCCCACCACGAGTCTTACCCAGAGCTAGATTCTATCCCCACTACTGAGTTCACAGCTTCTGAAACTGCTATAAGATGCGGAAATTTCAAAGGACCAATATGCTTTATGCTCACAATTGGCCCACACTGTGTCTTTATCTACTGCTAAGGTTGCTGTGAAAAGTGGAGCTTCTTCTGTGTCTGTGGGTCTAACTCATGTCAAATATGGTCCCTGGACTGGGTCTGCAGATTTCCCTGAGGCCTCTGCAAAATGCTTAACTGCCACAGCACTTATGTGATTCACACACTTGCATCTTGAGGTATACTGCCTATGATTTTTTCTGGCAGTTTCATAACTTCAGCTTGTAGATTTGATTCATTTTGACATAACTTTTATATAGTTAAGAGACATAGATTTAACTTCATTTTTCTCCAGGTGGGTATGATGCTTTGCCAGCACCATTTGTTGCACAGACTTCTTGTCGTATTCCTCTTGAAAATTAGTTCTTTGTGTATTTTATATGATGTATCTTGACCATATTCACCATGTCCCCAAACTCCTCATAGATCCACAATCATAGCTCTACCCACTCTAATTTGTGTTTTCATATATATACATACAGTCTAATTTGTGCTACAGTTATACTCATGGGTATGTGGAGCATGGTTGCCCCATCAGAGTCACACCATTAAAGAAATAAGACTCTCCATCTCCTTCCTAATACTCCCTTAGCTAGGGTTTAGACTTCATGTACACCCTCACTTCTATGCTGGGATTCTATAGGGTTTAATTTAGGAAAGAAGAACTTCTCACTGAACCCATATACTAGAGCATCTCTCAACCCTCATTAGAGAAGCTTAGATTTTTGCAGTAGATGGCAATGAATCAAAGATCCTCAACTGGTCAGGGTACAGAGAATGTTTAGCTCTAAATGTGTCTTCTACATTATATGCCCCCCTCCAATGTCTCAAAGATCTTCATGGAAGAGGGGCCATAAAGACCATAAAATCAAGAGGCTGTTTGTGAGTATAAAGGAGTGATATTTGCTGAACAACATACACAGTTACACATAGGAACCCACAGTAATTTTCACAGTATTCTATTACTATTATTATTACATGCTTCAGATGTTCTTGCCATATCCATGTGGGTTAATTTCTCAGCCATCTATTCTCCTTTTATTATTTACTTTTCTATTGCTATAATAAACTGCATGGCCAAGACAATGTAAAAGAAAGGTTTTATTTGCCTTATAGTTCCAGATTGTTTAAGAATCCATGAAGGGAGCAAACGGCAGGCATTGCATCAGAAACAGAAGCAGAGTGCTCATATCCTGAACAATGAGCAGGAAATAGAGAGAAATAATTAGGAATGGCCAAGGCTTTTAAACCTGGGGGACTTACCCCCAGAGAGTGGAAGCTTCCTCCAGTAGGGTCATACCTCCTAAACCTCCTCAAACAGCATCACCAAATAGTAATGAAATGTTCAAATGCAAGAGCCTATGAGCACATTCTCATTTAAACCACCACACTGTTTCATTGATCTACATGTATATTTAATGGCAGTACAATGCTGTCTTTTTCACTATGGCTTTATGGTATAGGCTGAAGTTTCTAGTAGGATACATTTATCAGTGTTCATTCTGTTTAGAATAGCTTTGTCTATGTGACTCTTTGTGTTTCCATATGGACTTGAAAATCTTCTATCTCTGTGAAGTATGGTACTAGAATTTTGATGGGAATTGTGTTAGATTTTGGCAATATCAACAATATTAATTCTGTCAATCCTAGATCATGGAAGGTCTCACTATCGTCTCTATTTTCTTTTTTCCGTTGTCTTAGAGTTTTTTTGTTCTAGAGGTCTTTCTCTTCTTTGGTTATGATTATTACTAGGTACTTCATTTTTGTACATATCGCAAATGAGATATTTTCCCCAATTTGTCGCTCACCCAAGTTCTTTATTGGTATATATAGAAGCTACTGAATTTTACTTTGATTTTTTTTATTCTGTCCCTTTATTAGACACATATATTAGTTCTAAAATAAGTTTTTCTATAGTGTCTGGGGTTCTATTAAGTATAGAAACATGTAATCTGCAAAGAGGAATAGTGTGACTTCTTCATTTCCCCCTTTTTACCCCTGTTATATCTTGTCTCATTGTTATAGCTAAGATTACAAACATTGGATTGGATAAGACTATGTTATATACAGGATAATGAGCTGAAATAAAAACATAATTTTAAATGTAAGAATAAAATATAACTTCCAGCAATAATGTACTAATATACCACAAGAAATGGCAATTGGCTAATCATACACTATGAGATGAAGAATACACATGGAAAAGCCATAGTTTGTGATTTTGCTTCACCATAAATTTATATATGGAGCTTTGTATGTCAAGTATGTTTTTTCTTAACAGTAATAAAATATATTACTATTTTTAAAGAAGTGAAAGTTTACTTGTTATATATGTCATTTGAAATAAATTATACTTAAACATGCGGTATCAGATAATTAAAAATTTTAAGTAGTTCTTAGGAAAATGTGGAAAATGAGATCATGGAGAAGGTTGGATATTTTGGTGATAATAGAAAATAATAATAAATAAGACTTTAAATTGAATAATGAAGCCACATTTAGAGAGCTTCCAAGAACACAGTAGAAGGAGCATATTCTACTTCTACAATCTCAGATACGACCTGAGGGTCTGAATCCTACAGTCATGGCGATTTTTTCTTAGGCTCAACAGGTGTGATTTTGTTTCTGTCTCAAAAACTTTTTCACAGCACTTTTTATGTCTTTATTCCTCAGACAATAGATGAATGGGTTCACCATAGGAGTGACAACACTGTACAAAACTGAGGCTCTGGCCGTGGGCTGCGAATTTTTTGTTACAACAGAGCTCAGATATAGACCTATTCCTGTGCAATAAAATAAAGAGACAACCGAGAGGTGAGATGCACAAGTGGAAAATGCTTTGTACTTCCCTTGAGCTGATGAGATGGCACGGATGCAGGAAAGTATTTTGTAGTAAGAACAGAGGATAGCAATGAGGGATCCAGCTGCCAACAGCACAGGTAAAAGATACATGACAAGGACAGTGACAAAGTTGCCTGAACAGGTGAGTTGTAACACCTGATTCAGCTCACAGAAAAAGTGATGAATTTTCAGTTCTGTGCAGAAAGATAACTGTAGCACCATAGAGCCTTGTGATGAGACATGCAGGACATTTACTATGCAGGATACCACAACCATCAACACACAGAGTCTGGGATTCATGATGACTGTGTAATGCAAGGGGTGACAGATGGCCACATATCGGTCATAAGCCATTATGGTTAGCAGAAAAATGTCCAGTCCTGAAAAGAATATGAAGGAAAGCATTTGAGTGATGCAGTCTTTGTATATTATAGACTTATAATGTGACTGGAGGCTCACCAGCATCTTTGGTACAGTGGTGGAGGTGAAACAGATGTCCACAAATGACAAGTTGGAGAGGAAGAAGTACATGGGCATGTGAAGATGAGATTCTGAGATCGTGATCAGGATGATGAGTAGGTTCCCAAGTACAGTGACCAGGTACATGGCCAGGAACAGTGCAAAGAGGACAGGATGCAACCTTGGGTCCTCTGAAATTCCGAGAAGAAGAAATTGTGAAATTTCTGTGTCATTCTCTGGCTCCATGTAAATTATGTTACTAAAAATTAAAACAAAATAAAACAAAAAACAGGGAAATGTTATGATGAAATTATGTAACCATATAAAAACACTGCCATATTAGTCAAGCTCTGAATTCTTCAGTTTTTCATGTGTGTTTAATTTTGCATAGCTCTCCCTCTAGTGGTGGGAGCCATGTGACTTCTTTGGGGAATAAGGCAAGGCCCTGGAGAGCCTAGCTTATTTGGCAAAGCCTGTGGACAGTTTGCTGAATAATTCTGGACTTGATTCCAAGAACATAGGCACTAAGTTCTCTCTTTGCTTTGGCTATACAAGTCATATTTCTGGCTACCTTTAGTTTAACTTTCTCAGTCATAGATAAAATAGCAATTACCAAAGGAAAACTTCCTCCTGATGACTCTCCTCTGAGTCAGCCAAAGGGAATATTGTTAAATTACACAGTTGACCTGATTCATCCCCTAAAGCCTTTCATGTTTCAAATGTGACCTTGAATTCAGGCTTTTTAAGAAAAGGATGTTGCCTTTCCAGTGCACCTTGTAACTAGCCTAAGAGAGTTACAGTAGCTCATAAGTTTAATATTGCATATTTATACAACTGTCCTGGGAAGAATGATTTTAATCATAGGCACTTTGGAGAAATGCTAAAAAGAGATGATATCAGGAGTTAATGGGAACAATCTAGAGACAGGTAATGACATAGAATCATAGAAATCCATAGTTCTCTCATTTCTAATAACTGTATTAATACTGTAAGAAGATAAGATTGATGGATATAAGGACAAGGGATAAACATTTAAGGGATAAACTATTAAGAGTAAGTTTCCAAGTTATGTTGTCTATAGGATAAATGGAAAACCTTGGTATATCCCCAGAGGAGATGGATTAGTGCAGAAAGTATGACTTGATCCAGCTTTGGCTGGTGAGTGCATTGCAAGAACCCAGACCTTACCAGATGTAAATACTAAACAATAGAGACAAAACTGTCTTGCACTCTGCATGATGCTGTATCCACACATGCTGCCAACTGTTCTATCTGTAGGTGTGCCCAGTTAGAAAACTTCCTTTGTGGCTTGCAACACTGCTTGTGCTTCTAATATTAGGGCCTTAGATCAAATAGGTAATGGTTACCAGTGGGAAAGTAGGGGGAGGGAGGGTGAAAGAAGCCTCCCCCCCAAAAAAAACGTAATTATTGTAACCATTTCTAGAAACTTAAGGAAACAAATCTGATTGTAAAACTGTTCAAGCAATCCAGCAAAAGTGTATAAATAAAAATGGCTCAGACTATTCTAGGCCACTTGTTTGAACAACAGGTGGTCACAGTTTCTTCATTGTGCCATTTCATACATCTGTCCTAGATCATCTAATACATCTGCAGTAAGGCTCTTAGCACCCTAGCCTTCTCTGATGCGGACATAGTCGCTCACTCTCAGCTTTACTGAAAAGTTATGCATTAAAATACTTAAACCTACCCCTTATGATGGTTGAACTTTTTCCCATTTGAAACAAACCCTGTCATTTCTGGGAAGAGAGAAGATTAATTGTAAAAATGCCCCTGTAAGATTAAGCTTGTGGCAGATTCTCTTGCTTGGTAACTGATATGGGTGTGCTAACCCCATGCCCAGGTGGTTTTGGTATGAGAAAGCAGGCTCTGCCTTAACAGTTGGAACTAGAAAGATGTAGAAGAATCCAAAACATTTCAATATCTCTAAATAAAATGATATCTACTATTTGGTTTACAGAAAGACCTTAAAAAGGAAGGTAGGTAGACTAGGACCAAAGAAACCAAGATCCAGTGTCGTGTTGTTCTATTTGCCCTGCAACACAAATGGTGATGTATTTCTCTGAGGAAACAAAACACTAAGAAAAACAAGGAAGACATTGCAGAATATATCAAGCTTATGGCCAAGAGAATGGAAGAAGGAAAAATAAAAACATGGAGTTAGGTACATAGAAAGGGGTCAGTATATGGGAGGGGGAAGAATAGTAACAAAATATATTGTGTAAAAATTTTAAAATAAATTTAAAAATAGAGTCTTTAAATATAGCATATGACCAGAACTTGTGGCAGAGGAAAATGATGAGAAACAAAGTACCCTTGATGCCGCTGACACATGAAGTTACCAGTAGTTACTCTGATCACTAATTTGCATCTTAATGTGGCTGGAAAGATGTTTTATCAGTTGAAATTGCCTTTTTGTTATTTAGGTGTGTCACTTTTTGAATGTGTTCTGCCCTCTATAATATGTGTATCCTTTTGGAATATATTCAACAAACCTTGTCCTATCAAATCTACACCTACCCCCACAGTCAGATAGACCACACACTCACATACATAAAGCACACACATACATCAATTCACACACTTGTTGAAAGCAAGTCACAAAACATGGTCTCATGATCTCATGGGATTCTTGGCCTCCTATTAATATCACGTGTTTTTGCCCCAGGCTCAGTATGGAACTTTTTCCTGTGTTATTCTGAAACTTCCAGTTTTGAAATCTTTGCAAAATCCAATAAGCATATTCCATTTTTTTTCCTTTTGTTTCCTCCAGCATGCAAAAAACTCCCAACAACATGTTCTCTGAAATCCTGCATTCACCAGGAAACTTCTACTTCACACTTAATTCAATTCGCTATGTGACTAGTCCCTGCTGACATCACACTGAACACTCTGCTGAATCTTCACATTCAGGTGTGAGAGCTATGTGAGGAGACCTCACCTGCTTTGCACACTTTTGGACTCTCACAGTGGTAGAGAATATGTGTGCATTATACAGAACAACAACAACATCAAAAAGAAAATTTAAATGTAAGGCATACATGGAATGTCAGGGGCTATAGAGAAAGTGAAAGAGTTCCAAACAATTCTATTTTACAGATTTGTGTTCATCATCAAGAATTAAATAAAAATAAAAACCAATAACTGAGTGTGATCTATCTATCCGCTCATCCATCCATCCACGTATCCATCCACCCACCCATCCATCTGTCTATCTATCTATCTATCTATCTATCTATCTATCTATCTATCTACCTACCTATCTATCTATCTATATACCTACCTACCTATCTATTATCTATCTATCTATTTACCTATCTATCATCTATCTATCTACCTATCTACCTACCTACAATCTATCTATCATCTATCTATCTATCTATCTATCTATCTATCTATCTATCTATCATCTATCTATCTATCTATCATCTATCTATCTATCTATCTATCTATCTATCTATCATCTATCTACCTACCTATCTATCTATCTATTACTTAGCAATAATCTACACTAAAAGACTCAATGAACAATGGTCCTATAATATTTTGCCACACTGAAGCCTCTTGGTTACTACACACTGACAATGCTATTTATGGACATTTAGCACATGGTGAGAACACATTTTAGATGAGTTTTAAAACCTTGAATAATGCAAAGAAAGCTAAAGTTCATTGGTGGGCTGCCTGAGATGAAAAGCTCAGGAGAAAAAACACAGACATATTTCACATAAGAAATTGTTTTAATGTGTATAACCATAAATATCTAGCAATTCCAAAAATATGTCAGTATTAAAAACAAAAATTCTACTGATACACTTATAGATAGGAAACAGTTATAGGAGAATAATACTAAGAAAATCAGAGAAGTAATGGAACTCAGAAATAAGTAATGCTCAAACTTCCTCCTCCTACTCACCATATGTAATATGTAATTTCTCCTGTCCCCCTAGTGAACTTCAAGGACCCCTGACCTAAGCCCTGCTTACATGAAATCCCTTCAAGCCCCTCTACTCACATTTTAATTGGCTCCCATTTGCTGCCACTTCACAGTCAACAATAATCTTGAATTTCTGACTTGAAGGTTCACTTCTGTTCCTACCATATCAATTACACACATTGGTGATTTCCTGGAAGAAGCAAGAAAACATCCACAGCCACCTCTGAGCCATCCCTCAGATTAGCTTGGCTGGTCTGGCTTTCAGAAGACTTTAAGCAAATGACATTGTCTTCTGTCTCTCACATTCTTTACTGTGGTGACTTTGAGACTCACCTGGATGAGTTGTCTAAACAGAAGATTTCTGTGTGGAAGAACAATTTGCCCTGTTGAAGGTTGACAGAGGACTGACACTATGTAATAGATCACAGGGAGACAGTCATCAGACCCTGAAACATTGAGGACATTAAAGGAAGTGACAATGCAATGCATAATCCAAAAGTGCACACACTAAGGGACAACAGCAGGGGCAGTATTTACAACTATGCATGTCTGCTCATTAGGTACATTTCCATCTCATTATTCCACCATTTAGCCAATCATTTCCCCATGGGGTATGACTCTTCATAGAAACCAATTTCTTTCCTGCTGATTCCATTTCCCCTAGACACCTAGTTGTTGTCAGGTGAATCATTCGTTGAGATTACTTCTCCATGGACTCTTTTGGTATCCAAAGCTATAAAATTCTTACTCAGCCCAAGGACCTCCAGTTTACAATTAATCTATCTTTGCAGCATCGCATGAATTCCAAAGCATTTGTTTGTGTTTGGGAGAGAGCCACTGATAAATCCATGTTTTAATATTAATCTTTCCTATAAGACACTAATCTATGATTCCTTGATACAAAACTATGAAATGTAATGCATGACTTCATGCTACATTTTACAAGATGATTACTAATATCAAATGTTTAACTAATTAGTTTTCCATATATTAGTGTTAGTACCTCCTACTGAAACCCTTCTACCCAGAAATTCTCCCTCCTGCTTTCACGTCTTTTTGTTGATATTTTACCCTCTGAATTTAATTGTGTGAGTTGTAGGTATCTATATTTATTCCCACTGCAAGAGGAAGATTCTCTGATGATGGTTAAGCAAGGTATTCATGTATGAATATAGCAGAATGCCATTACCATTCATAATATTGCTATGGATTTTTTAGGGGATGGGCAAAGTTTCCTGAGTGTTTGTTTATTTGTTTATTTGTTATATAGCAGTAGTATTTGGTTTTATCCTAGGTCTGTGTGTAGCATGAATCTTAGAAGTTCTTCTTAATAAAAACGAACCCGAAGCCAGGCATTGGGGTGAATGCTGGAAGATCAGAGAAGCAGAACAAGCCATAGATTCCTCACGTTGCCAACTCCTCAGCTGATACTTTTTCCTCAGACTGAAAGCCTCTGAGTCCTAATTCAAATAGATCTCAGATGAACCACTGCTCAAAAGCCTAAAAGCTTAACAAGCTCTAGTTTCTGGTTTTCATGCCTTATATACCTTTCTGCTTTCTGCCATCAGTTCTTGGGATTAAAGGCATAAGTCATCATGCGTGGATATTTCCAGTGTGGCCTTGAAGTCACAGAGATCCAGGCTGATCTCTGCCTCTGGAATGCTAGGATTAAAGGTGTGTGTGCCACTATTTTCTAGCCTCTGCATCTAGTGGCTTTTCTGTTCTCTGACCCCAGATAAGTTTATTAGGGTACACAACATTTTGGGGAACACAATACCACCACATTTGTGGGCTATCTAATCTCAGGTTACCCAAGTAGTATTGGGTCTGTGGTCCATCTTATTGAGTGGGACTTAAGTCAAGTAGGATATTGACCAGTTACTTCCCCAACCTTTGTGCCACTATAGCATTAGCATATCTTGAAGGCAGGACACTATTTTAGAGAAAAGGGTTTGTAGCTGGGTTTATGTATATGTTTCTATTTTAGTAAAATGCATAGTACCTTCCTGTACCAAAGACTCTACCATGTAGGGGTAAGGGGTCTATATATGCACCAACTCAACTTCTCTATGTTCAATGAGCTATATTGGTGCAGTCTTGAGCAATAGGACCTTGCCATTAGTTTCTGCGGAGCAACATATAGACTTGAGATAATTGTGGGATGTTTGGGAGTTCCCATCAGACCCCTTTGACCTACATTTCAATTAGACGCAATGCATCCTGTACTAGAACATGAATTTATGACAATAGTTTGCATTATGTCTCTCCTATGATTTGTCAATGTCATTTTTATCACTTTCATGTATGTATATATTTCAGGAAGTT
Organism: Onychomys torridus; assembly: GCF_903995425.1. Lineage (NCBI taxonomy): Eukaryota > Metazoa > Chordata > Mammalia > Rodentia > Cricetidae > Onychomys > Onychomys torridus. The sequence goes on from NC_050464.1 coordinate 14,211,383, forward strand.
CCTACTATATTAGGTTTCCATATTATCCCTCAAATATCCCTTAATTTTAGTTGTTTCTTCCCATATTTCCTCCTTAATCCTCCTGTTCCCTTCTCCTTCTCCATTTGATCCTCACATTCTAGTCTCCCCTATTTCCACCCATAATTATCTTTTCCATTCACTTTCCTAGGGAGATATATCTGTCTTCACTTGTGCTTACTCTCTGTCTAGCCTCTGTGTTTCTATTATACCTTGCTTATTATTGACTTAATAGCTAATATCCACACATAAGCAATAACATACTATATTCATTTTCCTGGGAGTGGGTTGCTACACTCAGAATGTTTTTTCTAGAGAATTTCTTTCCTTAACAGCCGAGTACAATTCCCCTGGATAAATGTACCACATTTTCTTTAGCCATTCCTCTGTTGAGGGAAATCCAGCTTGTTTCCAATTTCTGGATATTATTAATGGAGCAGCAATGAACATAGTTGCGCAAATATCTCTGTTGGAGCATCAAGGGTCCTTTGTGTATATACCCAAGAATGCTATAATTGGGTCCTGAGGTTGGTCAATTCCCAACTTCCCGAGGAAATGACATACTGTGGCTATACAAGTTTGCACCCCCACAATCAAAGGATAACTCCACATCCTCTCCAGCATGAGTTGTCAGTTGTTTTATTGATCCTGGCCATTCTTATGGGTGTAAGATGGAATCTCAAAGTAGTTTTGGTTTGCATTCCCCTGATGATTAAAGATGTTGAACATATTTAAGTGTTTCTAAGCTATTTGAATTTCCTCATTTGAGAATTCTCTGTTTAGAATTATACACTATATAATTTTAACTGATGTTTGTTCTCTTGATTTCCAGTTTATGAGTTTTATATAATTTGGATATCACTCCTCTATTAGATGTGTAGTTGGTAAAAATCTTCTCCAATTCTGTGGGCTTCTGCTTTATCAAATGATAATGTCTATTGCTGTTCAGAGTCTTTTCAGTTTCATGAGGCCATATTTATTAAATTTTGATCAGAGTGTTAACGGTGTTATGTTCAGTCTTTTTTGTGCCACTGAGTTGAAGACTATGCCCTCACTCTTTCTTCTATCAGATTTAGTGGATCTGGTGTTATGTTGATGTTTATAATCTGTTTGGAGTTGAGTTTTATGGGTGATAAGTATGGATGTATTTGGATCATCCGGTTCAAGCAGCATTCATTGCCATTATTATGAGATTCATGATTTCTGAAGGAAATGTGTTGTCTGATATTTTAATTAATTAATTAATTAATTAATTTGTTTATTTATGTATTTTACATACCACTCACAGTTTCCCTTCCATCCTCTCCTCCCATTCCCATTCCCACCCCCACCTTCCTTCTACCACCCCCCATCCACTCTTCCTTCATCTCCATCCAGAAGGGGTAAAGCCTCCCATGGGAGTCAACAAAGCACAGTATATCATGTTAAAGCAGGACCAAACTCCTCTCCCTTGAATCAAGACTGGGCAAGGCATCCTACTGCAGGGAACAGGTTCCAAGGAGCCAGCTCATGTGCCAGGGACAGAACCTTGTCCTACTGCTAGGAGCCCCACAAAACAGACAAAGCTAGACAACAGTCACCTAGATGCATATGGCCTAGGTCTGTCTCATTCCAGCTCCTTAGGTGTTGGTCCAGAGTCTGTGAGCTTCCACAAACTCATGTGATCTATCTCTGTGGGTTTCCCTGGAATTTCCCATAGCTGAAAATGTCCTGTGTCCAACCTGGCCCATGGTCAGGACAAATCTCTCTCACCTGCCAGTCCTGCCAGTTTCTTTACATCTGGCTCCTCTGTGTCTGGCTGTTGACTCCTCATTCAACCTTCCTGTTCTCAGAATTCTCCTCTCTCTTTGTTTTGCTTATACTTCCTGCTGGGCTGTTGGCCAATCAGCACTTTATTTAGTAACCAATCATAGAAAACACATACACAGCATACAGAGCGATAGCCACAGTACCCCCTAACCCCCGTTGCTTATACAATCCCTCCTACCTCTCTTTGACTAGACTCCCAGAGCTCAGCCCAGTGCTTGGCTATGGATCTCTGCATCTGCTTCTATCTGTTACTAGATGAAGGCTCTATGATGACAATTAGGATAATCACCAATGTAAATACAGGGGAAGGCCAGTTAAGGCACCCTTTCCACTATTGCTAAGAGTCTTAGCTGGGGTCATTCTTGTGGTCTCCAGGGAATTTCCCTAGCATCAGGTTCTCCCTAAACCCATAATTCCCCCTCTTTATCAACATATCTCTTTCATTAATTTCTCCCTACACTCTGCCCCCAACTTGACCATACTGATCCTTTATGTTCCCATCCCCACCCATCTACCCCACCCACAGTTTACCCAGGACATCTCATCTATTTCCTCTTTCCAGGGAGTTCTATGCATTTCTCTTAGGGTCCTTCTTGTTACCTAGCTTTTCAGGGGCTGAGGATCATAGCCTGGTTATCCTTTGCTTTACATGTAATATCAACTTAAGCATGAATACAATACCATGTTTGTCTTTCTGTGTCTAGGTTACCGCTCTAAGGATTATTTTATTCCAATTCCATCCATTTGCCTGCAAATTTCATGATGTCATTGTTTTTTAGTGCTGAGTAATACTCCATTGTGTAGATGTACCAAATTTTCTTTATCCATTCCTCAGTGGAGGGGCATCTAAGTTGTTTCCAGGATCTGACTATTACATATAAAGCTGCTATGAACATAGTTGAGCAAGTGTCCTTATATACTATGATTGAACATTCTTTGGATGTGTGCCTAAGTGGTATTGCTGGGTCTTGAGGTAGATTGATTCCCAATTTTCTGAGAAAATGCCATACTAATTTCCAAAATGGTTGTACAAGTTTGCATTCCCACCATCAGTGGAGGAGTGTTCCACTTACTCCACATCCTCTCCAACATAGGCTGTCATTAATATTTTTGTTGTTAGCCATTCTGAGAGGTATCAGATGTTATCTCAGAGTCATTTTGATTTGTATAGCTAAGGATGTTGAACAGCTCTTTAAGTGTATCTCAGCCTTTTGAGATTCTTCTTTTGAGAATTCTCTGTTTAAATCTGGACCCTATTTTTAAATGAGATTATTTGGTAATTTTAAAAATATATTTATTTTATTATTTTTTCATATGGGTATTTGTGTTTTAAATTTACATATCAGCCATGGGTTCCCCTGTCCTCCCTCCTCCCAATCCCACCTTCCCCCACTGCCTCCCCCCCCCCATTCCCAGCTCCTCCAGAGCAAAGACTCCCCTTGGGATTCAGCTCAACCTGATAGATTCAGTACAGACAGGTCCAGCTCCCTCCTTCCAGGCTGAGCAAAGTGTCCCTGCATAAGCCCCAGGTTCCAAACAGCCAGCTCATGCACTAAGGACAGGTTCCAGTCCCACTGCCTGGGTGCCTCCCAAACAGTTCAAGCTATTCAATTATCTTACTTATCCAGAGGGCGTGATCCAGCTGGGGACTCCACAGCTTTTAGTTCATAATTCATGTGTTTCTATTAGTTTGGCTATTTCTCCCTGTGCTTTTTCCAATCTTGTTCTCAGCAATTCACACTCTTACAATCCATCCTCTTTCTCAACAATTGGACTCCTGGAGCTCCACCTGGGGCCTGGCTGAGGATGTCTGCATCCACTTTCATCAGTTATTGGATGAGAATTCTAGCACAACAGTTAGGTTGTTTGGCCATCTGATCATTAGACTAGGTCAGTTCAGGCTTTCTCCACACCATTGCCAGTAGTCTACAGAGGATGTATCCTTGTGGATTTCTGGGGACCTCTCTAGTACGTTGCTTCTTCCTGGTCTTTGTGGTCTTCATTTATCATGGTCTGTTATTCCTTGTTCTCCCTTTCTGTTCTTGATCCAGCTGGAATCTCCTGCTCCGCTGAGCTCTCTTTCCCTCAAACCTTGCCTTTCATTACCCCCACTCACTCCAGGTTGTTCATGTAGATCTCATCTATTTCTCTGTCATTGGGTGATCCTTGTGTCTTTCTTAGGGTCCTGTTTTCTAGGTAGCCTCCCTGTAGTTGTATAACATCTTAGTCATCTTTGTTTTACATCTAGTATCCTCCTATGAGTGAGTACATACCATGTTTGTCTTTATGAGTCTGGGTTACCTCACTCAGGATGTTTTTTTCTAGGTCCATCCATTTGCCTGCAAACCTCATGATTTCATTGTTTTTCTCTGCTGAGTAGTACTCCATTGTGTATATGAACCACATTTTCTTTATCCACTCTTCAGTTGAAGGGCATCTAGGTTGTTTCCAGGTTCTGGCTATTACAAACAATGCTGATGTGAACATAGCTGAGCAAGTGGTATGACTGAGCATTCCTTGTGTATATGCCCAAGAGTGCTACAGCTGGGTCTCGGGGGAGATGGATTCCTGATTTTCTAAGGAAGCGCCATATTGATTTCCAAAGTCACTGTGCAAGCTTGCATTCCCACCAGCAGTAGAGGAGATTTCCCCTTGCTCCACATCCTCTCCAGCATAAGTTGTCTTCAGTGCTTTTGATCTTAGCCACTCTGACAGGTGTAAGGTGTTATCTCAGAGTCATTTTGATTTGAATTTACTGGATAATTAGGGGTGTTGAGCAATTCCTTAAATGTCTTTCAGCCATTTGAACTTCCTCTGTGGAGAATTCTCTGTTTAGTTCTATAGCCCATTTCTTAATTGGACTCTTGGGCATTTTGATGTCTAATTTCTTGAGTTCTTTACATATTCTGGATATCAGCCCTCTGTCAGATGTGGGGTTGCTGAAGACCTTTTCCTATTCTGTAGGCTGTCGTTTTGTCTTGTTGACCATGTCCTTTGCTCTACAAAAGCTTGCCAGTTTCAACAGGTCCCATTGATTGATTGTTTCTCTCAGTGTCTGTGATACTGCTGTTATATTTAGGAAGTGATCTCCTATGCCAAATGCATCCAGGACTACTTCCTACTTTCTCTTCTATCAGGTTCAGAGTAACTGGATTTATGTTGAGGTCTTTGATCCACTTGGACTTAAGTTTTGTGCACGGTGACAGATATGGATCTATTTGCAGCCTTCTACACATTGACATCTAGTTATGTCTAGTTTCTTAAATTTTAGTTTTTATATATTTTGCAAATCATTTCTCTGTCAGATGTAGGGTTGGATAAGAAGTTTTCCCATTCTCTAGGCTGTCATTTTGTCTTATTGACCATGTCCATTGCTTTATAGCAGCTTTTCAGTTTGGGGAGGTCCCATTTATTAATTGTTGATCTCAGTGTCTTTGCTGGTGGTGTTTTATTTAGGTTGTGGTCTTCTGTGTCATGTGTTCAAAGCTACTTCTCACTTTCTTTTCTATCAGAATCAGTATAGCTGGTTTAATACTGAGGTCTTTAATCCACTTAGACTTGAGTTTTCTGATTGATGATAGATATGAAGATATTTGCCTTCTTCAACATGTTGACATCCAGTTATGCAACCACAATTTGTTAAACATTCTCTCTTTTCCATTGTATATTTTTGACTTCTTTGTCAAAAATCATGTGGCCTTGGGTGAGTGAATTTATACTGGAGTCTTTGATTTGATTACATTGATCCACCTGTCTGTTTTTTATGCCAATACCGAACAGCTTTTATTACTATAGTTCTATAGTAGAGCTTGAGGTTAGGGATGGTGATACTTGCAGAAATTCTTGAATTATATAGGATTGTTTTGGCTATCCTGGGTTTTATGTTTTTCCATATGAAGTTGATTGGTTTTTTTTTTTTTTTGAGTTCTGTGAAAAATTGTGTTGAGATTTTAATGGGGATTGCATTGAATCTATAGATTGCTTTTGGTTAGTTTGCCATTTTTACTATGTTAATCCTACTAATACATGAATATGGGAGATAAACCATTTTCTTATATCTTTTTCAATCTCATTCTTCAAAGGCTTAAAATTCTTGTCATATAGGTCTTTGCTTTGTTTGGTAAGAATTACCCCAAGATATGTTACATGATTTGTGGCTATTGTAAAGGGTTTCTTTCTCTGATTTCTTTCTCAGCACAGTTTGTATACAGGAGAACTACTAATTTTATTGAGTTAATCTTGTATACAGCCACATTCCTTGGTAAAATTTTTGGGGTTATCCATGTATACTATCATATCATCTGCAAAGAGTGAGAGTTTGACTTCTTTCTTTCCAATTTGATTCCACTTGATCTCCTTTGTTTTATTATTGTTCTAGCTAGAACCTTGCATATTATATTGGTTAGATATGGAGAGAGTGGGCAGCCTTGTCTTGCACTGATTTTAGCTGAATCACTTTGAGTTTCACTCCATTTAATTTAATGTTAGCTGTTGGTTTACTGTATAATGCCTTTATTATGTTTACGTATGCACCATATATCCCTGTTCTCTCCAGAACATTTATCATGGATGGGTGCTGGATTTTGTAAAAGGCTTTTTCAGTATCCAATGAGATGATCATGTTGTTTTATCCTTTCAGTTTGTTTGTGTGGTGGATTACATTGACAGATTTTTGTATGTTGAACCATCCCTGCATCTCTGGGATGGAGCCTACTTGATCATGGTGGATAATTCTTTGACATGTTCTTAGATTTTGATAGCTAGTATTTTATTGAGTATTTTTGCATCAATATTCATAAGGGAGATTGATCTGTAATTCTCTTTCTTTGTTGTATCATTGTTTAGTCTTGGTATCAGGGTAACTGTGCCCTCAAAAAGAATTTGGTATTATTCCTTCTGTTTTTATTGTGTAGAACAATTTGAGAACTATTGGTATTATCTCTTCATTGAAATTCTGACAGAATTCTGTGCTAGAACCATCAAGTCTTGGTCTTTTTGTTGTTGCTGTTGCTAGAGTTTTAATGACTGTTTCTATTTCCTTTTGGGTTATTGGTCTATTTAAATTGTTTATCTGATTGTGGTTTAAATTTGTATATGGTACCTATCAAGAGTGTTGTGTGGTGGTATTGTGTTCCCCAAAATATTGTGCACCCTAATAAACTTATCTGGGGTCAGAGACAGAACAGCCACAATATTAAACATAGAGGTTAGGCAGTGGTAGCACATGCCTTTAATCCTAGAATTGTGGGGGCAGAAATCCATCTGTTCAAGGATACAGCCAAGCATGGTGACTCACGCCTTTAATCCCAAAAAGGGAGCCTTTAATCCCAGGGAGTGATGACAGAAAGCAGAAAGATACATAAGGCAGGAAGATCAGAAACTAGCACCATTTGGCTGGTTAAGCTTTTAGGCTTTTGAGCAGCAGCTGCGATTGATTCTGGATGAGGACTCAGAAGTTTCCAGTCTGAGGAAACAGGATCAGCTGAGGAACTGTGGAGGTGAGGAAGCTGTGGCTTGTTCTGCTTCTCTGATCTTCCAGCATTCACCCCAATACCTGGCTCTGAGTTTGATTTTATTAATAAGACTCTTTAAGATTCCTGCTACAGTGTTGTGTATTCATTTTAGATTTTCCAATTTTGTGAAATACATGTTTTTGAAGTATGACCTAATGATTCTCTGGATTTCATCAGAATCTGTAGTTATGCCCACCTTTTGGTTTCTGATTTTGTTAATTTGGGGATTCTCTCTCAGTCTTTTCATTGGTTTGGATAAGGGTTTGTCTATCTTGTTGTTTTTCTCAAATAACCAACACTGTTTCATTGATACTTTGTTGTGTTCTTTTTGTTTCTAATTTATTGATTTCAGCACTCAATTTGATTGTTTCCCATCATCTACTCCTCCTGGGTGAGTCTGCTTCTTTTTATTCTAGAGCTATCAGGTGTGCTATTAAGTCATTTGTCTGAGATTTCTCCAAATTCTTTATGTGGGCATTTATTGCTATGAACTTTCCTCTTTACACTGCTTTCATAGTGTCTCAGAAGTTTGGGTATGTTGTGGATTCATCTTCACTGAATTCTGGGAAGTCTTTGCTTTCTTATTTTATTTCTTACTTGACCCAGTGGTGGTTCAGTTGAGCATTATTCCATTTCAATGAGTTTGGTAGGCTTTTTTAAATTTGTGTTGTAGTGGAATTCTAACTTTAAGCAATGGTGAATCTATAATATATATGGAGTTATTCCATAGTTTTTTTTTTTCTGTTGAGATTTGCTTTGTGACCTAGTATGTGGTCAATTATATGGAAGGTTCCATGGATTGCTGAGTAGAAAAGTATATTCTTTTGTTTTGGGGTGTAAAGTTCTATAGATGTCTGATAAACATATTTGGATCATTACATCTGTTAGTTACCTTGTTTCTCTATTAATTTTCTTTCTGGCAGATCTGTCCATAGTTGTGAGTGAGTTGCTGAAGTCTCCCACTATTAGTGTGTGGGGTTTGATGTATGATTTAAACTTTAGTAATGATTCTTTTACATATGTGGGGGTGCCCTTGTATTTGGGGCATAGATATTCAGTATTGAGACTTCATCTTGATGAATTTTTCCTTTGATGAATATGAAATGTTCTTTTCCTTCTCTTTTGATTAATTTTAGTTTGTTGTCTATTTTGATAGATATAAGGACAGTTATACCAGCTTGTTTCTTGGGTCAATTTGATTGGAAAATCTTTTCCCAACCCTTTATTCTGAGGTAATGTCTGTCTTTAAAGTTGAGGTATGTTCCTTGCATGCAGCAAAAGGATGTATCTTGTTTTCATATCCTTCCTGATAGCCTGTGTCTTTTTATAGGCAAATTGAGATCATTGATATTAACAGATATTAATGACCTGTGATTGTTAATTCCTATTATTGTTTGGTTTTGTTGTTGTGTTGGAAGTTTGTGGTTTTTCCTTTTGGGGGGGGTTTGCCTATTTGGTGTTCTGTAAGCTTTGTAGGCATTTACTTCATTAGGTTTGGAAAGTTTTCTTCTATAAGACTCCCGAAAGTTGCTTGCATCCTTCTCCCAGTTCTCAGGTAATATTATATCCTTCTGAGGCCTTTGATGTGGTTGAAGACTAGATAGTTATAATTTCCTCAGTTATGATAAAAGGTAAGTTAGATATAAAACCTTAGACTCACAAATATAAGATAGATAGGATATCTTCTTTAATATTGTAACTGTAATTCTTGCTTTAGGCATTTACTTCATTAGGTTTGGAAAGTTTTCTTCTATAATATTGTTGTATATATTTTCTGTGCCTTTGAGCTTGAATTATTTTTCTTCTATCCTTACTATTCTTAAGTTTGGCCTTTTCATGGTGCCCTGGACTTCCTGAACATTTTTATTTTTAAGAAATTTTCTATTCATTTTGCATACCCATCATAGATCTCCCTCTCCTCCCTCCTCTCTCCTCCTGCCCCCTCAGCCTACCCTATCCAACTCACGCCCTATTCCCACTTCCTCCAAGGCAAGGTCTCCCACAGTGAGTCAGCAGAGCCTGGTACATTCAGATGAGGCAGGTCCAAGCCCCTCTCCCTTTTACCAAAGTTGCACAAGGTGTCCCACCATAGGCACTGGGCTCCAAAAAGCCTGCTTATGCACCAAAGACAGATCCTGGTCTACTGCCTCAGGGTCCCCAAAACAGTTCAAGCTAAACAGCTGTCTTGCCTATTCAGAGAGCCTAGTCCAGTCCCATGAGGGCTCCACAGCTATTGGTACACAGTTCATGAGTTCCCACTAGTTTGGCTGACTGTCTCTGTAATTTCCCCATCATGATCTTGATGTCATTTCTCATAGAATTTCTCCTCTGTCTCAGTGATTGGACTCCTGGGGCTTGGCCTGGTGTCCAGCTATGAATCTCTGCATCTGCTTCTATCAGTTACTGGATGAAGGCTCTATGATGACAGTTAAGGTATTCACCAATCTGATTACCAGGGTAATCTGATTACCCTCTTATTTTTTTGGTTTTTCGAGACAGGGTTTCTCAGTGTAGCTTTGCACCTTTCCTGGATCTCACTCTGTAGACCAGGCTGGCCTCTAACTCACAAGGATCTGCCTGGATCTGCCTCCTGAGTGCCGGGATACAGGTGTGCACCATCACCACCTGGCCTCTTGACTACTGCTAGTAGTCTAAGGAGGGGTCATTCTTGTGGATTCCCGGGAATTTCCCTAGCACCCTGTTTCTCCCTATTACCATACTGTCTTCATTTATCATGGTATCTCTTTCCTTGGTCTCCTACTCTTCCCTGTTCCAGCTCAAATCTCCTGTTCTCTTATGTTCTCATCCCCCATCCCCTACCCTCTATTGTCCTACCCCCACCCCCAGTTTTCTCATGAAGATCTCATCTATTTCCCCTTCCCAGGATAATCCATGCATCCCTCTTAGGGTTCTCCTTTTTAGCTAGCTTCTCTGGAGCTGTGGATTGTAGACTGGTTATCCTTTGCTTTACATCTAGTATCCACTTATGAGTGACTACATACTATGTTTGTCCTTCTGAGTCTGGGTTACCTCACTCAAGATGATATTTTCTAGTTCCATTCATTTGCCTGCAAATTTGATGATGTCATTGTTTCTTACTGCTGAGTAGTACTCCATTGTGTATATGTGACACATTTTCTTTATACATTGTTCAGTTGAGGGGCATCTAGGTTGTTTCCAGGTTCTAGCTATTATGAACAATGCTGCTGTGAACAGAATTGAGATGTGTCTGTGTAGTATATTTTAGCATTCTTTAGGTATATGCCCAAGAGTGGGTCTTGAGGAAGATTGATTTTCAATTTTCTGAGAAACTGCCATACAGGTTCCCAAAGTGGCTGTATAAGTTTGCACTCTCACCAACAGTGGAGTAGTGTTCCCCTTGTTCTACATCCCCTCCAACATAAGCTGTTATCAGTGTTTTTGATCACAGCCATTCTGACAGGTGTAAGATAGTATCTCAGAGTCATTTTGATTTTCATTTCCCTGTTGACTAATGATATTGATCAATTACTTAAGTGTCTTTTGGCCATTTGAGATTTTTCTGTTGAGAATTCATTGTTTAAAACTATAGCCCATTTTTCAATTGGATTGTTCAGTATTTTGATATTTAGTGTCTTGAATTCTTTATATATTTTGGAGGTCAGCATGCCGTCAGATGTGGGGTTAGTGTGCTAGGGAAGTTCCCAGGAATCCACAGAATGCCTCCACCTTATACTACTAGCAATATTGGAGAGGGTGCCTGAACTGGCCTACTCTGGTAATCATTTGGTGAATATGCTAACTGTCATCATAGAGTTTTCATCCATTAATTGATAGAAGCAGTTGTAGAGATCAACAGCTGAGCACCAGGTTGAGTTCCAGGGGTCCAGTCGAAGAGAGAGAATAGGGATTCTATGAGCAAGGGAAATCAAAATCACGATGGGGAAATGTACAGAGACAACCAGGCCAAACTAGTGGGAACTCATGAACTGTGGACCAATAGCTGTGGAGCCTCCATGGGACTGGACTAGACCCTCTGCATAGGTGAGACAGCTGTTTAACTTGACTTGCTTAAAGGCCTCCCTGGCATTGGGATCAGGATCTGACCCTGGTGCATGAGTGGGATTTTTGGAGCCCAATGCCTATGATGGGATATATTACACATCCTTGGTGAAGGGGAAAGGGTCTTGGAACTGCCTCACTTGAATGTACCAGGTACTGCTTACTCACCATGGGGGGCTTTGCCTTGGAGGAGGTAGGGATGGGAGGTAAGTTGGGAGGGAAGGCTGGGGTTGGGAGGAAGGAGGATGGTGGAGAGGAGTTTCTAAGGTTAATATGTAAAATGAATAGAAAATTTCTTAATAATAAAAAAGAAAGAAAATACAGTCTTTTGAAAACTTTAAAGGAAAAAGCTCAATAAGTAAAACATCCATTAGAAAATAGCAATGGAGTAGATGATATAGATGAAAGAATATAAAGAAATGAAGACAAGGAATATTTGCAGTAAGATGATCATGAAGAACACCCATGAACACAGCAGTTAAGACCTCCTTGTGAATGATTAAGAGATAGCACCTGTGATTCTGTGGGTTAGAGAGGAGGATGTGAAGTAAACTCAAAACATCAAGAACATATTCTGTGAATTCGTAAAAGAAAATCGCACAACTTTAGTCCTCCCCACAAACCAACTAAAACCAAAACAAAACAAAAGGCACATCATCCAGCAATGGAAGCCATTCAGAAGCACAAATTCATGTGATTCTGTACCAAAAAGACTTTCCTCAAGTCATTATATGAGTAGTTAAAATGTCAAGAGCACAGAATAAGGAAAGTGGTAACAGGCAAGTGTGTAGTTACCTATTAGCAAAATAGGTTTTTAAGCTGAAACTCTACTACCAGAAAGCATAGGCTTTTTTTTCATGCCCTTAAACAAACAAAATTGCCAAATGAGATAGTTGTATTCAGCTATGCTATCCAATAGAAATCAAAGAATAATTTATAGCCTTAATGGTAAGACTAAAATAATCATCCATCATCCTCAGCAATAATCAAAATTTATTGTAGTTTGAAAGCTAATTGGTGGCACATGAAATTGGAGGCAATTGGAGACATGGAACCTTGCTGGAGGCACCTTGCTAGGGGAAGTATGTCACTGAGGTCTTCGCCTCATTTCTAGTTTGCTTTCTCTACAAATTGTTCACATTTTGATTGAAGGTATTATCTCTGAGCTTTGTGCTCTTGCAGCCTGCTGCCATGTCTCCTCCACCATTACGGACTATGGAATTGCAAGTAAAAATAAATTCACTCTACCATATGTTGCTTTTGGGCATGGTTTTTTATCATGGCCACAAAAAGTAACTAATGCAATTATTGAACACAATATCCCACACCCAGTGGTAGGTGCTTTGTATGTATAATATGTCAAGAAAATTAATAAGTGAAAAATATTTCTCAGTTTTTGATCATTATCAAAGTGTTCAGAGGCCAAAAGTATAAGTCAGTGGGATGACACGTCAATAACATGCAGGAGTGCTTGGTTCAGTCTGTAGTCATTTATATTTGAATACTAGTTCTCCTAATTACTAGCTGTGTAACTTTAGGAAAGAAATTTTCCCTTTATGAATGGCAGTCTCTTTACCTATAAAGTTACTTAAAATGTATGTCTCATGGGATGTTTGTGAGGGTCAAATGAATTTGCTCCTGTCAGCACATATCTGGGGCAATATAAGTTCGCAGTGCAGCATTGGCTGTGGTGTTACACTATTGTAATACTAGCACTTAGGGGTAGATCCAGAAAGAATAGGAGTCCAAGGCTATCCTGAGATACACAGGGAGTTCCTGTCTCATAAGAAAATAAGGGAGACAGGACTGTAGCTTAGTCATAGAGCATACACCTACCATGTACAAGGGTGTCTCTAGGATCCTGAGTACCACAAAGCAAAAAGAGCAAGCAAGCAACCAAATTCCCACTCCAGAGAACAAACACCTCCACAAAACAAAACAAAATAATCTTTTATCATGTGGAAGACATCACTTTAAAATTATCAATTACTAGTACAGGCACAGGAGTAACTGACAGAGCATGCTACTCCGATCTCCTTTCAATAAAAGAGTTATGATGCATCTACTATGAAAAGATGTCATTTATGACAACTCAGTGGTGCCTCTGGTTGTCAGATGGCTTCTCAAGTAAAAACTCCTACTACCAAACTAGATGACTTGAGTTTGATTTCTGGGACTCACAATGTCCTGCAAATTGTCCTGTGACTTTTGTACTCCATCATACACAAACACAGATAAATACATAAAATAAAATTTAAACTCATTGCTACATGTGGTGTTTTGAATAAGAATTGTCCCTATATGCATATATATTTGAATGTTTAGTCATCTAGGAGTAACACTAGTTTGAAGGATTGGGAAATATGGCTTTGTTGTGTATGTGTCCTTATTGGAGAAAGTGTGTCACTGGGGATGGGCTTTGAGGTTTCAGAACCCAATCCAGGCCCAATGTCTCTCTCCCTGCTGCTCACTGATCTGAATATAGAACACTCAGCTGTGTCTCCAGCAACATGTCTCTGTCTGTGTGCCACCAAGCTCCCTACCCTGGTGAGAATATACTAAACCTCTGAAACTGTAAGACCCAGTTAAATGTTTTCTTTTATAAGAGTTGCCTGGTTGTGATGTCTCTTCATAGTAATATAACACTGAGACAGTACATCACGCCATGTTTGAGTAGGACTGATTCTTCATTGAGTTGTTTTTGTTCAGTTTTGGGAAATAGACATTTATTTGGGAAAATTTCATAAAACATTTAAGAAGCCACTAGGAAGCAATTCAATCGATGATGATGTTGGCAAGCAATTTTTTTGGGGGGGGGGGCGGAGATTGGACTCACACTGAATTACTCTGGAGAGCTTTAAGCATTATTAATGCCAGCATCTAGAACCTGGATTCAGATTTCACTATGCCTTTATAAACTGACTTTTTCAGATTTTTATTTTGAGTTGGGGATCGAACCCAGGGCCTTCCACTTGCTGGGCAAGTGCTCTACCACTGAGCTAAATCCCCAACCCGACTTTTTCAGATTTTAAAAGTTCCTCTGGAAATTGTTGCATATAGTCAGAGGTTACAACCTTGAGTTCTGTGGTGTGGTGTGCATTAGCTATGTATGACATCCATGTGTGGTGTGAGGCTTTGCCTGATACAGCATTTCATTTCTAGAGGGAAGAAAACAGCTTTGGCCAGCTAAAATAAAGAACAAATTCAAGATATGCTCTCCAGTTTGGCTGCATTGCTGCAGGAGGAAATGCATTCTTGGTGGGCACATCTGTACGAATGCCGCTAGCTTTCCCAGGAGTATGACTTAAGCACAGACATTGAATTACTGTCTGTGAGGAAAATACCGTCCTGCAAATCTGAAAGGAGTGGAAATATTTTGCACGCATGTGGAATGCATTTTATATATATTTTCAAATTTCTCCTATGGTAAGTAATGAAAAACATGGTATTGATTTCTTAAATGGTAGTTTTTACAATCAAGTTCAAATGCTTGTCTTTTTTTTTTTTTTAAGTGAATATTTTTTATAAAAATTGCTCTTTTTGGATTACATACTACACGAAAAGGTATATGGATTTATATATCATTCATAAATGTTCCTATTTTATTTACAAGGTTAAATGCAGACAAACAGGAAGGAAGTTCTGTCACAGGAAGCCCTGCCTTAACTTACCTGAGAAAGCAAGGCCTTGTCATTCTGGCTTCATCCACCCATGGGTTGAAGCGCGAACTGTCACTCAGGGTGGGATCTTAAGCACCACCCAATCAGAGGCACTGGGCTGAAGGCTACCCAATCAGGCACACGGATGGAGTCTAGGGGGCGGGGCGTTCTGCCTGGGGTCCGTTGTGGCTGACCCCGCCATCTTTGCGTCTGTGGCCGCTTTTCTTCTTAGGTTTGGGTTCCGCATTGCAACCGGTCTGTGTCGCGGTGTGAGTCGCTGGTGCCTGGACAGCCAGCGCGAGGGTGCCGCTCACCCAGAATCCTGAAATGGTGCGTGTACCCACGGTATCGTCCCCAGCCCCGGCCGCCCTCCAGTGGCCCCCGTGGGAGCCGCCTTGCGTCCGGACCCCCTGTACTGTGGCTGGGCTAGGGCGGCTACTGCAGCCCGGGGTCCTGTTGCGTCCGCGCACCGGGGACCCGCAGTGACATTTTCCTGGCCAGAGCCTTTGCGGACGCCTCCCAGGTGGGAACGCCAGGGCTGTGGGACCTGTGGCTGCCCGAGCGCAGGCAGGATCTTCCCTGCCGCCCCCCAGATCTGGTAGGACTTTGGTGAACATGAGGGGGTGCTGGCTGTTCTGTCTCAGGGCCCTTAAGGTCACCGGCCTCCCCAGGATTTTCCTGAAGCCACCCCGCCCTCTGAGTTCTTCTTGCACCTTGGTGTTTGTCCCTGGCTGCCCGTGCCTCAATCTTGTGCTGTATTTCTGAACCTCTGGCTGAGGGAGTCTACTGTTAATGGCCCATCTTTCCCTAGTGTCTCTGGATTTCTCAACATGTCTCCTCCATGGAGGCCTTTTCTTCAGGTCCTGGAGTCTCTTAGTGACCTGGAGCAGGTACTTCCCCCCTCTGCCTTCTGGCTCTGCCTCTCTAGGGATGGAACCTAAGAATTCCTTCTTGCAAGGTAGTGCATGAGCATGCATGGTAGTGCTCTGCCGTGAACCAAACCAGTCGCTCATTCTTTTTTTTTTTTTTTTCCTTAACGTTTTTAGTTAGTATCATATATTAATGGTACATAGTAGTGGTGTTCATTACATTTTATACCCGTGTATTATGTATTTTCTTAATGCCAACTCCTATTACTCTCCTGGTCCCTTCCCCAATCTCACTAGAACTTCCCCTTACTCTTGGATGTCTTTATGTCTTTTTTTTTTTTTTTTTCTTTTTAAATGACCCCTGACTTTTGCAGGCTTATTGGAAGGAGTTAGTTACCGGAGCATGGGCCTCAAACCATTGTCCACACTACTGAATAAAGAGCCTCTCCCGAGAAAAAACATTAACTGCTTATACATCCTGAAGGAGGAATGGGATCTTGTGAGCCTCTACCTATTTTTTTTTCACTGTTTTATTTCATTTTATTTTTTGAGATGTAGTTTTAAATGCAGCTTTCCATCCTCCTCCCATAGCTGGAAACACAGGCCAGCCTTTTGTACTTTTTGTGGAAGTAAAGAAAGGACCCCAAGGTAGGGATTGATACTTGGAAGAAGCTCAGGTACCAGCTGCTCATCCTCCTCCACTTTGGCTTCCCCACCAGTGCTCTTGGGGATGTAGAGAAACTCAGATGGCCTCTCTCCTGGCGGGGTCCTGGCACACATGCGTCGCTTGGGTAGCACAGGATGGTTCTGGGGTGATCAAGATGCACAGAGCAAAAGAGGGCTAGAGGCAGAGGAGCAGATATGAGAGACAGCGACAGTGACACAGCAAGACCTGCAGCCAATTAGCAGGGCTCAGGAAGGTCCCAAGACCAGACTCAGGACAGCCATGTTGACTCTCTCTGCTTTTCCATTTTCACACTTGTGGCAGGGAGGAAGGAGCCAGGTGCTTGGTTGATGTATTGTGGAAAGAGAGAGACGGGGCAGAGAGGCAGTCTCCAAGTGTCCCACCTTGGGATTTGGCCATATAGCACTGGGCTTTCCAGATCTCCTTTGATATTTGTCTGGTTCATGGGAGACGAAGGAGGATTTGAATTAGGAGACTCAGTGCAGGGAATGGGGCCTGTACCTTAAACCTGATGTATGTCCCCATGTGCCTGCAAATCTGTACCTCCATCCCTTCCCTCCCTCTCTCCCTTGTCTGTGTGATTCTGTAGTTGTTTATCTTTGATCTTTCAGGCAAGGTCTCACTCTGTAGCCTACTCTGGACTCAAGCTTATGGTGACCCTCCTGCCTTGGCCCTCTGATCCTTAGGAATCTTTTAGGCATGAGTTACCATATCCAACTCCCTGTCCCTTTTTGTCTTATATGTTTGTGTCTTTGGCGTGTCTCAGTCTCTGAAAGTTTGTTGTGGAGCCCTGCTCTGGAAGGTAGTTTAACTGGCCACTCACTAGGATTTTTTTATCCTGGAAATCCAGAAGTAGCTGTGCATTGAGGGTTTACCTCTCCTCTTCTTTTTCTCTCTAGATATCTCTTTCCATGCTCTGGTAAGGTGAAACAGGAGAGGGAGGCCTAGATCTGGGTTCAAATCTCACCTCCAAGCTAGGAGGCATGGTGGTGCAGGTCAGAATATATATTGCAAGTCTGAGGAGTGCAAAGTGAGTTCATGGTGGGCCAGGGCAATTTAGTGAAACCATGCCTTCAAGAAAAGGATACAAACCATTAAAGTGGTAGAATGCTTGTTGGGCATGTGTGATAGGTTCCATACCTTGTCACCCCCCCTGTGGGACCTCAAAGAAGCCAATCCCTGTCTTTAGAGTCTATTATATAGAATGATATCACCCCCTTATCTCTTGTTGTGCAGCCATAGCAAGACACATGGTCTTGCCATGAAAAAGCCAAAGGCTGCTTTAGTGTACACAAACCTTCCGTTTTGGAACCCTGAGACCAGAAGGGTGTTATATGAAGCTGTTTTCACTATAATGAACAGAAAGTTGAGGCTAGGGGGTGACTATACCAGCCTGACTCCTTGGGACAGTGACTTGGCCCTCATAGGACAGGAGAAGGCAGTGTATGCACAAGACGCAGTGATTCCTCAAGTGGGTGGGAGAAATGCTGATGATGAGCATGGATAAGGTACTAATGGTTCTGAGAGAAGAGAACCGATAGGAAGAAGACTGAGTTATGAGAGAGGAAGTGAAGGCCTGAGGGAGGAAGAGAGTCCCTGTGAGAGGAGGTCTTCGAAGGGAATTCCTCAGCCTCCTCCAGGCAGCAGTATCCCAAATGCTCTTAACAGCAGGAACACCTGTTGAGGATCCACTTCCCAGAGGGCGCTGTCTGGGGACCTGGCATGACCCAGGAAGGGAAGCCAGGAGCCAGCTTATTCTGTATCTGTCTCTTTCTTGACTGTTCTGCTATTTGTGGAAGACTGAGATCCACAGCAGTCTTGGCTACAGTATCAGGAATGAAGGATGTGGAATTTGGATGGCCAACTCTTGGCTCACATCCTCCTTATGGGTAAACTGTTTTCCCTGAGTCTTCCAGTTGTGTGGGAAGCAAGTTTGAAAATCCAGAACCATGGATAGTACTTCCTTGTGTCTCTGGCAACAAATTCCTAAAATGTTACACCCCTTTAAGTATTACTAGATATCAACATCTTTTTTTGCTAGTGTGAATGAAATTGTGTGCCACATGCATGCAGTAGTCTGAAGAGGCCAGAAGAGGGCATCATGTTCCATTGAACTGGAGTTGCAGACAGTTGTGAGCTACTGTGTAGATGCTGGGAACTGAACCAGCCCCATCAATGTCATTTTCTGCAGTATGCTGAGCTATTTGTTCCTTGTAATATATGCTTTATTAAAAACAGACATTGGAACAGGGGATATTTGAAGAATTTAATTCTGTCCATGAACATTTCACATGAAAAGAAAGCTGAGAAAATTCACTTGAGCCCATGTAAATGATCTTGTGTTTCTCTCCTGTGTACCCTAGGAACAGAATCCTTATCTTATTATACTGTGTGGGACTCACACCTAGCAAACTTTATAGTATGATGCCCCCTTATCCCAGCATCTGTACTTCCTGGTCTGAAGTACCCACAGAAGCCGTGCTTCTATTCCCTTGGAGTTCTACTGAATACCAGCCCTTGGGTTCTCTTCTAGGGAGCAGTTTCATGTGTACTATGGATCTTCTTTTGGGAATAGGTAGATGCTATGCATGTTGGAGGAATGTCCTGCCATACCCTCATCTAAATGACACTTAACTATTAGCATTCTTGGCAGTGAACGTGGATATAAAACCATTTCTTCATATTTAGATGTCTGTTGCATGTTTACCAGCCTTGGTGATTATGGGAGCATATGGAAGATCTGTGTTTACATTTTTTCCAGAGCTTGAATACTACTTTGTAAAATGACTGTACTTACTAATTTTACACATCAACAGAAGAGAACTGAGTTCCCTTTTTGCCATGTCCATTGTAATCTGACCCTTGTAGTCTGTCATTGCTTTGACATGGTCATTTTCACAGCTTTCCTGGGGCTGCAAGTAGTATGCTGTCTGCTACATCCAATCCTTGGGGCAAACTTCTTACTATTCAGGCTGTCCAATAGCTTCTTAAAGAACCGATGACTTCTCAGACTAGACTGGAATTTGTCTTGTCATCCTTCTCTGCATTAATTATGGGGTTTAGACAGTTGTTTTTCTGGGCCCAAAAGAGATTCGCATGTGCCAGATTGCCTTGTTCCCAGAATGTGAGAGTTCAGTATATATTCCCACAAACCACCCCAGTTTAAAGCTGAGCTATTCAGTGTGTAGCAGACTCCTTCTATGAACAACTGGTAGACCTGGAGGTGTGTGTGAGCAATGGAGGGGCTCAGTAGTCTAAACTCCCATCGAGGCTGTCAGAGGGTACTGATTTTTTCTCTATTATCCTTGAGGGGCAAATAAAAGCTCAGCTATCAGTAATAGCAGTTAGCTGACCATAGTGGAGAGTCCTTTCAGGGAGAAATGTGGCATTGGAGTTTTAACCTGTTTTCTGTCTTGATCCCAAGTGATGAGGCCAGTGGAAATATTTGTATTAGCAGATGAAAGTATGATTCTTCTCAGTTTTCAAGAGAGGTGTGTGGGTCCATATATTTACATGTATGGCCATTATCTTCCCACCCTCTGGATGACCTCAGGAGCATAGAATCATTTTCCTCTTGTATAATGTGATGCAAGTTGAGTTCTTGCTCATGTGTGTATCTAAGCATTTTGAACTCATCGATGAGATGTGATTGTTGTCTCAGTTTCCCAGTATATAGAGGGCAACTCATTTATGCTTTTGAGAGAGAAATGATATGTATAAATGTTTTCCACTTATGATCCATTTTTACCTGAAAAGCTTTGTATGAACCCAGATGTATAGGTTCATATAAAACAGGAATGCAAGCCCAACATGTGTTTAATAAATCTTACACATTTATTTTAAAATAATTCCTTATGATTTTATTGGTTACAAAAGACAAAATGAACTTTGCATACAAATAAAATGAATGTGTGTGTTTTTATAATACAACACAAGTCAAATATATGCTAATTTTATGCTTAAAGTGTGAGGAATGATATTGGGAAAATACTTACAATCTTTAATTTCCATGATTAAATCATTGTTTCAGTCAGATCAGAAAACTGTATGCAGAGTAAAAGCCTTGCAGTATAAAACATCATTTCAAGCAATGGTCCTTGATACTGCATGGTAACGGCATGAGTAGTGCCTAGTGCACGTGGTGTTCGTTCACAGCAAAGGCTACAGTGCTGTCACCTGTCTCCACATGGCTGAGTGCTATCCGCAGAGGACTGTCCAAAACCTTGGATTCATTATGTCTTTCCAAGTTAAATTTTGGTTGTGGTGTATTTAGAAATCCTCCCTGTTGCAAAAATAAATTTCTGACCCTACGTTCACATATATAACCCCAAATGAGGTCATTACCTTGCTTTTAAGAATAAGATCTATTCTACTATAGGAAGATGGACTTGAGCTCATGCCCCTGTATCTTCTGCACTGCAGCACAGTGCTACATTGCCAGCCCCAGCATCTGCCTTTTCATTGTGCTGTGCATGCCTTACATATTGAATCATGTTTTTATAGGATTGAATTTATAGAATCCACTCTCTTCCTCTCACTGGAAACCTTACAAATACATACTCAGTTACAACTTTGTTCCTATTATAATTCCATGGAGAGCTCTTTAATTGTAATTTTTTATTCACTACTTTAACATAGAGGTAAAATAACTTGTGTTGATCTTAATCTACTACACGATACAGAATTCAAGTCAAGCCCTAGCTTCTATGTGATACTGGCAAGACACAAACAGCTAGAGAAATGGGTTCCATTTCCAGATCAGAGGCCTTGGTTGACAGGAGGTGTGTCATTGCAGGGGTTGGTGTCTTTTGAGGACGTGGCTGTGGACTTCACCTGGCAGGAGTGGCAGGAGCTGGATGCTGCTCAGAGGACCCTCTACAGAGACGTGATGCTGGAGAATTACAGCAGCCTGGTGTCCTTGGGTGAGGCTGACGCCGAGGCAGCTAACTTTTAATACTGAGTTTATAGATGTTTTAGCTGGTACATGCTAATGCTGTGTGTGTGTGTGTGTGTGTGTGTGTGTGTGACACACACACACACACACACACACACACACACACACATACATATATTAAATTCTCCCTGATAGCTATTTTGAAAGATTTGTCAAACGTGTTTATTAATCTACTATGGAACATACGTTTTGTGCATACCAAAAGCTTGTCCCTGTCTAACACCCTTTCCCCAACATTCCAACTTCCCTCCCCTCCCTGCCCTGTCCCCTAGTCCTGTATCTTTTCTCTAGTCTTATAACCGCCACTTTCTCTGTTTCTTTGGAATTACCTTGAGCTTGTAAATATAATGAGGACATGTAGGATTTTGCATTTTTTTGGCAAACGTGGTTTGTTGATGTTTTGTCTTTCTTGTGTAGATGTAAGAAATCATCTGTTTATCTCAATTATGGAGGAAGTCAATAAAACATCCATCTATTCTAGTCTGGCGAATCAGAGTGTATTTTTTGTAGTGAGAGAGCCAGAGTGACTCTTAGACAGTGGTAACCCTGAAACCTCTTCATCTTACTCTGTTTTGCCTTCCATGACATATGCAGTTGGGTAGAAGGGTTTGGAATCTCCCTTGAGGGGTTCATGACAGTCTTCTGAGGAAATGTTGACAGCATCATTACTGTGGCTAGAGACCTAGGTATTTGCTGTATATGTGTACCAAAGTCTCCTGTGGGCCATCAGTTATTCAGCTTTAACATAGTAGGGATCATTGTGGGCTCAGAAATGTGATGTATAGTTTCACAGTGTGCTTTTCCAGTTCTGTTCCTGGACAGATGTTTCTGTTTGTGGGGTAATGCCCAAGAAAAATTGTTAGGATATCAGCACCTCCTTCCTGTGCTTTCTGGCTCAGCCACTGCAACCTTTTCTGTGCAGATAATTTTAAGTTTGCTGTGATTTCATTTGCTGATTTTGCTGTGCATCTGGTAGACATCAAAATACTCTTGTCTTCCTCACTGTTCTGAGGTATTTATTGTATACTCTAGGGACATCATTATGTCAGGTCTTATATTTAAACCGTTGATTTACTTTTGTTTGTTTTGGTTTTGTTTTTCCTTATTATGCATTTGTAATGCCGTTTCTCAGGCTGGCTTTGAACTCCCTTTGATCTTGACCTTCTGATTCTCCTGAGAATCTTCTGACATCTCCTGAGTGCTGGGATTTCAGGTGTGGGGTAACACATGCAGAACTTTATCTGTTTTAGTTGGTGTCTGTAAGGTTTAGAGAGTGGGGCCGTCTATTGACTTTCATCAGCCTGAATAGTCTATGTTTGTCTGCAAGATTTACAGATGAGAAATTCCTTCCTGGTTGAAAAGTCTTGAAATCTTCATTGAAAATCAGTTGACTGAATGTATTAGTCAGCTTTCCCTCACTCTGACACAATACCTGAGCGAAATCATAAAAGTAAGGTTTATGTTGGCTCATAGTTTGCCCCTGGTTTTACTTGGCCATGTTACTTTGGTCCTGTAGTGAGGAAGAATGTCATGGAGGGAGCACATGCCTATGATTCTGACATGTGAGCGTCCCTTTTTGGGCATCTCCCCATGGCCACATTTCCTTCTGCTAGACTGTACCTGCTTACTTTATCAAAGACTGGTAACTATGACTTCATCACTGGAATGCTGTATTCTTTGGAATGCATTTCAAATCCCCACTATAACCCTGAATAGATACAGTTTTGCTTGGGGCTCTCTGTTCTCTTCCAGTGGTGTCTGTCTCTTTTTGTGCCAGTTCCCCGCTGTCTATTTGTAGTGGGTTTTGAAAGTAGGTATCAAGAGCTATATATTTGTGCTTTTTGAACAAGACACTTAGCTAATTTGGGGTCTCTGGTGCTCTCACATGATGTTTAAGATGTTGTTTAGGAAGTGCTTTTCTGTTTCTGTGGAGAATAATACTGATTTTACTCTGAAGATATTGTTGAATCTGTAAATCAGTGTGGGTATTGCTTCTTTTAATATTACTCCTTCCGTGTATTAATATAGAATGTGGTGACCTATTCCTTGTGTCTTTTTTCATAATGTTTATTTAGTTTATTTTTACTGATAATCTCATATATGTATGCAATGTATTTTATCTACGGTCTCCCCCCCCTCTCTCTTTCTCTTAATGACCACTGAGTTTGATTCAGATTCTTTGCATAAATAGGAGGTGATGGATTAATTTCTGGAGCATGGACAGTTTTTGTTTTGTTTTCGGCTTTCTGAGCCATGGTTTCACTGTGTATCCTGGCATGCCTTGAACTTACTTTGTAGTTCAAAGTCTTTTCAAACTTACAGCAGTCCTCCTGTCTCAGCTATTGCGTCCTGGGATTTTTCCATCTGGTAAGGGGAAGACTTTTTTAACTTTTTCAGTGTTTGGGAATTTTCAGACTGGTATTAGGCTCATCAGTTAATAAGTTATGCAGTAAAACTGGGCACCTAGCTCACTGATAGTTGGCCTGCAGCTGTTTTGAATAGGAATGTAGGGCTGGGGATTCAGCTCAGTGGCAGAGTGGTTGTCTAGCAAGCTCAAGGCCCTGGGTTCAATCCTCAGCTACACACACACACACACACACACACACACACACACACACAAAAAAAAAAAAAAAAAAAAAACTTGAATAGGAATGTAAAATGGGGAATTCTCAACAATTAATTTTTTGGTTTTTGATTTTTTTTTTTTTTTTTTTTTTTTACCATGTGTACATGGTATTTTAGTTTTTTGACTTTGTGTTCTCTAAGAAGTTTTTCATCTATTTTCTAGGCGTTTTTTTTCTTTTCTTTTGTGTCCATAAAGTTTTTTTCTCTGTGTTGCTTCATTTACCATTCATAGCACAGCTTAAATGCAACTGTCATATTCCATCAGTGAAATGGACTTTCTGCTTGGGAGCAATTTGTATATTATTTTCTTCTATTGACAGGACACTGCGTGACTAAGCCTGAGTTGATCTTCCGGTTGGAGCATGGATTTGGGCCTTGGACCATAGGAGAGACCTCACTCTGGAGTCTCCCAGGTCAGTGAATGTGAACAAGGCAAGGAAATTCAGGAAGGATGACTGCTCATAGGATATTGGTCATGTTGAGCTGTCTTTACCGACATTCCAGGACTAGCCTAAGCAACAATGAGTTTTGTCTGTAAGGCATTTACTTTATGTAGTTTCCAAGTGGGGATCTCTATGTCAGTCCATCTCCTTATTTTTGTTGTTGAAGCCTGTTTTCCTAAATTTGCTAAAAAATATTTAATTTTTTTTATAGGTTATCTCAGTTGTCCTTCCCACCTTGTTTTATCTTGAGGGTTTATTTCAGTGCTTGGTCTTGATCTGACATTTTCATAGCAATCATTAACATTCTAATGCATCTTTTGAAGGGCTTACATTCAGTGAGAGGAAAGTGAAATGATGCAGTAATGTACCACAATAAGATAAGAAACACCAAGAATATTTACCCTGAGGTAAAAATACATGGACTTTTATTTTAGGAAAGGTATAAAGTAAGACACTATTGAAGAATTATTAATTTATTTTAGTTTAGTGTTGTGATTACTCTTTTTAAAAGTTTTGAATTAGCAGCACTTGGGAAGTCTAGGCAAGCAGGCTGATCTCTGAGTTTGAGGCCAGCCTTGTCTATAGAGCAAGTTCCAGGACAGCCAGGGTATAAATTGAATTGAAGACAGTGTGATTAGAATGAGGAAAGGAATTTGATAATTAGTGGCATGATGAAAATCAATTGCAGAATATCTTTTTAAATTAGGAAAGAATGGGGTTGGGAGGTGGTGGCGCATACCTTTAATCCCAGCACTCGGGAGGCAGAGGCAGGCGAATCTCTATGAGTTCGAGGCCAGCCTGGTCTACAGAGCGAGATCCAGGACAGGCACCAAACTACACGGAGAAATCCTGTCTGGGGAAAAAAAAAATACAAAATAGGAAAGAATGTATCGAAAGTTTAAGGATAGGATGGTAGGTAAATTTTTTTTTTTTTTTTAAACCACGGTAACACATGGATGCTCAGTGTCAGAGTCACAAAGACAGGAGAGAATGTTTTCCAAGGAGAACAAGAGAGAAAGAGTACTTGATATCAAGAAGGAGGTGACAAGATAGTATATACTAGAAGACAAAAGCTATTTTCTCTCTTTTTGAGAAAAGTGCACCACAGGCTACACTCTTTTTTGAGACAGGGTATCTCTGTGAAATAGTCCTGGCTGTCCTGGAACTCATTCTGTAGACCAGAACCAGGCTGGCCTCGAACTCACAAAGATCCTGGCTCTGTCTCCCAAGGCCTGAGATTAAAGTCATATGCCACCACCGCCCAGCTACACTTTTAATCTCAAATCCCAAGTGAATGAGGTGAATGCTACAACTAGGTAATGACCATAATGTGCAAAGTGCCCTGCTGCCACAGACTGGCATTCTTTGTCATGAGAGAAACCTGTGATGCTGGCAAGTGTTAATACAGAAAGTGACTTGTCTGACAGTATCTTATAGATTTTGGCATAATAAAATGGAAAACTAATTGCATTTATCCATATACAGAATGCTATACCAGGGCCATCTCATCCACTCTTGGGGCATGATCACTGAGATCAGTCAAAACTCAGGAGGGTGGGGACATGCTGAAAATTTCTATGCAGTAGGTGGGAACAGTAGCCATGGAAGCTCACATGGTAAGATACAGGCTCCTTAAGAAAGGATCATGGAGTGTTACCTTTCTAGTGAGGAGTATGCCCATTCCTCATAGACAGTGGCAGAGAATAAGAATAGTGGGCCCAGAGTTGGCCAGTTGGTTGACCTCTAGACCATTTTTCCATCTTCATAGGTTTACTGTACCTTGGGACTAAAAGATTAGAGCCTAGGGACAATAGTTCACTAGATTTTCACAGCTCTCTTCTTACTAGAATGTGTTGTTTATTGAGCTCCAAAGGACCTGAGCAACACAGAATCTCTTTGCCCTCTGCTCTATAGGCTAACTCTGCAGAGACATCTCAGGTATGGAGGTTTGCTTTCCATCAGTGAGTGTAGAAATACATTTCTGAAAGAGTCATATGGTGTTTGGCTTGAGTACAGCAGTGACTCCTTTATACAGATATATAGTTTTCATCTTTAAATTCAAGCTTGTCACCAACATAACCTTGTTGAACTAAGTCCTTAGCTAGTATACAGAAAATACTAACAGGTAAGGTGAGAACAGAGACATGAATGTTATTCCTCAGCTATTACCCACCAACCCCAGCAGCCGGTTGGTGAATTCCAGTAATAGTGGACATGGATGAAATTATTCCCCAGTGCTTTTTTAAAATTTTTTTATTTTTATTTTTCTACTTATCAGACATTTTTAGCATTTTTTTGTATCCCAGTTAGGGTTTTGCTGTGATGAAATGCCATGACTGAAAGCAAGTTGGTGGGTGAAAGGATTTATTTGACTTATACTTCCATATTGTAGTCCATCATTGAAGGCAGTCAGGACAAGAACTCAGGCAAGGCTGGAACCTGGAGGCAGAAGCAGATGAAGAGGGCATAGAGGGGTTCTACTTACTGACTTGTTCTACATGGCTTGCTCAACCTACTTTGTTACAGAACCCAGGACCACCAACCCAAGGGTGGCACTATACACAGTGGGCTGGGCCCTCCCCCATCAATCACTAATTAAAAAAATGCCCTATAGCCAGATCTTATGGAGGCATTTTCTAAATTGAGGTTCCCTCCTTTAGATGACTATCTTGTGTCAAGTTGACATAAAACTAGCTAGCACGTTTTGACTTATTTTATCCTTTTGAAGTCTCTGATGTTGGTATTTTTTTATTTCTCCTTGTCCTTTTTATACTTTTATTTACTTTTTTCTATATTTGACTATCAGATTCTGTTCTCTGGCTTTTTAACCTTTGCTACATTCCTTTTTTCCTTTCTTAGTGCTTTTAACTTTTTTCATTAATCCTGCTGATATTGTCCTCCTTAATTTTAATGTCACAAATAGTTCTGCATGTTTACTTTTTTTTCTGTAGTTACTGATAGTGTTTTGTCTGTTTAAATTCTAACGTCATGTCTGTGTCTGATTTGTTTTGGTGTTGTTGCTCTTTTAGCATTTTAATTTCTCTCTGAGTGGTGTCAGGAGGTGAAGCCACAGGTGAAGGCTGCTAAGAAGACTCTCTTTATAAGACGAGGGGTGCTTTCAAATCCCCATTCTTCCAAAGTGGCAGTCAATGGCACAAAAGCCTAATATGCATGGCAGCAAGCAGGCAAATAGTAATAATTATTGGAAAAAACTAAGACGTCTCCAATAACTGATTCTGGGAATTTTGAGTGGAGTGTCAGGTATAAAATGCAAAAGTATGATTTTAGCAATGATCCATGCACTAAAACAGCATTCACATAAATAGATGAGTAGAGCTCATTTAGTGCTTCTGTGACAGATTCAGTGAATAGTGATCATGACAAAAAATACAAACTTAAATAATTGAAGAAAGAAGCTTATTAAGTAAAGCAATCATTGGAAAGCAGCATTCATTGGAGTAGACTGTGTAGAATGAAGCACATCGGGAATGAAGAGAAGGTGGAGCAGTTATTGTAGTGAGAGAACTCTATGAGAAAAGGAAGAGCAGTCATGACTAACATTTAAGTCCCCGGGGCTGTGATAAAGAGGTGCAATCTATGACTCTGTGGTATCGAACAGGGAAATGGTAGACACAGAAAGACACAGAAAATGTAACGCATAAAATAGAGTTAAATTGTACAAATATCTGGAATGAACAAAAAAGCAAAACCAGAGAATATACATACATCTAGGAAAGGAGCCATTCAGAAGCACTGACCAATATAAATTTAAAAAAAAAAAAAAATTCTCAAACATGGTTATAGTTACAATGCAGAGTACGGAGTAGGGAAAGATAACTTACAGCATAAGAGGCAAGGCTTTGTTACTATGATGGCAAGCCCATTTAACCTTCTGGATCTTTTAGCTGAAACCCTGATACCAGAAAGCATGTGAGTTAATGTGTGCTGTGACTCTGTCATATCTAGAAAATGCTGTTTATGAACAGTCATACACTACTTCTGGCCTTAAAATCTTTTTCCCCTTCTTCCATGCTGATCCCTTTGGGAGGAAGGTATATGGACACTCTGGAAAATGAAGGTTGAAAACTATACTAATCTATAAATATAAAGATAAGTACTTAAGGGGTTGTTTAATATTATAACTATTTAGTAGAAAAATAGAAGTAGTTTGTGCTTGATAAATTGTGACCTATGCAGCCATAGGTTCTTGACCCAGTTACCAGTACCAGGCATGAGTTCTGTGTAGCTGGAGAGCTTCTCTCCAGGTTCCACCAAGCTCCCGCGGTCCCATAACCCATGTATAAAATAATCATATAGACACTTATATTATTTAAACTGTTTGGCCATTAGCTCAGGCCTACCATTGTCTAGCTCTTACTCTTAAATTAACCCATTTCTGTTAGTCTATACTTTGCCATGTGGCCTATGGCTTACCAGTGTCTTTACATGTTGCTTCTCATGGCAGCGGCTGGTGGTGTCTCCTCCCAGCCTTCACTTCCCTGCCTTTTCCTCTCTCTTGCCCCTGCCTACCCTATGCTTCCTGCCTGGCTACTGGCCAATCAACACTTTATTTATTTTAACCAATCAGAGCAACACATTTGACATAAAGAACATCCCACAGCACTGTAATGTTATAACTATTTAGTAGAAAAATAGAAGTAGTTTGTGCTTGATAGATTGTGACCTATGCAGCCATAGGTTCTTGACCCAGTTACCAATACCAGGCATGAGTTCTGTCTTGTGCTGTGGGCCTTAACTCTAATTAGAGTGGTTGATTACTCCCATAAATTTCATGCCACTATTGCAAAAGTAGGCATGTCTTGTTTGGCCGTTCATTATTGTAGTTCTCAGGGGTCACAGCTGCTTAAGGGTGTTAATTACTGTTGTCTTCCAGTACTGTTATAGCACTTCCCAGGACTATGAAAGCTAGCTAGTAAGGATTAAGCTTCCAAATCAATATCACCTTAGTTTCTCTATGTCCTATAATTGAAATATGAAGTGTCTTCAGAAATGGGATCTTATCATTAAGTTCTGGAGGGTACCTAAGAGCAGTAGCAATGTCTTGTAATGTTGGGGCAATGGTAGTCTTTGCCACCACACTGCCAACACCTTGAAAATAGATAATCTCAATGTACTGAGCATTTTGTTGAGTAGCTTATGGTATATGAGGCATTTTCTCCCGAATAGGGTAACTCCATTTTGTCTGTCTGTCTGCCTATCATCGAAAGCATCTAAAGTGGTTTTCCATATGGGTTTTTACAAGGTCTTTAGTGTCATCTCTCCCTATATACTCCCTCCTGTCCCTGTCCTTTTACTCTCAACCCACTGAATCCTATTTGCACAATTATTTCACTTTTACTCCTTTATAATACTTGTGTTATATCCTCCATTAGTTTTCCTGACTTCTACAGGACCTCTAATTTAAGTACACACATATTTTAAAAATCATGTTTATGTCTGAGAGACAGTAGAGATTTATAGAACAGAAGATTGATTGTAGGAAACTTTTGAAGAACCTGTCCTCTAGACTGAGAAAAAGGTGATTGCATATAATGACCAATGAAAGATGCTACTCTGGCTATTCAGAGCAAATTAAACAAATTTATCACACATGTATAATAATCCTTTTACAAACCTACATTTTTGGTCATGACACAGGTTATGAAACCTGTATCATGTGGATGTATAGTGAAAGAAAATCTTACCAGCTCACATAATGAGAGATTTGATGTCAAATGGTATTTGTACAATTAAGGTAATCGAGAACTGGAGCTCAATCTAACAACAGCAGCTAAAATTTAGTATTGTAGAAACAGTAGCTGAGAAGTAGGCAGATAACCTTTTTTCATTCATTTCACAAGAGTGAAAACAGTGATGGAACATAACATAGCACCGCCTTATCTTTTTGTGCAAAACTTTTCTTAAGCTGAAGGAGTATCTACTGTATGATTTTATTCAAACTGAATAAACAATGTATATGATTTATGGATAATGATATTTTTAACATATCATTTCAGGTGTTCTTGAAGTGTATGCTCCAGATAAGAGTTGCCTAGAAAATCTCAAGAGTCATATGTGGCCAGTAGGAAGCAACAGCAGGAATCTGTCAAATAGAGAGATGCTTGAAGTAGGTAAAACATGATTGTGAGCACAACCTTTACATTTTGAATTTGAATATAAAGAGTGGAATTTTTTCCTAGGGCCCTAACCTGTGGTTGAATGTGTCCATAGTGAGCCTAATCTGATGCTGATTAGTGAAGAAGCTGATAATATAACTGATAAGTCCCCCTGGCACCCTGAGCACCTTGGTCTCCCTAACAAATTTGAAAGTTCACATTATGATGTTCAAAATATTTGACCAGGGATATACATCTAAACAAAGGCAGTTATAAAAAAAAAAGTTTGATACTTTAGAAACCTCTCATCTCATGCATTGGAAATCTTTTGTTTATATAACACGTACTGTGCAAAACATATCTCAGGAAAGAAAAATATTGCATGTAACAGGACTCACAAAAGAACGTGGTAAACTGGAGTGAGAGATAGCTGAGAGATTAAGAACATGAACTGTTCTTACACAGGACACAAGTTAGGTTCCTAGAACACAGGTCATGCAGCTCCTTATCACCTATAACTCTAGCCCCAGGGGAATATGACACCTCTGGCCTCTGGGGACACCTACACCTGGATGCAAATACCCTACATATATATGCATAATTAAAAATGTTCTTGCTTTTTTAATAACAGACTTTACATTGGGGAAAATTACATATGTACTTTTTGTAAGACTTTTAAGAATTTATTAACCTCACAGAACATTAAATTTATGCTAGAAATAGATACCTGATATAAAACCTTGACATATTCTTTTGTCTCAAGGCAGAAATGAAGGTTCAGCTGGAACTCCATCAAGGTATAAATCCCTATGAAGGTAAACCATGTATGAAAATGATTAACCTGCCATCACAGCACAACAAGCAGCATGAATATTATTCAAGTATGAAACCCTACGAATGGAAGGAATGTCAGAAAGCTTTCTATTGTAAGTCAGCACTCACTGAACATCAGAGAACTCGTACAAGATTGAAGATCTACCAGTGTACAGAATGCAGGAAAGCTTTCCCCTCCAAATCAGAACTCACTGTACATCATAGAATTCATACTGGTGAGAAGCCCCATGAATGTGAAGAATGTGGTAAAGCTTTCTATCGTAAGTCGACACTTACTGTACATCAGAAAACTCATAGAGGTGAGAAACCTTATGAATGCAAGGAATGTTGGAAAGCTTTCTATTATAAATCAACCCTCACTGAACATCAGCGAATTCATACAGGTGAGAAGCCTTATGTTTGTAAAGACTGTGGCAAAGCTTTCTTCTACAAGTCAAACTTAACTCGCCATAATAGAACCCATACAGGTGAGAAGCCTTATGAATGTGAAGAATGTAGGAAAGGTTTTTCCTCCAAGTCAGAGCTCACCTCACATCATAGAACTCATACAGGTGAGAAGCCCTATCAGTGTGAAGAATGTGGTAAAGCTTTTTACTGCAAGTCAACCCTCCGTGTTCATCAGAAAATTCATACAGGTGAAAAGCCTTATGAGTGTAAAGAATGTCAGAAATCTTTCTATTATAAGTCAACCCTGACTGAACATCAGAGAACTCACACAGGTGAGAAGCCCTATGAATGTAAAGACTGTGGCAAAGCTTTCTTCTACAAGTCACAGTTAACTCGCCATCATAGAATTCATACAGGTGAGAAACCTTATGAATGTGAAGAGTGCAGGAAAGCTTTCTCCTCCAAGTCAGAGCTCACTGCTCATCATAGAACTCATACTGGAGAGAAGCCCTATGAATGTAAAGAATGTGGCAAATGTTTCTGTCGCAAGTCACACTTAACTCTACATCATAGAATCCATACAGGTGAAAAGCCCTATGAATGTAAAGATTGCAGAAAAGCTTTTTTCTGCAAATCAGGACTTGCCCGACATCTGGGAACTCATACACATGACACTAATACAAAGAAGAGAGAAAAGCATTTTCCTGCAACTCACAGCTCAGCCAGCATCAGAAATGTCATACAAATGAGAAATCCTGTAAATATAAAGAATGAGGAAAAACTCTCTACTGTAAATCAGTCCTCACTCCATACCATGGACTTCTTACAGTTGAGAAGTCCTGTAGATGTACATAATGCAGGAAAACTTACCTTTGTAACTCATTCCTCATTCAATATGAACGAACTCAGATGAGGCACACTAATAGTTTTGAGAAAGCAAGAAAGATTGCAGTCAGCCAGGATCACTTGACATCAGAGAATGCATGTAGAATGATGACAGCAAAGAACATGTGAAAACTGCCACAAGGGAGACCTTTCTCAACATCAGAAAAGCCATATTGGTTTGAGACATTGTGTCTGGTAAGAACATAGGGAAGCTCTACTGTAGGAAAGCTCTACTGTAATTATCTCAGTGTAAGCATCTCATGCATGTGAAGATGCTTATGAATTTAAAGGTCAAAAGTTTTGAATGATAAGTCAAATCTCAGTTGACATTAGTATACATGTCATGAAGAATCAGAATGTTTAAAAATCTTAACGTTATATACTGTAGACTACTGTATATGTACTAACCTTGGAAAACAACCATTTAAGAGATTTTGTTAAAGAACATAGGAAAACTTTGATAAGTCAGATCACATTCTGTGTCAGAACAGTTATATAAGTGAGAGGCTATGTACAGATAACAAATTTGTCATGTATTGTGGTATTTGTTTATGTTCCATGTTCATTGAGACATAGCTGTTCAAGACTAGAAATATCATAGCTTCTCCAACTCTGATAGGCCCAGAGTGTTGTAATAGCATGTATAGAAATGTGATGTAGTTTAGAAGTGGGGTTGAGGTATATTGGATGTGACTGTGACACTGTACCTGGTAGGAGGCACTGTCTTTTGTGGGACTGTTAAAGTGCTCTGTTTCCCTTTTCTCATCTGGCAAGAGAAAAGATGGTAGATCTGATAGTTATTTTAATCTAACAGTCACTGACATATGAGTCAAGAAATTAACAATTATTTCCGGATCCTCCTCAGAGAAGTGATGGCTGTGAGTGGTGACAGTTCTATCAAATTACAAGCACAGGAGAGACCCATATAAATGAGGTTTGTACCACACTTTGCAGATATGCAAAGGAATATAGACCTCTGCCTAAGATAACAAACAAAGTGAGTGTTAGAGCCAGAATCAAATGTCCTATCTCAGCACAGTGGCGGTTTGCACTAGTTCTGCACCATTTTACTTGGGCCATATATACACAGTCTGACGGAAAGTAACAGTACTGTTTGTGACTAAAGGGAGAATAGTCTTCACTATCATTTACCAACCCTGGCAGAAGAGAATCTAAACAGTGGTGTCCTGGGTGACTGTCCTCTGAGCCAAGCAAGTTCCATCATGGACAATTCAGCTGTGCCTCCTTGCAAAAGCTTATCCCATCTGGGCTTGCTGATGGTTTATTGCTGTACCCTCACGCCAGTTGAGCCCAAAATCTGGTGGAGGAAGTCGGGATGAACACAGCACACACCAGTTAAGTTACAAGCATCAGGACCCTTTTATTCTTGCTTCTCCATCTTATATACCCTTTCAGAAGGAGGAACAAACAGAATTGTTTACCAGCCACCCAGGGTCAAGGAATGGCCAGCATACTCCAGGAAGCCACAGCTGCCAAACCACGAGATGTATCCATCAGCAAAATATCCGTGGAACAGCCTGACCTCAGTGCACTCAGAACAGGGAGGTGGGAGCAGTCTTAGAGTGGTCAAATCCATTCTGATCCCAACATCTCCCTTTATTTTTTAAGGGGCACCTGTCTAGGTTGACTTTGTAGCATTAATGTATCTGTCATAGGAAAGTGCTCTCCATACTTCCTGTCTTAGGCACCCATGCTATCCTAGGAAGTTATCCGTTTCTGGTTACCGATTATCAATCATCTGAATCCACACTTGAGTGGATTTAGTATGTGCTAAGACAGCTAGTGGGGCCTGTCAGGTGACACAGCATGAGTGGTAAATTGTGTTTTAAGTTGGCAGAGGGCCCAGAAGAATACTCCGATTCCAAAACATCCTAGGATTGCTATAGCAAGCGATCCTGACCATTTTTGAAACCAGCCTCCAACCTGGGCTACCCAACCCCACCATCAAATATCCAAAATTGGAATAATTCTAGTATCGTTAATGGCTTGTATGGCATGAAAAAGCTGCATAGTAAAATTTACAAATGTCATATTCCAGGACCCTGAAACATACTTATTCAGCCTCCAAACTTCTTGAGAGGCATTAACAACCTTTCCAGGAGTCACACACATAGATATGTACATCTGAGAGCAGGTCGACTGTTGTTGAGTTCATAACAAATTTACTTGTTCTTGTCCCAATGCCATTTGTTGATTAAGCATTGGCAGTCCAGAATGTACATGTCCATTTATCTGATTTTGAATGTCCAAAGCATTAGAGACTTTTCACCACATCAGCTTGCTGAGTCTGTTGAGAAAGGACAATTCCTCAGTAGCGGCAGCAACAGCAGTAACAATGGCAACAGTGATTCCAAAACCTCTCTTTGTTCTGTACAATTGTACAGGAAACTGGGAAGATGCTTCCACCAGCATCGGAATGGCAGTAGGAATTCTCACAATTAACACATTATCTTCATCACACCAGAAATTGCTGAGGCTGCAACTCTGGACATAACAGAACAATTTTAATAAAGCACCTCCTCCCTCCCCAGTATCAATTCCACACTGCAAAAAAGAAAGGAGCTAATAAACAGGGAAAGGAAGAAATGCTAAAAATTTTTCCCAGAAGAATAATTGACTTCAGCATGTCTAAATTCTTCTGAGGAAATCGGGCTTGTGCATTTAAACAGGCAATTTGTATACACTTTTCTTGATACTCTCCATAGTAAGTAATCACCTCCAGACAAAACGGCACGGCATAGCTGCTGCCAATCACTGGGTGTAAGATTAGATACCTGGTAAGATTCTACCAAAGATAAAGTAAAAGGAACCAAGGCACCGTAGCTGGATACAGCTTCCTTCAACTGCCTTATTTCCTTGAAGGTGAGGGCAATATGCTGTCTTATTCTCTGACTAGGGTTAGCAGGATCATCTGTCTCTATGACTGGGAATGCATGGGCACCTCCTCTACACTCCTTTACATTCAGCCATTTCCAGTCCTCATCTTAATAGGCCGGAGGTAGAGGTAGTGCAGACAACTGAGTGTCGACAGTGTACTCTTTGCCTTAGCTGTCTTTTGGTTTCACTTTACATTGTTTAAATTTCTTCATTTAACTCCTTGATTTCTCACTCTAATTTCTCCTCCTCTGAGTCCTCTCCTGATTCTGACAACTTGGTCTCTGTACCCCTTAACATGTCTGATTTCTCATCAACAGTGCTTACAGGTTTCTTAGTTTCTTCCTCTTGAACCTCATTAAAAAGTCTAGTAGCCTCAGCTAATTGTTCTTGTACTTTAACCTCTGTGAGCAAGGCATCTTTAACTAATCTCCATAAGGAAAATGTAGCTATAGGTAAGTTATCTGGGCCCCTCTAATGAAGGGCCCTTTGTAAATCCTGTTTTACTTGTTCTCAGTCAGGGATGTTCAATCTCCCTCCAGTTAAAAACCAAGCACTGACTTCTGCAACTGTTTCAACAAATAGGGCTGCGGTACTTCGCTTAATTTCTGTTCTTTGCTGTTTTAAAACCTTAGTGATCTCAGTGGCCATCTGAGATTTACTTGTAGCGTTCCCCATGGTATATACCTTAAT
Source organism: Onychomys torridus (assembly GCF_903995425.1). NCBI lineage: Eukaryota > Metazoa > Chordata > Mammalia > Rodentia > Cricetidae > Onychomys > Onychomys torridus. The sequence goes on from NC_050464.1 coordinate 14,247,809, forward strand.
TATTCGTGGGCCCAATTCACTCTGTTTGCTAGCTCAGGAGTAACTCTGTCCTTTAAGCCCCTCTTTCCAGATCTTGGTGGAACCTCCACTTGCCGCACCTGCAGGGCAAGTGAGCCTGAAATCTGGTGGGGGAAGTCGGGATGAACACAGCAAATACCAGTTAAGTTGCAAGCATCAGGACCCTTTTATTCTTTCTCGTCTTATGCACCCTTTCAGGAGGAACAAACAATTGTTTCCAAGCACCCAGGGTCAAGGAATGGCCAGCATGTCCCAGGAAGCCACAGCTGCCAAACCACGAGATGTACCGATAAGCAAAACATCTGACCTCACTGTACTCAGAACAGGAGAGGTGGGGGCAATTTAGAGGGGTCAGAGACATTCTGGTCCCAACAGTTTATACTCTCCTCTCCCCCTAGTATCCAGCTGCTTCCTACTAACTGGCAATCTACAGACTCTCTGGAGAAAAGATTGAGAGAGAGAGAGAAAGTGTGTGTATGTATGTATATTTGTATGTGTGTATGGATGCCCAGAAAGACTAGGGAAGGGGCCTTATCCTCCATCTATGCTTTTTGGGAAAAATGTAATTCCTGTTGGGTAAGACTTTCCAGATGTGACCCATTGGGGATGGAAGTAACCCTCACCACTTATGCTTTCTCTGTAATACTCGGAAGATTATATGCTCAGGTTGAATTGGGGCAAGAGGTACTGATTTGTAAAGTTAACATATGCTAAAATATTACTACTTACCTTAATATATTCCAAGAGTTTTAGTAATCCACCCTGACTCAATGGAATGATAAAATAAGAGGGAGTCAGGTAACGGTTCTAGTATCTCCAAGTGGTGTATCAAAGAGTATCTAGCAAATAAATTAATGAGTTTTCAGTTCAGCAGCTGTCTGGACCTTGAGTGGGCAACTAAGCACATGTATTCATCAATATTGCTACTGTGATTGCACAGTGTCATCCCTTTACATGCCACCTTTCTCACTGACCTGGTGATTCTGCTTCATTAAATGATTATGTGGATGTGAGTGGTCCAGGAATCAGAGCTTTGAGACAAGGAGTCTGGCTGAGGCTTAGGAAGAAGTCTTGAAATCTCAGCACATAGAAAAGCTCCCTTCAGAAGAGTTAGACCTAAGAATATGTTTGGGGGCATGTTGTCTGCATTATCAGAGTGATGTCATCTTGACAAGATTCAAGCCCCCCAGCTATGAAGGTGCTTGAATATACAGAAGTGTGAGGTTTTCACTGACTTGGAGTTAGTTTCTAGTGTGGGCAGATAAGAGGTAGCATGTGTCCCTCATAAACCCAGAAAAAATTAGTGGCCAGTACTATGTGAATCTACAGTTCCCCAGCCTGGATTTAGAAATTTGCATTTATGATCAGTTCCTATGCTTTCTTTTAGAACCAAAGCCTAACATATAACCACACCTTTTCTACACACAGCTGAGTATACAAGGTCCTGTAAATAATGCAAATGGTAGAGGGTATGATAGCAGTGATGTGGGGGAATTTGGCCAGTAGACCTTGGCTGCCTGCCTCCCTCTCGTCTTACACATTGGTTTCAATCTACCATTGGTGCTGGTTACAGAACCACTATCTTTTAGCCACCACAATTTAAGCTCTTAGACTCCAAATTTATTGACTAAATATAGTTCTTATACATAACTACCAGTATATTGGGAGAATGATAATGGATAGATTATCATAAATGAGCATGTATGTATGACATACTCATTGTAGAAGTGATTGAAGGTACTCAGTAATACAAACAGGTTTTTGACTGTATTCTCCAAATATCAGACTGCACAAACTCCTCCAGTTGCCACATACTTTAATTGCAGGGATATGGATTTGCAACTATGAAGGTACTCTTAGAAAGAAATACTTTTCAGATACATAAGATTGATTTCTACAATCTAGTTGAACAATTTGCAAATAAAATGAAAGTGCTGTAGTAAACATTGTCTGCCAGGGTATAATTGGGATCATGAATATGAACCTATGGCCTTTCTACATTCTAAGCAGTTTGTGACTGTTTTTCTCTGCACTTGTGGGGTTTTAACTCTGAGCCATTATTGCTGTATTCTCTTGTGTTATAATCATGCACATGGACATTAATTTCTATATTGTTTCATTGGTAAGAGAATGTCAATTATATTCGCAAGCTAATTTTCCTAGATGGATGATTTATATTTAATTTTTAATTCACTTATTTTAACTCTTCTCAAGCAGGGTTTTTACATATTTTTTAAAGTTAAAATACAGTATTATTTTCCCTCTCCCTTTCCTCCCTCCAACATTTCCCTTGTACTCCTTTACTCTTTCAAATTCATGATTTCTTTCTCCTTAACTTTTGTTAAAGGCGTGTGTGTGTGTTTGTGTGTGTGTGTGTACACACATATGTATGTGTGTGTAAATTTATTACATATAAATATTTCTATATTTATATACATATGTACATATGTATACAGTCCACATGTTACTTTTGTGTGTGTGTGATTTCAGAGTATTGGATAAACAATTGGTATGTTCTTTCCTAGGGAAGTCTATTTCTTCTGTTAGCATTCCTTAGTTGTCTGTAGTTCTTTGTCTAGAGTTGGAGTCTTATGAGATTAACCCTCCCCATATTAATATGTGTGTTGATGCTATCTTTTTTTAAAGAGATTTAAAAAAAAAATGTGTGTACAAGTGTTTTGCTTGCCTCTATGTACATACACCACACACATGCCTGCTACCTGCAGATACCAGAAAATGTTGGAGTTAATGGAACCAGAGTTACAAGACTAACCATGTGGATGTTGAGAACCTTAGGTCCTCTGCAAGAGCAGCAAGTACTCTTACCCGCTGAGCCAACTCTCCAGCCCATGTCAGTAGTGTTTTAATTTGTACATTTGCATTGATTTTGTTTTGTTTCTCTAATTTTTAAATATGTTGAGGATATAATGAATGAACAGTTGTATATGTTCTATACAATATAGCCATTCAAGTCTCTTGCCTATTGTTTTGTTCTGGGCTCTCTGATTTTTCCTTCCCTTTTCAAAGTAGTTGAAGGTAGGGCATGTAGCCCAGTCATACAGGAGGTAGAGGCAGGTAAATCTCAGTGAGTTGGAAGCCAGCCTGGTCTGCATAGTTCCACAACAGCCAAGACTATGTAAGAGAGAGACACTATTTCAACCAAACCTAAAACAAAGTAGTTGATCTATGTAGTGAGATGTGGTTTCCCCTAATGTGTTATTTTTCTTTTTACCCTTGAAAGGAAATCTTTCACATAGGAATTTTTTTACAGTTTCCCTTTATTTCTACATTCTCTTAAAGTAAAGAAAGATCACAACATCCTTTTTGCCACAAGTGTCCCTCATTGTCCCAATGAGTTTTCATTTGAGTGGGAATAACTATTCTTCAGTGTTAAAGTCTTCCTTGTCTCCCTCCTCCTTTTGTATGTAAAAGGTAAGGATCTGTTACATGTGTATATTCATTTAAATCTTTTCCAAGTTTGTGCAAATTGTTAAAGCAGCATAACATGCAGTCATGTGACAAGGCTATCATCATTGGGCTCCATATATGGTGGTGATTTTAACTCACAGTAGATATACAGTGCACTGTACCATTGAGGTTTCTGTGAGAATGATGTTTTTCTGCAATGTCAAGATTATGTTAAAGTGCTTCTTTCATAGGCTATTTATGCCATAAAACATGAGTGTTTAATCTATATTCATTTGTCCAATTAATGTCTTAAAAGACTTTTTAAAAAGAATTATTGACCAGATATCCTTTTTCATTATTCTCTTAATCATCATTTGGCATTGTTGATTATTTTTGTGGTGTACTCCTTTTCAGTATTAATTTTTGCTGTTTAAACTGAATTATCTTTACTGTACTTCAGTTTTATAAAATTGTCTTGTATAAATAATTATGACTAATGATTAGCTAATGAATTATTCAGCAAGATGTTTTATGATTTTCACAAGCCAGGTCTAGCTCTTCACCTTTCATCTTCACAACATCCTTGGATAACCCTTTTGTATCATCATAAGTGGTTGTAACATTAAATTCTCTTGTGAAAAGTTCTGGTAAGATGATCTCATCCCTGGGATCTTACTGTCTGTAGTCCTAGACAAAACCATGGGGCCTGTGAATGAAGAAAACACACAAACACATTTGGAAGCTTGTCTTTACCTTGAACACAGGGCTTCTGGTGGGAAGTCTCAGGGAAGAAAACTTTCCAGAATTCTCCATGGAATAGAAGAGGATTGTTTAAAAAATGAAAAATTAAAAAAAAAAATACGTTATTAGAGTGATGACCCCACTCACAAACAACATTAAAAACACACCAGTTGCTTATATAGCTGATGGACAATGTGGGATCCAGGCCTCCACGCTTAAAGGTTGACAGACACTTGTAATTTAAGAAGTTCTCTTGAAGTTCTATTTTATGATAGCTTGAACTGTTTGGGAGGCCCCAGGCAGTGGGACCGGGACCTGTCCTTAGTGCTTGAGCTATACACTTTCACTTTACTCTTTCAAGCCTACTGGCCTTTTAAAACTTATTCTAATGCATTTAGAGGTGTCTTCCCTCTGAATCCTTTACTACATAGCCTCAATCTTTTTCTGTCTGCACAGGTCTTTAAACTGCTAAGTGGCATATCTGGACATGGCTAGTACCTCAGACTCTGCCCTGGCAGTTGGATGCACTCAGCCTGGTTCCCTAAGAGCCAAGCTTTTTGACAGAAGCACCATCAAGAGCCACATTTACCACCCCTACTCTGGGGAGCTTCTGGGTCCATGATGCCACCAATCAGCACCCTGTCTGCTGCTCATAAACACCATCTAAGTGTTTGATAGCAGTACTTCCCAAAAGAGCCATCCATGCCACTTTCATGGACCAGGAAGCCACCTCTTAAAGGTTCACGGGAAGGAAATTCATGTCTCTAGGTAAAGTAAGCAATATTCAAATTTATTCTTCTAGTAATAATATATGCAACTACTTTGATGAGAGATACCAGGTACAGCAAAGTATTAATATTCCAAGATGCCAAACTTAAAGTAGATGAACTTCATTTTACATGCACCTCTCTAATTGAAGTATTTTTATTTTCTTAATGAATCCAGCATATGCATCAGTTCACATTTTAAAAGAATATGTTGACTTATGATGAAAAAAAATGTTCATTTGTATTAGTTATTCCTCTCTTCCCTGAAAAAAAACTTACCTGAATTAAAAAAAAATGTAAGGGAAGATGGGCATATTTTGCTTCCCTTTTAGAGAAATATCATCATTATTGCAGGGTAGACCCAGCAAGGTGCAGGTGAGCTGTAGTTGGTGAGAGCATGAGTTATCAACTCCTATTAACATAGTAGAAGACAAGAAAGCTGATACTGATGGCCAGTCTGAAGTCTGTATAACTTTGAACTCCTGTGACTAATCTATTTCCATTATACAGGCTCAAAATCTTAATAGCCCCACAGCCTCCACATATCACCTGAACCTGGGTACCACAAAAGACAGAAATAAATCCAGAAAAGCATAAATTGAGTAATGGCCCTTAATTTCAGTACTGGAACAAACATCAAATTTTATTATTAGGATGATCTAGTCCAAATTAGGATATCTTATACCTTCAGATCAGCTTCTGTAACACACATTACCCAATGCTTGGATCAGTACCACACCATTCATATGCTTTTTCTCAGCAGAAGCCATTCAAGATGCAATATCACTTTAAGGCTACCTTAGAGGACAATGGACATGCCTCACACCACCTCTCAGTGAATTATGAATTCTTGATGCAAGCTTCCTTGAAGCCCACATGTTTGCAAGTCTTTTTAATTGCTATAACACAGAACTATTTCTAAAATTCTGACATGTCCTATGAAAATCTTAGGCTGTACCCTGGTGTATATCTCAAAGTTATAGTAATCTTTTTGTGATAATCCTCAGGAATATGTCTATATTTGATTAGTCTTAAGCATAGATCTATTTGCTTGGTATTTTCAGGCAAATATATTTCAAAGGGATTACTCTTTACCAATTACAGGAGCTTTGTCACTTTGCATGCAGCTTTAACTTACCAATTTTGGCCGAGGATCAAGGAATTCCTTATTTACTTTTATTAGTTTTTTGTGAATTTTTTTAATGCATTTTGATGATTTTTCCCTCAATCTGGGGAATCTTGATCTAACCTCTAGTTTCATCACCTTAACTTTCTGCTTTATTTCTCAAAGATGAAGTAAATAAATCTTGTCCACATATGACTGCATTGTTTGTAAAATCCAGTAGATATTCCATGGATACTTTCTTTTAAAAAAATTTCATTCCTTCTTGCTAAGCATATATCAAATGACATTAGTGCCTCAGTAGGTGGTAGGTCTTCATTGCTACCTCCCATATTTTTTGAGTTGTTTTTAACGATTTTTATTATAATTATGTTTTAATTTTTCATGTCCTTCCCCCTGCCGCCCCTCTCCCGCTCCAATTCCCCCCCCCCACGTACCTCACCTCCGTTCACATCTCCTCCAGGGCCAAGACTCCCCTGGAGATTCAGCTAAAACTGGTAGATTCAGAACAGGCAGGTCCAGTCCCCTCCTTCCAAGCTGAGCAAAGTGTCCCTGTGTAAGCCCAAAGAGCCAGCTCAAGCACTAAGGACAGGTCCGGGTCCCACTGCCTGGGGGCCTCCCAAACAACTCAAGTTATTCAATTGACCCACATATCCAGAGGGCCTGTGGGGGCTCCACAGCTTTTGGTTCATAATTCATGTGTTTCCATTAGTTTGGCTATTTGTCCGTGGGCTTTTCCAATCTTGGTCTCAACGATTCACACCCTTCCAGTCCCTCATCTTTCCCAACAATTGGACTCTTGGAGCCTGGCCGAGGATTTCTGTTATCCATCAGTTATTGGATGAGAGTTCCAGAAGGACAGTTAGGATGTTTGGCCATCTGATCACCAGACTAGATCAGATCGGGCTTTCTCTTGACCATTGCCAGTAGTCTACAGTGGATGTATCATTGTGGATTTCTGGGGAACTCTCGAGCAATCTGCCTATTCCTATTCTCATGTGGTCTTCATTAATCATGGTCTGTTATTCCTAATTCTCCCTTTCTGTTCTTGATCCAGCTGGGATCTCCTGCTCTCCTAATCTTTCTTTCCCTCAACACCTGCTTTTCATTACTCCCACTGTTATCCAGGTTGTTCATGTAGATCTCATCCATTTCTCTGTCTTTGGCAGATGCTTGTGTCATTCCTAGGGTCCTGTTTTGTTAGGTAGCATCCCTGGAGTTGTGTAGTAGTCTAGTCATCTTTGTTTTACATCTAGTATCCTACTATGAGTGAGTATATACCATGTTTGTCTTTCTGAGTCTGAGTTACCTCACTCAGGATGATTTTTTTTAGATCCATCCATTTGCCTGCAAACCTCATGATGTCATTGTATTTCTCTGCTGAGTAGTACTCCATTGTGTATATGTACCATATTTTCTTTATCCATTCTTCAGTTGAAGGGCATCTAGGTTGTTTCCAGGTCCTGGCTATTACAAACAAAGCTGATATGAGCATAGCTGAGCCAATGCCCTTGTGGTATGATTGAGCACTCCTTGAGTATATGCACAAGAGTGCTATAGCTGGGTCTTGGGGAAGATGGATTCCCAATTTTCTAAGGAAGCACCATATGAATTTCCAAAGTGGCTGTAAAAACTTGCATTACCACCAGCAGTGGAGGAGAGTTCCCCTTGCTCCCCATCCTCTCCAACATAAGCTGTCTTCTGTGCTTTTGATCTTAGCCATTCTGACAGGTGTAAGGTGATATCTCAGAGTCATTTTGATTTGCATTTCCTGGATAATTAGGGATGTTGAACAATTCCTTATATGGATCTATTTGCAGCCTTCTACACATTGACATCCAGTTATGCCAGCACCAATTGTTGAAGTTAATTTCTTTTTTCCATTGTACATTTTTGGCTCCCCTGTCCAAAAATTATATATTCATAGGTGTGGGGGTTAATATCAGGGTCTTCAATTTGATTCCATTGGTCCATATGTCGGTTTTTATGGCAGTACCAAGCTGTTTTTATTATGGTAGCTCTATAGTAGAGTTTGAGGTCGGGGATGGTGATTCCTCCAGAGGTTGTTTTATTGTACAGGATTCTTTTGGGTATCCTGGGTTTTTTGTTTTTCCATGTGAAGTTGAGTATTATTCTTTCCAGATCTGTGAAGAATTGTGTTGGTAATTTGATGGGGTTGCATTGAATCTGTAAATTGCTTTTGGTAAGCTCCCCATTTTTACTATGTTAATCCTGCCTATCCATGAGCATGGGAGATCTTTCCATTTTCTGACCTCTTCTTCAATTTCTTTTTTCAGGGACTTAAAGTTCTTGTCATATAGGTCCTTCACATGCTTAGTTAGAGTAACCCCAAGGTATTTTATTTTATTTGTGGCTATTGTAAAGGGTGATGTATCTCTGATTTCCTTCTCAGCCTGTTTGTCTATTTTATAAAGGAGAGCTACTAATTTTTTTGAGTTGATTTTGTATCCTGCTATGTTGCTGAAGGTGTTTATAAGCTGTATCATTTCCTTGGTTTAATTTTTGGGGTCACTCATGTATACTATCATGTCATCTGCAAATAGGGAAAGCTTGACTTCTGACTTTCCAATTTGTATCCCCTTAATCTCCTTATGTTGTCTTATAGCCCTGGCTAGAACTTCAAGTATTATATTGAATAAGTATGGGGAGAGGGGACAGCCTTGCCTTGTTCCTGATTTTAGTGGTATTGCTTTGAGTTTCTCTCCATTTAATTTGGTGTTGGCTGTTGGTATGTTCCCTGTATTCCTGATCACTCCAAGACCTTATCGTGTAGGTGTGTTAGATTTTCTCAAATGCCTTTTCTGCATCTAGTGAGATGATCATGTGGTTTTTTTCCTTGAGTTTTTCTTTTTATATGGTGTATTACATTGATGGACTTTCATATGTTGAACCACCCTTGCATGACTGGGATGAAGCCTACTTGATCATGGTGGATAATTATTTTGATGTGTTCTTGGAGGCTGTTTGCCAGTATTTTATTGAGTATTTTTGCATCAATATTCATGAGTGAGATCGGTCTGTAGTTCTCTTTCTTTGTTGCATCTTTGTTTGGTTTAGGAATCAGGGTAATTGTAGCCTTATAGAAGGAGTTTGGTAATATACCTTCTGCTTCTATTGTGTGGAGCAATTTAAAGAGTATTGGTATTAAGTCTTCTTTGAAGATATGATAGAATTCTGCAGTGAAACCATCTGGTCCTGGGCTTGTTTTGGTTGGGAGACTTTTAATGACTGATTCTATTTCCTTAGGTGTTATTTGACTATTTAAATGGTTTATCTGGTCTTGATTTAACTTAGGTATGTGGTTCCTATCCAGAAAATTATCCATTTCTTTTAGATTTTCCAGTTTTGTGGAGTAGAGGTTTTTGAAGTATGACCTGATGATTCTCTGGATTTCCTCATTGTCTGCCGTTATGTCCCCCTTTTCATTTCTGATTTTGTTAATTTGGATGCTTTCTCTGTGTCTTTTGGTTAGTTTGGTTAAGGTCTTGTCTATCTTGTTGGTCTTCTCAAAGAATCAACTCTTTGTTTCATTAATCCTTTGTATTGTTCTCTTTATTCCTATTTTATTGCTTTCAGTTCTCATTTTGATAATGTCCTGGTGTCTCTCCCACCTGATTGTCAGAACCTAGGGCCAAGTTGGGCTGGTCTTCCCCAGAATGGCTGGTGCCCAGGGATTTATCACTGCTTTAATACTGTCCTATAAGTTTGAGTATGCTGTACCCAGACTTTTCATCGAATTCAAGGAAATTTTTAATTTCTTTGTTTATTTCTGCCCTACCCATTGCTGATTCAGTTGAGCATTATTCAATTTCCATGTGATTGCAGACTTTCTGTAACTTTTGTTGTTGTTGAAATCTAACTTAATCCATTTAAAGTAGCCATAGATAATATTAAATACCTTGGGATAATTCTAACTAAGCAAGTAAAAGTCCTATATGACAAGAACATTCATCTGAAGAAAGAAATTGAAGAAGATAACAGAAAATTGAAAGATCTCCCATGCTCATGGATAGATAGGATTAATATAGGAAAGGAATAGCTCAGTTGCCTTTAGCCTACTGGCTATGGGTGGGTTAACACTTCTGTTGGTCTTTTCTGTGTAGAACACACAGATTGCAAGCCCAGTGCCACTTAGAGATCTTTGGCAACAGTTAACTCTGCAGCTCTCATATGATTTAGCCTGTATGATAATGAGTATTCAGAGAAGGGTAATTCCTGGGGGGTACTTCTAAGACAGAGTGCCTGTGTGGCCTGGACAGGTGTCTCCATGATGGGTAATGTGACCTGCTGATGTCCCAGGCAACCTAAGTCAGAAGCTCATTTTTTTAGTAAAAGGAGGATACCTGTAGGGTCCTGACCCCTGTTTTGGGTAACTGTAGCCTTGCTTGCTGACCTTGACCTTGATATCCTCCCAATGCTAATTCCCTGTGAGACTCCACCCTAGTGAATGATTAAGGGAAGTTCCTTGTCTGTGTATCCTGCATATTGGGCATTAACAGCTTAGATGCAAGATTGTAAAACATTGGAAGTGAATTTCTGCCCTATGGAGTTCACTCATTGTACTGTAAGCCTGTATTTAAGACCTCCTCCCTCCTTCAATAATCGTCATTCGGCATTCAAAACTGCATACAGATCCATATCTATTGCCACGCACAAAGCTCAAGTCCAAGTGGATCAAAGATCTCTACATAAATCCAGTTACACTGAACTTGAGGGAAGAGAAACTAGGAAGTAGTATTGAACTCATTGACACAGGAGACCACTTCCTAAATATAATACCACTAGCACAGACAATGAGAGCAACAGTTAATAAATGGGGCCTCCTGAAACTGAGATTTTTTTAAGGTAAAGGACACAGTCAATAAGAAAAATGATAGCCTAAATAATGGAAATAAATCTTCATCAACCCCACATCAGACAGAGGTTGAATCTCCAAAATATACAAACAATTCTAGAAATTAGATATGAAAATACTGAACAACCTAATTTTAAAAAATGGTCTACAGAGCTGAACAGAGATTTCTTAACAGAAGAATCTCAAATGGCTGAAAGACATTTCAGGAATTTCTCAACATCCTTAGTCTTCTGGGAAATGCAAATTAAAATAACTTTGAGATACCATCTTACAGCTGTCAGAATGACTGTGATCCAAAACACTGATGATTGCTTATGTTGGAGAGGATTCGGAGCAAGGGGAACCCTCCTCCACTGTGGTGGGAGTGCAAACTTGTACAGCCACTTTGGAGATAAATATGGCAGTTTCTCAGAAAATTGGGAATCAATCTATCTCAAGTCCCGGAGGTACCAATCTTGGGGATATAACCAAGGAATGCTCAATCATTCCCCAAGGACACATGATCAGCTGTGTTCATAACAACATTATTGTAATAACCAGAACCTAGAAACAATATAGATGTCACTCAACCAAAGAATAAATAAGGAAAATGTGGCACATATATACAATGGAGTACTACTCAGCAGTAAAAAAAAAAAAGAAAATGATATCATGAGGTTTGCAGGGAAATGGATGAAACTAGAACATATCCTCCTGAGTGAGCTAACCCAGACACAGAAGGAAAACATTGTATGTACTCACTTATGAATGGATACTAGAAGTATGTCAAAGGATAACCAGACTAAAACCCACAGCTCCAGAGAAGCTAGTTAACAAAGAGAACACTAAGAGGGATGCATGGATTGCTTTGGGAAGGGGAAATAGATGAGATATCCATAACCAAACTTAGAGTGAGGGGGGCAGTGGAGGGTAGGGTATCGTGAATAAGAACATAAAGGAACAGAGTGGTCAAACTGGAACAGGGTCAGAGTGGGAGAGCAAGGACAGAGATACTTTGATAGAAGAAGACATCATGGGAATAAGGAGAAAAAGGGTACTGGGGAAGTTCCCAGGAATCCATAACATTGATCCCACCTTTGACCACTAGCAATAGTAGAGAGGGTGCCTGAACTGGCCTACTCCATTAATCAGATTGCTGAATACCCTAACTGTCATCATAGAGCCCTCATCCAGTAACTGATGGAAGCAGATGCAGAGATCCACACCCAAGCACCAGGCTAAGCTCTCGGAGCCCAGTTGATGAGAGAGAAGAGGGATTCTCTGAGGAAGAGGCATCAGGATCAAGATGGGGAAACCTACAGGCACAACCCAGCCAATCTAGTAGGAACTGATAAACTGTGGGCCAAAAGGTGGGGAGCCTCCGTGGGACTTGACTAGGCCCTCGACATAGGCATGACAGTTGTTTAGCTTGACCTGCTTAAGGGTCTCCTGGCATGGCCAGCATTTGTTACTAGTGCATGAGCAGGCTTTTTTGGAGCCCAGTGCTTATGGTGGGACAAGTACCAGAGTCTAGGGGCAGAGAGACAGGCTTGGACCTTCAACAACTGAATGTACCAGGCCCTGTTGACTCCCATGGGAGGCCATGTCTAGGAGAAGATGGGAACAGGGGCTGTGTTGGGGAGCCTTTGGGGGGAAAGAGGGGTAAGGGAGGAGAGGGTGTCTGTGGTTGGTTTGTAAAATGAATAGAGAATTTCTCAATAATAAAAAGAAGCAAAAAATTATATGGAAATGTGTCTCAGTAAAATTATGCATTTTTTTTTTTATTAAAAATCAAATTTTAACATTTTTTGTAAAAATGTTTGTGTAGTGTAGAATTTCCTCCAGGGAGATTTTGTATTCAGACATGATTTCCATGATGCATTTTTATGACATGTTAAGAAAGAATGTATGTTTCTTTCAAATACTTTTTATTTCTTTTGTTTACCATTATCCATGACTTAGACTGTTTATTTTTTTTACCAATAATTAAAATTCTATAATGAATCACTTCATAGCTCAGATCTACTTAGATTATTCTATACTAGTCTCTCCTGTAGTTTTTTTTTAACTTTTTTAAAAATTATATTTGTGTTTTAATTTTACACATCAGCCATGGGTTTCCCTGTCCTCCCCCCTCCCGCCCCCACCCTGACATTCTGCCCTTCCCCTCCCCTCATTCCCATCTCCTCCAGGGCCAAGACTCCCCTGGGGATTCATTTAAATGTGATGGATTCAGTACAGGCAGGTCCACTCCCCTCTTTCCAGGATGAGCAAAGTATCCCTGTGTAAGCTCAAGACTCCAAACAGCCAGCTCATGCACTAAGGACAGGTCCCGGTCCCACAGCCTGGATGCCTCCCAAACAATTCAAGCTATTCAATTGTGTCACTTATCCAGAGGGTCTGATCCAGCTGGGAGCTCCAGAGCCTTTGGTTCATAATTCATGTGCTACCATTCATTTGGCTATTTGTCCCTGTGCCTCTCCAATCTTGGTCTCAACAATTCACGCTCTTACAGTCCCTCCTCTTTCTTGACAGTTGGACTCCTGGAGCTCCACCTGGAGCTTAGCCAAGGATCTCTGCATCGACTTCCATCAGTTATTGGATGAGAGTTCCAGCACGACCTTTAGGGTGTTTGGCCATCTGATCACCAGACTAGGTCAGATCAGGCTTTCTCTTGATCATTGACAGCAGTATACAGACGGTGTATCATTGTGTATTTCTGGGGACCTCTCCAGCACTCTGCCTATTCCTGTTCTCATGTGGTCATCATTTATCATGGTCTGTTATTCCTTGTTCTCCCTTTCTGTTCTTGATCCAGCTGGGATCTCCTGCTCCCCTAAGCTTTCTTTCCCTCAAACCTTGCCCTTCATTACTCCCACTGTCATCCAGGTTGTTTATGTAGATCTCATGGATGAGATCTCTTGTAGATTTTAACAACTGTCTTCCTTAGTGTGTTTTGCCCAACTCAGCTCAACCTCCATGGCTCTGCTTCAAATGTACTGTGTTGTAACATTAGCATTTCTACCTCTGGACCTGGCATTTGCATTGTTTGTTGGTCTCTGTTGTTTAATAAGGTATTTCAAATCTGTCTTCTGTCTGTTACAGTGCTCCACAGAAAGAGGCTGGATTTCCTTCCATGTACAAACTATTATTAAGAGGATATTGATAGGAGCTTCTATGGTAAATCTCAGTCACATAAATTGCTTCACAATTTAACAACAAAATAATTGTCACTGTCTAAGGTAAATCTCAAAGTCTGAATCCATTTGAATTGTTTGCATTTTAATTGGAAAATTTAATAAAATATTTTCTGTCCTGCTGTTTTTGAATGTTTATGGCTCCTCAACTATCAAAAATGATTATGATGAGAGAAAGATTACTTGAGTAAATGCCCATACTATAAAGTTCTCTCACACTTATACACTTGTATGGTATAGCATTCAACAGAAAGAGAAATCAGAAAGAGATTCTCATTCTCAATGAAGTAGATGCCATTTATGTAATGGTGATAAATGACTAAGAAACAGATAGTGATAAAATTTGCAGGGATACCCAAAACATAATTTCCTGTGAACAATTTAACAAAAAGGAAGAAAGTCAAAACAGTCAGTAGATAAAGAACTATACATATGGAAAAGAGAGATATGAGAACAGTATTCTAAAATGGTTATAGTTTGACAGTTAATATATACATTCACAGTAATAACAAAGACTTTATGTATCTACCTATATACTATTTAATCTGGTTGATTATCACTTGACTTTCTGTTTATAAATAGGACATAAATTGGTCTACCTAATAACAGCAAAAATAGCCCACTGTGTTGTGATTAGGGACAATATGATATTCAGGAAATAATATATCCCATTAAAATGTGGTATTATTCAGAATAAAAGCATAATCCAAAGAAAAACATGATTAATTAATTAAATGTAATATCATATTGATTTATATGTAAGTATATTTATATATATATACATACATATATATGTATATATATACATTGCATATGAAAGACAGTTATGAAATGTTTAAAAATATAAGGAGTACATATAAGAAATTGACTTTTGTTTAAATGACTTGACATGTGAAATTATTCTTCTGCTATACTTGTAGAACAAAGCCATGCTGGTGTGAATGGTAAAACCTTACTTAAAATGGAGTAACAAAGCATAAAAAGAGAAAAAATAATCAACTGAGGAAATTCTTTTGTCAACAACAACTAATACTGGAATCTGCTAGCTGGGTCTGGGTGTGTTTGGTGGTATAGTTTGTGAGTTATGCATCACACTACTCACTAGAGGAACCACACTAAATTTTTGCACTGATGGAAGGCAGAAATCTAAGACAAATGGAGTCTTTGGGTCATGGGACTGTGAGAAATTAGCCTCAGTATAAGCACCTCACTGAGTTCACAGCCCATTGAGCAGTGAGCACACTGTAGGGGGAGGCTTGTAGCCTAGAATTCTTAGTCCCATGGTACAGTAGACCAAGTACAGAAAGAAAAAAATGTGGATAATACAGAAACTGTTGACTCTGGTCTTAGTATACCTATACTGTCACAATTACTAAAAAGAATAGGCTCACTTCTCATCAAAGAGGGAGAGACATAAAAATATAACCACTCCAGCCTCTTTCTCCTTGAGTTTAATCAGAATATCTGCATCTGAATAGGCCAATGTCCATGACTGCCTATTGTGGCCACATAATATACACAAGCTCATTCAGTGGGACACCTAGCCTTCTTTGCTTTTGACTGATCAGGATCATGTTCCAGTGGTCTCCTAATTATAGTATCCTATGAATTGTGAATAAATTAAATCCCTGTGTTCACATCTAGTATGCCATGAAGAAAGAAATACTGTAACAGAAAATTATCCCACTAGGTTAACACCAGCATCAGATGTCTCTCCTTTGAAAAGGAATGCCAATCTTTCAGAAACATAGCTCTTTGCTCAGATGCCTTATCCTGTATGGGTCCTCTATTCTGCTATTACCTGGTTTCCATGTTGGAAGTATGGACAGTTTCCTTCAGGTCATTACACTGTCTTTCTGTTTTCCTATTTATATGGGTCATGAAACTTTCTGGATTTCAGTGTCTGCCCTTTCATGCACTGCAAGGAATGAACTCTCTCCTTTGTTACTCCTTTCTACTCATCTTGTACCATGGAAATACTGTCTACACATCCATCTCACCCTGAGACCTCTTGTTTTCTATTCTTATTTTCTTAAGACTACTAAGGTGAGTGCAACATTTTTATCCATTGTCTTTAGGCTGCTGATATACAAATCCTTTTTACATTTTGATCAAAGTCATAATCAAGTATTTAATTTCCAACAAAACAGGTTTTATATTAAAAACTGTAAAAAGAATGAACTCAAAGTTAACTAACACAACAAGATGTTTCTATTTGGAGGAGATGGTGATACACAGAGACAGAAAATTGGCCAAGGTACATGAAATAAGAGTGGATACTTTTCAGCCCTTTGGAACATCATATCTCCTCCTCACCAGCCTCATGTGTCATTGTAAGGGAGTGGAAAGATTGTAAGTAAGAACCATGCTTAATGTTACTACTAGAAAACCATTCCTCAGCCCACAACAAGGCAGTTGAGTATATGAACTCACATTAAGTGTGACAACATGCACAAACCCAGTGCAAGCACACAGGGCCCATATCCCTCAATTTAGATTGGAGATAGCTATGAAGACCTACCACTTGCTGAAGAATTACTGGCATTTGACACATCCATGGGGAGAAGAAATAAGAATTATTTTCAAGAGTTATACCCTGGGTCAGTCAACTATGTTCCAGCGGAATACAGTCCAAAAACTTAAAGAATACGATTCATTTTCCTTGATGGAAGAAAAGTATGGCAGAAAGTTCTTGGGCTACAGATAGGTGTTAGATCTAATATAACTGGAAGAAGGGGAAGAAAATCTACAGTACTCACTGAACACAATTCTCAAAGAACTAATAGAGAGGAATAGTCAATTCTTTAATCTTAGTTCAAACCCAGTGACTTAAAGTTGTAGTCAGTTTGTGACAAAGCTCCTGGAAATGGCAAAGAGAGGAATACCACCAATACCACTAAGCAGAACACTTGTGCTGTGAACAGTGAAAATAATTAGGTTCCCCTCACTTTAAAACAGCACCCATGGAAGATTCCAAATGAGAATATGGAAGTTCCTTTGGAATGTATTTGACTAAAAATGCTGGTACAATGGATCCCTGATACAAACTGATAAAATACAGACTTATTACAATGGGTTACCACAAAGAGACTGTTGTAACTATGATGCAAGCCATCCTGATACAGTTTAAGATGGTTACTGGATTGGCAGCATTTAAAAATATGATTCTGTGTTGCAAGAAGTAAAAGGAGTTGTAAACACGAGTATCCAATGGCAGTTTCCATCAAGATTTCAGAATTAACTGACAATGGTCTAAAGGAAGTCCAGAGTCCTGTAATTAGGGAAAGCGTAAGACCATATTGCACCTGGAATACCTTTTGCTGAGGAAGGTTATATGCCTGCTGTGGAACTGAACCCATACTATTGTAATGTATGTTATAGTTAGCAGACTTGATGCTATGGGATGTCACAGCATGGCCCAGATTATCTCAATATTACACTTATATATTGGGTGTGGGTTTGAAATTTGGATTATTTTAATGATGACTGCTGTTCTTTCTCTAATTCATTCTTTTGTGATACAGAGTTCTAGTATAGCGGGAGAACTTAGAAGGAGGGAGAGTTCTGATTGCAAAGCATTTCAGCCTATATACTGAAAGTAGGTCATTATTCACAGACTTTTGAAGGTTGTGCCTACCTCAAGCTTTGGCCTTCAGTCTCAGGTTCTTTCCCTCTATCATGAAATGTTGATACGTCCAAATCTCACTACCTGCAGCCCACCTGAATCCCGTGTGTCTTTCCTTTAATAATTATGGTATTGCTTAAACATCAGGAAGCAAAATAAGCTTATCTTCCATTTTATTTTTCATTTCAGGTCATTTTTTTTCCCTTAGGAAAGTGAGAAGTAACTAACAAAAATGATGAATAATCATATGTTTATAAGTCACTTCAGTCCTTGTTTATATAAACTGATATATATGTTTGACTCTTAGAATATTGGAAGATTTGACCTGGAGAGTTGCTTATTAAAGAAGTACCTTAGCTTAAAGTATAGGGTCTGAGAGTGTAAATATTTTTCTTACAGCTTTTGACTCTAACCACAATATTTGTACTTGTTACTATAAGAATAAATTTGACAATTGCTGATTTTAATAAATTTTTAACTAGAGCTACATGTTATCTCTCGGGAGATAATATGTCTAGGTTTATTTTCCTACCACATAGTGTTTATTACATTTTAAAGAAAGAACGTGGGCTCATTTTAAAGACAGTTTCCACTGTCTTATGGCCAATTTTTCACTGCTTCAGATGCTTTAAGAAGAAAATTCCAGCCTCTTCACTTAATCACTACAGAAACTTGCTCAGGAAATGAAAGGGAAAATTAGTTATCTTTAATGAGATCTCACAGGGTACACAGACCACACTGAAGATGAAGTATAGGTACCATGCCATGCATTAGATGGAAACACAAAATGAACTCAATGGAGATTTACGACTTTTTCTATTTGTATGTTTGTTTACTAGATTGTATTGGTTTTATGTATGTACTAATTTTTCTTAAATGTCTGTGTGTTTTAACTGAGAAGGAAAAAGAAAGGGTGTGGTTATTTTTGGGGGGGGTGGGGATGATCTGTCAGGAGTGGGGTAAGGAAAACCCTGATACGAATATAGTGTATGAAAAAAAAATCTATTTCCAATAAATAAGAAAATTTAAGAATTGAAATCATGGTATCTTGTAAGTTTGGGCACTCATTATTTTCTGCTTTTTCATAATTTAGCTTACTAATCATTTGCTTAGATATTATGGTTTCCAATTATATTTTAATGTCTTTTTTATCTATCTTTTTCATTGATGGAAAATATCTTTTTAAAATACACCATATATCCCAATTTTAGTTTCCACATTCTCTTCTTCTCCTACTCAGACCCAACCCCATTCTATCTCTCATTAACAGTCAGGCTTCTATTTAATACTTATAAAATATAATATAATACAGAGGCATATGAAACAAAAACTAATTTATCTGAATAGTACAAAGCTACCCCACAAGAGGAAAATTGTCTAAGAAAGCACATAAGAAACACATATAGACATAGGACCCACTTGTTCACACTCTCAGGAACCTTATAAAACCACTGATCTAGAAACAATAATACATACAAAAATACAAAATATAAAATAAAAGAGAAAAAACGAAAAGCCCTGACACTACATTATGATATAAGGAAGCTCCAAAAACATGATCGAGTTTGTTTTCTCTTGGCAATCTACTACTAGCTTTTTAGCGTATAGTTAAAAGATTTTATTGCCTTAGTGAGACTCTCTTAGAGAAAACTAGACTTTCATTATCAATTGCCTAGAAATTGGAAATAGATACTGGGTTAGGAATGGAGGAATATGAACACTCTAGTTTTAGCTCTGGGATCCTAATTGTTAAGGACCAGTGTAGGCATTGTGTATTTTGTTGCAGTCTCAGTGATTTCAGGTGTGCATCTATCTTGTTGATGTGGAGGGTCTTGTTCTCTTGGTGTCCTCTATCCCTTCTGTCTCCAAAACTCTTTCTGACTCATCTGCCACAGTGTTCCTTGTGCCCTAAGGGGAGGGAATAGATGGAGGCACACAATTTAGGGCAGAGAATTCCAACATCTAATATTCTCAGCATAATGTCTGGTTGTGGGTCTCTATATTGGCTCTCATCTGCTGCTCGAGGAAGCTTCTTAAACAATAGTTGAGGAAGGCATTGATATATTCCAGAATGCCATTATAAGTCATTTTATTGCTATGTTATTTACTAGAATTGTATATTGGGTTTTCCCTAGGTCTTTGAGTTATCTATCTTTAGGTGTTTTGAAACAAGAAAATAGTGTCAGGTATGCTTTCCCTTTCATGGATTGGATTAAAAGTCAAATCCAATGTTTCTTCATTACTCCCCCAAGATCTATGCTGTTATTGCAGTTGCTTATATTGTAGATTGTACACCTGGGTGTAAACATATGTTAACGTGAGTGAGTGTGTCTATCTTTCTTTACGTCGTTTTGATAATCTTTGTTTTGTTCTTGTTGGGTTTTTTCTTTGTTTTTTGTTTTATTTTCCAAAATAGAATATATTTCTAAAAGTGAAAGAAGTGAACATATTCTCAAAGATAGAAACTGGCTGGTTTTTAATTTAATTAAAATTGTAGATATGATTAACACTCTAACTTATTCTTGAAATTTTATTGCCTGTGAACTATAAAAAGACTGATTACAATGAATGTCATGATACAAGGCACACAGCACATAAGGTCTTAAACATTTATGCAATTGTATATTATACAAGAAATAAAATGTATCAGAATTATTTATTTTATATGAAATGTTGATACAATATGGAGAAACGAGTATTCATAAATATGTAGGAGTTACATAGTACACAATTTCAGTTGAAATCTCTGACAATTTGATTCATGCTAAAAAGACTTGAGAAAAACATGGACTAAGCTGTAAGATTCACTTTTCCTCTAGAATGTGCTTTCTTCCTGACATGATGAAGCACATTCCTATGTTGTCTGAACAGAATAATATAGCACTTGGGAAGAAAGATGCATCCCAGGGTACCTGAACTGGAAGCCAAAATGGAGAAGACTTCCATGGCCACCATGAGTTTCCCCTTGGTGCTGTGGTACACAGGGAGGAAGTTGACCCACACACTGAAGAACATCAACATGCTGAAAGTGATGAACTTGGCTTCATTGAATGTATCAGGTAGGTTCCTGGACAGGTAAGCCATAGTATAGCTCCCAAGTGCCATGCAGCAGAGGTATGCCAGGAAAGAATTGAAGGCAATAGTGGAGCCCTTGTTGCATATAATAATTATGTGGCCATGTTCAGAATAAGCATCTGACTGAATAAATGGAGGAGAAGTGCTTAGCCAAATTCCACAGACCACAAGTTGGATAAGGGTGCAGACAGGAATAATGAGCTTAGGAGCCCTTGATATCATTATACACCTTATCAGTATTCCTCGAAATGTGATCTTGAAAGCCAGAACCATGGTAATAGTGTTTTTTGGCCAAGACTATGGAATGAGCCATGGTGAAGAGAACTGCAAATGTGCTCTGATGTAGGATACAGGTGGCTGTGTTGGGATGGCCAATGAAGAGCAATGGACAAAGAAAACAGAAGAGCAGAGTGATAAGCAGGATGTAGGAGAGAGCCTGATTTTTGGCCTTGACAATGGGAGCATGGTGGTACTTTACAAAGACCTCCAATACACCAGCTGTTAGTGCAGAGAAGCTCAGGTACAAGCAGGTGAGTGGATCCCCAAAGGTTCTTCATAGGACAGAAATGTCACTGCTTTCTGGAGACAGTGGTTCTGTTTGGTGTTTGTATTACTCAGCAGAGAAAAACAATGACATCATGAGGTTTGCAGGCAAATGGATGGATCTAAAAAAAAATCATCCTGAGTGAGGTAACCCAGACTCAGAAGGACAAGCATGGTATGTACTCACTCTTAGGAGGATACTAGATGTAAAACAAAGATAACTAGACTGCTACACAACTCCAGGGTGGCTGCCTAGAAAACAGGACCCTAGGAAAGACACAGGGATCACCCAATGACAGAGAAATGGATGAGATCTACAGGAACAACCTGGATGACAGTGGGAGTAATGAATTTCAGGATCTGAAGAAGAAAAGAAAGCTTAGAGGAGCAGGAGATTCCAGCTGGATCAAGAACAGAAAGGGAGAATGAGGAATAAAAGACCATGATAAATGAAGACCACATGAGAACAGGAATAGGCAGAGTGTTCAAGAGGTCTCCAAAATCCACAATGATATATCCTCTGTAGACTGCTGGCAATGGTCGAGAGAAAGCCTGATCTGACCTAGTCTGGTGATCAGATGACTAAACACCCTAACAGTCGTCTTGGAACTCTCATCCAATAACTGATGGAAGTGGATGCAGAGATCCTCAGCCAGGCCCCAGGTGGAGCTCCAGGTGTCCAACTGTCCAGAAAGAAGAGGAACTGCAAGAGTGTGAATTGTTGAGACCAAGATTGCAAAAATCACAGGGACAAATAGCCAATCGATTGGAAGCACATGAATTATGAACCAACAGCTGAGAAGCCCCCAGCTAGATCAGGCCCTCTGGATAAGTGAGACAATTGAATAGCTTGATCTGTTTGGGAGGCAACCAGGCTGTGAGACCAGGACCTGTCCTTAGTGCATGAGCTGGCTGTGTGAAACCTTGGGCTTACACAGGGACACATGCTCAGTCTGGAAGGATGGGACAGGACCTGCCTGTACTGAATCCACCTGGTTTAAGTGAATCCCCAGGGTTGTCTTGGTCCTGGAGGACATGGGAATGGAGAGGAGTGGCTGGGTGGGAGAGGGGGGTGGATATGGGAGGGGGGAACACAGGGGAACCCATGGCTGATATATAAAATTAAAACACATAATAATCATAAAATAAATTAAAAAGCTATAACAATGGTCATATAGAGTACTATTCTAGAGAAAAGGCTTCAATTAGCTGCCCATACATGTCTTTGTGTTTGAGTCTCTTTCTC
This sequence comes from Onychomys torridus, assembly GCF_903995425.1. Taxonomy (NCBI): domain Eukaryota; kingdom Metazoa; phylum Chordata; class Mammalia; order Rodentia; family Cricetidae; genus Onychomys; species Onychomys torridus. Next base: position 14,270,407 of record NC_050464.1, read on the forward strand.
AGTTTTCTGCAGGAAATCACTGCCAGGCCTAACATCAACTGAAATCTCCAGGAAGAAGATGGGGCCCCACAATGACAATTCCATGTGTAAAATATTATCACTAAGCTGACAAACATCATCTACAGATCAGCTTTGGACTACAAAGTGCTTACAGTAATTCTGAGATGGCTAGCTGAGATGATCCAGTTTCAAAGACTACTTGAATAAAGACTTGAGATAAACCCTGAACTTTGGCACTATGGATAACAAAGAATATAGTTACCTTTCCTAGAATTTGTCAATTAACCCAAAATTTTTCTTTTCAGAATAAAGATAACTTCACCCATACCCAGCAGGAAGCAATTTTAAGACTACGACGCCCACATTCCCAAAGGGGTGCTGTGGGGTGGGTGGGTTTTTGGTCTTTTTATGGGATTTGGATCTGGGATAGTTTTCATTGTTTAGGAGGGTTGGTTATAATTGTTGTTGTTAAGGGTTAGGAAAAGGGCTAGGCAAAAGGGGCTTGTTTAAAAAGAAAAGAAAAAAGAAAAAGAAAAAAGGAAAAGACAATTACTAGTTTTAAATACTTTACATTGGATTGGATTGTTTTATATTGTATACAAATTATTATTATTATTATTATTATTATTATGATGATGATGATGATGATGATGATTGAGATTGTTAGAATATGCCATACACATATTTCTAATCTTGCTCAAGATATTGTATTTATACCATTCATTTAACAATGTAATGCAATTTGCTAATCCTTGAATGTTAGTATTACCCACTATTAGGATGTATAGAAATGAAAGTTAGTGGTTAGACATTACAATTGAACTTCTAGTCATATTAGGTGTGTTTTCAAGATCAAACAGATATATTTTAGATAGACAGGTCATCTTCAAACCCTTCAGAGATCTACAGAATATGGCATTTAAAATGTTTTAATAACTTAGGATTTTTTTTTTTTTTTTTTTTTTTTTTTTTTTTTTGCTATGACTATGAGACATGTCGGCTCCTGGCAGTAACAATCTACTTCAGAGAAAATATGAGCATTGAAGAAACTGCGTATGGAGTTACCTTTCATTGTGGCAAAAGTTAGCCACTGGACAACAAATTATCCTCGAATCAACTGCTGACAAACAGGACAGACAGGACATGAAACAAAGGACTACCGATTCTTGACAAAACAAGTGTGATTGTGGCTTTAACAAAAGGCATCTTCTGAAGCCAGGACAATATGGCACCATCCCTGAAGTGAGTGGCCTTTGCAATCTGTAAAAGGTCCTGTGCCCTTTTCTTCGAAGGCAGCTGAACAGGGAGTAGGCCAATGGCTTCTGATGTGCAATGGAACAGCAGATGAAACAGTTATTCTTGAAGAATAACTAAGCTCACCCCTCTCAATAGTAGACTGGCATTTAATAGAGAGATGTGGAGAAGAACAGGATGCTGAGATGAAGCCACATATACACAGCCAAGAAAAATGGACAGCTGAATTGAAAAAAATCAACAATTTCCAAAATTTAAAATCCTGAATCATGACATGACAATAACGGAATTCAGGTGCTTCTGGTACATGGACTGCTCTCACCAAATGTGAGGTCAAACTGTTGACCTTGTATACATCCTAGTTCACAAAAGAGTCTGTCAGATATGCTAAGCCTATAGGCTGAAGATGATGCCCCAACACTGTGGAGAAACCTCAGGTGACTGTCCAGGCAGCTGGCTGTTTCTGTCAACTCACATTTTTTTTTTTTTTTGGAAGCTGCTTGCATGCACTTCCTGTTTTTATTTTTTATTAGGTAGTATTATTTCCTTCTTGGGTCTCTGAGGGATTTGAAGATCAGTTAGTTACAGTTATAATTATCTTTCTTAAGGATTTCAGAAAACCTCACTAAGAGCTGTAAGTGTATAAATTTGAAAGACGTTATAAGACAGTTCTGTTAGTAATATAAGTTAGGATAGAAAGTGAATCAGGTACATTTTGGACTTACCAAAATAGGATAGGTAATGGAATTATTTTCTCTGAATTTGTCAAATGTAAATGGACTAGACATTGTTTAGGTAGTTATTGTTTGTATATGTGTTATTAGTTATAGTTATTGTATTTTTGTATATAGTTTTTCTTATATTAGTTGTAACTTTTTCCTTTTATTAAAATAGAAAAGGGGAAAAATAAAATAAAATCCTTAAAAAACAACAAAAAAACAAAAAAAGAACAAAACAAAAAAGTCTTAATTTAGTCTTAGTTGGTAATGGAATAATTTTGTGATAATTCATCTTTTCTAATTTGTGAGTTTCATCATGAATTCAAAAGATATATGCATCAATGTACTAATTACATATTTTCATTAAAATAATTCTATTTTCTATTTTATTTTTTCAGAGTGGATTTGCAATTTAGTTGTTGAAAATTCTAATTTAAAAACCTATTGAAAAAATAAAGTAAATAAAAACCTATTAAATTCATCTTTTTTGCCAGTGTCTATAGAATATTTTATTCCATTAGGAGCATCTTATTTGTTTGATCCAGATATGCCTTCCTCCTGTGCTCACACTCTCAAGGCACTATGACTCTACTGTATTCCATGTGTTTACTTCTATTGTTTTCTAAACAGAGCAAGAATGCTTCATATGCACAACCACATATATTCTTTAGTCAAAACACAGGGTACATAAGTCATGACAAATATTTTAGAAAGATGTAAGTATGATTTTTTCAATACAGATACACCTCATTTTATAGGATTTGAGGTAGAGGATTCACTGTTTTGAAATATTTAGCATTCATCTGTTGCTCTTAAGAGGGACCTGTTTTCAGTTGTAAGTAAGCACATAGTGGTCAATGCTATCCTTGCCTCCACCACGAGGAGATCTGAATCCCTCTTCCAACTTTGATGTGCACTAAGCAAGTGCATGGTACACTTACATTCATGAAGGCAAAACACTTACAGATAAAACAAAATGAATAAAAATCTAAAGTAAAACATTTAAAAAATATGTCCACAGTTAGATCAAATTTGACCTTTCTGATAACCTCTTATAAACATAGAACCATGACTGAAATTCTGCATTTAAGAGTCATAAGGATCAAACTATTAAATATCTGTTAACTATATACTAAATATGCTTTGAAATATATGAAAAGTCAGGAATTTATAGTGTGTGTGTGTGTGTGTGTGTGTGTGTGTGTGTGTGTGTGTGTTAAATGCCATGGTGAATCAGGCAGAGTACTCTATTCTGAGTAAAGCTGTTCTCTGAAAGTAACAATGGCTATAATACATCAAATAAATAAATAAATCAGGTATTAATTTAAATGGCCTGAGCACCATTTAAACTGATGATTAAAAATGAACCAAAATATTTTTATTCCTAACTTAAAGAATCAGTGAACTTATCTCTGTTGTTCCTTCTCACAACTTTTCCATCTACTTAGACATTTCAGAACACCGTGGAGAGGTGGGAAATACCCCAGTCAGACTGACACTTACCTGTCTCCTTGGACATCTCATTGTCTGGACAACTAGTGCAATCATAGCAGCAGGGAGCCTTGCCTTCCTGGGGGGATTTTCTGAATCCAGGAAAACAGTTCTTGCTGCACAAAGAACGAGGAATATGGGAATTAAGTATAGAAGAGAAAATACTCAGGAGTGTATAGTTTTAAAACAATAATGTATTTTTTTGAATATTGAAAAATGAGTTGGCAAGTTTTTATAATTATTTTAGCAGATTCTTGTTTTGATGCACCACTTCTTTCTAATGTCAATATAGTATACCCATGAAGATCAATGTGCTTAAACAATGATCCAAAGACAATAGAAATCTGAACAATTGTGAAAATTTAAAAGGTAGGTCAATATAAGAAATTTGGTCATGAGTTCTTGTCTAAATGTGCTACTGTGATGAAATGTGGATACTGTTGTGTACTTCCTGACAGCGGGAGTGAGCAGCTTTGTTTTCTAATGGTAATGCTTAATTTACATTTGTCAATCTGACAAATTTTAGAATTACCATATAAACTAGTCTTTGTGAATTTGTGTGAGCAATGATCCTCATGTAGGTACCTGAAGCAAGAATACATATTCCATAATTAGGTATCACTATTTCATTGGCTGTTTTTAAAGACTGAAATATAACAAAAAGTGATGTGAACAGCAGTGTTCACATCTATCTACTTCTTGATTGAAGATACAACATAACTCACTGTCTCAGATTGTTGCCAACCTGATTGCCTGAGTCATTATGTACTGTTCATGCCAAATGTGACCCATAAAATCTATATTCTTAAGTTATGTCAGCTTGTCTTTTTTTCAGTTGTTTGACAAATTGCTGTCTTTTTTTATCAGGTAGACATGTAATTGGCCTGTGCACATGTGCCCTACATATTATTGTGCATTGCCACGGGCCTAAAATCAATTGACCATGAACTGATATTTTCTAAATGGAAGACAAATTACTACACTTGTCAAGTGGTTTCAGGACAAGAACGAAATCTTAATAAATGGGCACTGTATTTATTACTGGAAATAAGTGCACACAGGAAAAAGTATAGAAAAGTAAACAATCCCATTACTTAGAATAATGCAATAAAAACTTACTCATATGGCAGTAGTTTTGTACAAACACATGGGCATTCTATAAGGAACCAACTATCATTACATCCACAAACAAATATTTATTGACATAGAGATCAAAGCGATGAGATAAGATCCAGCCCACTTCTGTAAATCCTATGGCCCACTTTATCACATGGTCGGACAAAAACAGTTCTTGGCCCTGTTGATCTTTGGGAGAAAATGTTCCAACTTTCATCTTTTGTCTGAGACCATCTGGAAAATTCCAGAGGTTGAGAATATCATATTCAGTTTCTAATTTTCTTTGTGAATCCAAAACCATAAGTTTCCCAGCACCATTTTTGAAATGGATGTTATTGAGATAAGGGTGAAGCTAAAAGAGATACAGAATTTGATGATGAATTTATTCCAAGAAACATCAGCAGAACCCAATGAAGCAATGGGTCTCATTGTCCTAAATCCCTGATATGAATTGTAAGTTATACCAAGCTATGGACACTTTTTATTTATTTATTTATTTATTTATTTATTTATTTATTTATTTATTTATTTATCTATCTATCTATCTATTTATTTATTTATCTATCTATCTATTTATTTATTTATGGTTTTTTATTATGTGTTTTAATTTTATACATCAGTTCCCCTGTCCTCCCCCTCCCACCCCTACCCCTACCTTCCATCCAGTCCCTCCCCTCCATTCCCATGTCCTCCAGGACCAAGACACCCCTGGGGATTCATTTAAACGTGATAGATTCAGTACAGGCAGGTCCTGTCCCCTCCTTCCAGGCTGAGCATGTGTCCCTGTGTAAGCCCAGGGTTCCACACAGCCACCTCATACACTAAGGTCAGGTCCTGGTCCCACAGCCTGGTTGCCTCCCAAACAGATCAAGCTATTCAATTGTCTCACTTATCCAGAGGGCCTGATCTAGCTGGGGGCTTCTCAGCCGTTGGTTCATAATTCATGTGCTTTCTTTCGATTGGCTATTTGTCCCTGTGCATTTTGCAATCTTGGATTCAACAATTCATGCTCTTGCAGTACCTCCTCTTTCTGGACAGTTGGACACCTGGAGCTCCACCTGGGGCCTGGCTGAGGATCTCTGCAACCACTTCCATCAGTTATTGGATGAGAGTTCCCAGACAACTGTTAGGGTGTTTAGTCATCTGATCACCAGACTAGTTCAGATCAGGCTTTCTCTCGACCATTGCCAGCAGTCTACAGAAGATATATCATTGTGGATTTCTGGGGACCTCTCGAGCACTCTGCTTTTTCCTGTTCTCATGTGGTCTTCATTTATCATGGTCTGTTATTTCTCATTCTCCCTTTCTGTACTTGATCCACATCTCCAGGGAGGCTACCTAGAAAACAGGACCCTAGGAAAGACCCAGGGATCACCCAGTGACAGAGAAATGGATGAGATCTACACGAACAACCTGGACGACAGTGGGAATAATGAAGGGCAAGATTTGAGGGAAAGAAAGCTTAGCAGAACAGGAGATCCCAGCTGGATTATTTATGTTTTTTGAGACAGGTTTCTCTGTGTAGCTTTGTGCTTTTCCTGGAACTTGCTTTGTAGACCAGCTAGCCTTGAACTCACAGAGATCCACCTGCCTCTGCCTCCTGAGTGCTGGGATTAAATGTGTGCACCACTCCCGCCCTGCTGCTATAAACACTTTAATGGGTGAATATAAAAATGTATATATCATAATGTTTCTTGTTATTTAATTTCAAAAGAAAGAATTCACACACACAAACACATAATAATAAACAAGCGAACAAAATGATTTAATCAATTGCGGTGATGTATTGTGCCCTTCACTATATTGTACACTCTAATAAAGTTTATCTGAGGATTAGAGGAAAAAGCCAGCTACTATATACTACACATAGCAGTCAGGCAATTGTGCACATGCCTTTAATTCTGTTACTAGGGAGGCAGAGATATGTTTGGATCTCTGTGAGTTCAAAGCCACCTTGGGGAACAGAGGAAGGCATGGTTCCACACACCTTTAAACCCAGGACTAACCATAGAGGTCTGGAGGCCTGTACAGAGAGACAGGAAATGATGTGGCTAGGCAGAGAAAGGAAGTGAGATGAAGAGCAGAAATGCATATATGTGTGGGTATACAATAATTAGGTTTCTTTGGCTGAGGATCACCAAGTGGTAAGAACATTGCTGACTTCTTCCTGCTTTTCTAATCTCTTGTTTTTAACCCTGATATCTGACTCTGAGTTTTTTATTAATAAGAGCTTTTGCAATTTTTCCTCCAATCAATGAATGTTGATTCAAGCAAATTTCCACAATAATAATCTACACAAAGTTTCTGTTTGTAAATTGGGGTGTTAATGTCCAAAATGAAATAAAATGGTCAGTTAGGAATATTAATCATAGCTTCATTTTGAAGGATCTAATTGAGTTTGACCATTAAAGAGCTAGTTCTCCTATTTCTGTTCTGCCACATACTTAGAGATAATGGGGTTTCAATTGAGTATAGAATCATGAGAATATTCTGAGGATAACTGTAACACAATGCAGATAATGGCATACACACATTTAAACTTTATTGCCACCCATTTAACCTGAACAATGACACATGTGTCTGCAAAGACTTCTAGACAACAAATTACATACAGTCTCTCAGCTGATTTTTGGTAGAATCTGCTACAGTGTACAATCATGTCTTGTGTGTTTTAGGAAACTTCAGTAGTCACAGTGCATTTGATAATATATAAAAGAGAAATTCCCTCCCAAGGAAAGGTATTTACCTCCCCATTTTCATAAGGGTGATTTTGTACTTGTTTCAGAGCCATCTCATGGAGACTGTGAGCCACAGCATATACAGAATTATATACATTGTAACTCTCTTCAGTCATCTCCATTTGCAAAGCATTTCCAGGCAACATTTCCAAGGAAGCTTTGGGTAGACAGTTACCTAATATTTTACAATCAGGTCCAGAAAAAGAGCAATTGAAGTAGTTGTTCCACAAAAGAGCAAGGATATGGTCTTCTAGATATTTGGAAGGCCTGTATGTCTGGGTAAACTTCCTAAAATCAGAAATCTCAGCATGGTGTTCTGCAAAAATGAGACTATCATGCAATGCACATCCTATTGTGACTTTATGATACAGACTTTCCGAGTAATTGAATGTATTCCTATATGTATTATTAGAATATATAAATACCGAGTAACATCATAAAGGAAAAAAAAAACATTTGCAGATGATTTCAGGATATTTTGATGAATTGATCTGGTTTCATAGTATGTGTAAACCTGGCTGTTAAGAATCATCTCTACAAAAGCTACATACACTCTGTTCCTGTCCATCTCTCTTCTCAAGTGTGGTAGAATCTCTGCACCATTGTGGTCATCTATGAGAACCAGTCCCACCCAGGTCCAGTTGAAATGAACCATCAAAATAACAATGCCATGTGACAGAGACATGTCCTTTTGTGCTGTCTGGTAGAGAGAAGAAAACTGGACTCTGTCACTTAGCATAGTGTCAAATGGCCCAAAAGTAATCTGAAGGAAATAGGAAACATAAGTGAAAACATTGACATAGAACACAGTTTTAAACCTAAGGTGACACTTTATTTTGGTGTAGACTACCTTCTGCTCATGGAATTTTAAACTTGCATCTTGTTTCTGAAGATATTTATAGAGAATTTCTTTTTTTATTTCAAATTTTATTTTTATATAGATATTTGTGTTTCAATTTTACACATCAGCCATGGGTTCCCCTGTCCTCCCCACTCCCGCCCCCGCCTCTACCTCCCTCCCACCCATTCCCATCTCCTCTAGGGCAAAGACTCCCCTGGGGATTTAGCTCAACCTGGTAGATTCAGTACAGGCAAGTCCAGACCCCTCCTTCCAAGCTGAGCAAAGTGTCCCCACATAAGCCCTGTAAGACAGATTTTTCTAAACACCTACAATAGGCTCCAGCATCTTCCTCTTCTCTGTCTTAAGAAAGTATATGAGGACATATAACCAAATAACCTGATTTATTCTCTTTGATAGATGAATGCCACAGCTTCACCTCTTTACATTAAAAATATACCAGATATCTGCAGTTTAATATGGGTTTCTTCTTCCCTCCCAGCCATGTTCCTCACCTGTGGATATTTGTAAAGATTCAGCAGCCTCCCAACTTGTACAGACATTTCCCATTCTGTTTCTGTAAGTAAAGCAGCAACCTTGTTCTCCCTTCTACATGTGTAATTGGTAATGTATATTCCCATTCCTGTGAGACACAAAAAAAAGCTTACTCCATAATATCCTGAAGATTGATTTCGACATTATACAGTTCAAATCCTAGAGATGTGTTGGGTAAAATGTGAGTGTTCCTGTTGATCTCCTCAATGCAAATATGAAGGCCAAAGAAAACTGATAGCTCCTCAATTTGAACCTGCAGAGAAGGATTGTCAAAATTCATGGTATGGACTCATATCATATCTAACAGTACAATGCTGGACTACATTGCAGATATTATGGTACTAATGACCTTATACCTTCAATGTTATATATCTACAACAATAATTTTTGTCATCATGGGGATTTATTTGAATACCATGGTATATAGTAAGTGATGGTTTAATTATCTAAAAGGCTTGAGTATGTCTAAAATTTCCTGGCAGGAACCTTGACCTGCACTGATATTAACCTTGGAATCTCTAGTATAGGGGAACACAAATAAAACCCCCTATTTTTTTATATATTTTTTTTATTTTTTATATAATCAGCTGATGGAGACCTCCATCCTTAAAGGCTTCCCTGTTCTGTACTATAAAAAACCCAAGTCCCCTTTCACCACAATCACTATGTCTGTACGTAGATGGGTAGACTGCAGCTTTTCACTTGTTTTGATGAAGGGCCATCAATGCTTATGGGGATGTCTGCCTATGTTGAAAGTATCAATCCCAAAGCAACCTTGGATCTGAATCTGAGAGGGTTTAGCGGTCCAGCACCAAAACACATCTCTTTGAACAACCTCCCCTTTCTCCCATGTCATCTTCCTCTCCTTTCTGAGAGCCATACAATGAAGAGCAGAATGACTGAGTAAGCTTCCTATAGTTTAACAGTCTATAGTCATAACTTGAATCCCCTGGGCTAGTTTATTTTAGCAAGTTTTTACTATTTCTATCATTTGCCTTTTTTTTTATTTGTCCCTTCACTATGTTCTTAACCTCCCACACAAAGTGGATTACACAGCAACCTTGAATGCCCTGATGATAGGCATAATTACATTATCCTGGAGCTGAATTCATCTTGAACAGAATATATTACCTGGTTTATTGCACACATGACTTGAGGATCCTCTTCAAGATGGAAGCAACCATTTGGCTAAGTTTGCCTTATGATATCATAAAACAAGCATACTCAATGTGACTTCTTGGGACAATCCAAAATGGTGACCACCATTATATATGATTATCCCATTGAGTCCAATAGGATCCACACACCCATATTATATACAACCGTGGAGAAATTATCTGCACTCTGTGGTGTTTATTTTGTCATTATTAATGTTTTTCCTCCATTTTGTTTTAACATTAATACGTTATTAGATGATATAATCACTAGATACTAAAAAGATCCTATTAAAATCACAATCCTCAACAGAGACTCTAAGGATGAATTGCCATGTCAGAGAAAAACTTTAGCCAGGAAAGTCCTTCAATGGTAGGCTCTACTGGGTCTCACTGCTGATTCTCACTGGTAAGTCTAAGCCATTTTTCCTCTAACTGAGGTAAAATGTCCTTTGCCCCTCATGTTTATTTGTTATCTGAATGCCTGCTTTTGTTTCTGCCCAAACTAACAACACGTTGACTAAAGATCCCTCTGTGAGGTTTTCCTTTAACAATGAAAAAGATAAAAATCTAATCTCAACAAACAATAATCATAAAATCTTGTTTTATTTTAGAATGCGTCTTACATATTTTTTTCATAGTACCACAAAATTCATTATTTATTTAAAATCCAGGAGCCTTTGAAGAACTTGCAGGTTAAAAGAAGGATTTCCTGTATAGTTGCTCTCAAAATAACTCTGATGAGTCCTTCTAAATGCAAGATGCTTTCTGAAACATCTTTCAAACCTAGACACATCCCTGTTTCTCAAATTACCCAGGAATGATTATTTGTTGACTTTTTCTTGATCATGTATATTAAAGGCATGAAGATAAAGTATTCTCTCAAGCATTGAATAGTGGATAATTCTATTTTTAAGGCACTTCAGTTGCATCATTTTAGCTTCTGTGTAATTTAACTGAAGTGAATTTCTGAATTAACAGGTTTTCCTTCATCTCTTGGATGGAATACCCTCATGGATAGGAAAGTTCCTCCCTCTTTGAGTAGCTATATTTATGCCCATTTTTAAAATTATAACTGCTTGGCCATTAGCTACAGTTTATTACTGACTAGCTCTTACAGATAAATTAACCCATAATTCTTATTTATGTTTAGTCACCTAGCTTGGTTCCTTTTCTCAGTTCTGCACTGTCATCTTGCTTCCTCTGTGTCTGGATGGTGACTCTTGACTCTGCCCTTTCTCTTCCCAGCATTCTCCTGGGCTGCTTGCCCTGCCTACACTTCCTATCTAGCAACTGGCCAATCAGTGTTTTATTTTTTTTCATTATTCTTTATTAAGAATTTTTCTACTCACTCTACATACCTCTGACAGATCCCACCTATTCCCTCCTTCCCCTCCCCAGCCCTCCCTCCGAATACAACCCACATCCCCACATCCCCCAAATCAAAGTGTCCTATGGAAAGTCAGCACAGCACAGCACACTGAGCCTATGCAGGTCCAAGCCCATCCCCACTGCACCAAGGCTGCACAAGTCATCACACCACAGGCACCAGGTTCCCAAAAGCCTGTCTATTCACCAGGGATGGATCCCAATACCCCTGCCAGGGTGCACCCCAAACAGTTTCAAGCCAAACAACTGTCTTCCATATCCAGAGGGCCTAGTCTAGTCCCATGGGGGCTCCACAGCCACTTGGCTTCCACTAGTGTGGCCGCTCAACTCTGCACATCTTCCCATCATGATCCCCCACCTGCAGAATCCCTCCTCTCTCTCATCAATTGGATTCCAGGAGGTTAGGCTGGTGCCTGGCTTTGGATCTCTGTATTTGCCTCCATCAGTCACTAGACAAAGGCTCTATGATGACAGTTAGGGTATTCACTAGACTGGTCACCAGAATAGAACGATCCAGGCACCATCTTGACCACTGGCAGCAGTCCAAGGTGGGGTCATCCCTGTGGATTCCTGATAGCCTCCCTTGCACCCGGCCTTTTCCTATCCCATGATGGCCTCATATATCATGCTATCTCCCTCCCTGCCCTCCTGCTCTGTCCCTGTTCCAGCTCAACCCCCCCATTTCCCTTTACCCTCATCCCCCACTCCTTGCCCTCTACCACCCCCTCACTCCCAGTCTGCTCATGCAGATCTCATCTGCTTCTCCTTCACTGGGGCATCCATGTGTCCCTCCTAGGTTCTTTCCCTGTTACAAAGCCTCTCTGGAGGTGTGGGTTTCAGTCTTGTCATCCCTTCCCTCACATCTAGTATCCACTTAGGAGTGAGTACATACTATGTTTGTCCTTTTGAGTCTAGGTTATCTCACTCAGGATGATATTTTCTAGTTTCATCCATTTGCCTGCAGGTTTGAAGATATTATTGTTTTTTACTGCTGAATAGTACTCCATTGTGAATATGTGCCACATTTTCTTTATCCATTCTTCAGTTGAAGGGCATCTAGGTTGTTTTCAGGTTCTTGCTATTACAAATAATGTTCATATGAACATAGTTGAGCGTGTGTCCTTTGGTATGATTGAGCATTCCTTGTGTAAATGCCCAAGAGTATTATATATGGTTCTTGAGGAAGACTTATTCCCAATTTTCTGAGAAACCACCATACTGATTTCCAGAGTGGCTATACAAGTTTGCTCCACATCCTCTCCAACATAAGCTGTCTTCAGTGTTTTTGATCTTAGCCATTCTGACAGGTATAAGATGGTATCTCAGAGTTGTTTTGATTAGCATTTTCCTGATGAATAAAAATGCTGAGCAATTCCTTAAATGTCTTTCAGCCATTTGAGATTCTTCTGTTGAGAACTCTCTGTTAAACTCTGTAGCCCATTTTAAATTGGATTGTTCAGTATTTTGAAGTCTAGCCTTTTATATTTTGGAGATCAGCCTTCTATCAGATGTATGGTTGGTGAAAATCCATGTAGGCTATTTTTTTGTTTGCCACATTATTGGCTGTGTCCTTTGCTCTACAAAAGTTTTTAGTTTCAGGAGGTCCCATTTATTAATTGTTGTTCTCAGTGTCTGTGCTAGGGGTATATATTTAGAAAGTGGTCTCTTGTGCCAGTGCATTAAAGACTACTTCCTACTTTATCTTCTGTCAAGTTCAGTGTAACTGGATTTATGTGTAGGTCTTTGATTCACTTGGACATGAGCTTGTGCATGATGACAAAAATGGATGTTATTGCAATATTCGGCATGTTGACATCCAGTTATGCCAGCACCATTTGTTGAAGATGCTTTCTTTTTTCCATAGTACAGTTTTGGCTTCTTTGTTGAAAATCGTATGTTCATAGGTGTGCAGATTAATGTCAGGGTCTTGAATTTGATTCCATTGGTCCATGTATCAGTTTTTATGCCAGTGCCAATCTGCTTTTATTACTGTATCTCTATAGTAGAGCTTAAGGTCAGGGATCATGATGACTCCAGAAGTTGCTTTATTATACAGGAATCTTTTAGCTATCCTAGGTTTTTTGTTTTTCTATATAAAGTTAAGTATTGTTCTTTACAAATCTGTGAAGAATTGTGTTGAGATGTTGATGGGGATTGCATTGAATATTTAGTTTGCTTTTGGTAAGATTGCTATTTTTACTATGTTAAATGAACAGTTAAGGACAAACAGCTTACACAACAAAGGCAGCTGAGAGGCTGGGTATCAACACACAGTAGAGTGAAATGGGAACATTATCCTGCACATTGTATAAGATTAATTTCAAAATAATCACAGTCCTTAGCTTAAAACATGAAACACTGAATGTGATAGGAGAATACACACCTAATAATTGTCAAGACATTAGTGTAGGCAAGAACCTACTGAAGATAATGACAATGTTACAGAAAATATCCTTAGATGTCAAAAGATGGAACCACACAAAATACAGATGCAACTAATGAAACTAAACAGAAAATATTCTGTACAGCAAAAAAGAAAAAAAAAACTATCATCAGAAAACCATGTAAAGGTAGAAAACATGTTTCATTTACATGAACAGATTCTGTACCAAAGAAAAATATATACAACTATTACCTACTTTAAAAAGTTTTCAACAACACTGATCACCAGGTATATGCAAATACTAAAAAGAATTACAAATAGATTATTTTCAGTATTTTGAGTAGAGTAATGATGTTTTCAGATACAGAGATACAAAGAGACTAAGTACAAAAATGTCCACTATGGATTTCTGAATGGTTCCCATTTAACATCATTTACATTGAAAAATCAAAAAAGATAGAACATGTTAGAAATTCAGTTTAAAGGATGATATGAATGATGGGAAAAATTAATGGGTGGTAAAACCATAGATATTTCAGGGATCATTAAATTACCTGCAGTTTATATAATTAATGAGGGTGTATGGACTAGAAGAATTGATGTGGTCATATTTGTAGACAGTGTGTATATATGAGAAAATTGAATAATAAAGATAAGGATTGAAAGCTTTTGATCAATTTTGAAATTAATATTTTTATTTCACAAAAAGAAATATAAAAGCTATTTGAAATGTACATAACATTGTGATAAATTTTAGAATAACCACAAAGCAAATGTTGTGTCCTTTATTGTGAAATATTATGATTAATATATAAATAAGATGTTTATTGATGAAGTCCAGACTACAAGGAATACATTCTCCATGAAACTGAAAACCTTCTCTAAGGCAAAGGACACTGTCAAAAGGACAAAACAGCAGCTTACAAAATGGGAAGTATTTTCGCAAACTTCATATCAGACAGCTTATATCCAAAATATATGAAAACTCAGGAAACTAAACAGTGAGAGACTAAATAATCCAATTCAAAAATAGGTAGGGACCTAAACAGAAAATCTCAGTAGAGGAACCTCAAAAGACTGAGAGTCACTTAAAGAAATGATCAACAGCCGTAGCCATCAGCCAAAGGCAAATCAAAAGAATATTGATCTTCTAACTTACAGATGTCAAAATGTCTAAGACCAAAAACTCTAATCACAGATAATCCTGGTGAGAATGTGGAGAATGTATATGTAGTTTTTTTTTTTTAATTAAGACCTCACAAAGGTAAAATAAAATTAGAGATTAAGACATAAAAATATTATAGCAATAGAATATATTCCTGGTCACACATTCAATGTACTTTTTGTTATGATTATCAGAAAGAAAATACTTGTGTGGAACCAATCAAAATGTGAGGAGAATCAAATAAGAGGGGAAAAGACAAAACAAACCCACTTTCCAAATATAGTCTTGTAGTTAGAGTTTTCCTGCCTGGCGTAGAGTCAGGACAAATCTCTCTCACCTGCCAGGCCCATAGACGCTTAGACCCAACCTAGTAAACATGCAGAAACTTATATTGCTTACAAACTGTATGGTGTGGCAGGCTTCTTGTTATCTACTTCTTCTATCTTAAATTAACCCTTTCTGTTAGTTGATACTTTGCCACATGGCTTGTGGCTTACCAGTGTCTTTACATGTTGCTTCTCATGGCAGCGGCTGGCAGTGTTTTTCCCAGCCTTCCACTTCCCAGCCTTCTCCTCTTCCTTGTCCCACCTATACTTCCTGCCTGGCCACTGGCCAATCAGAACTTCATTTATACAGAGCAATATCCACAGCATAGTCTCATAAGCACATTCATGCGAACAGAGTTCTGTCACCATATTTGCTCTGTCTATTTCAGACTACGCTTTCCTCCCTGGTCATTTAACCTGTTCTATATTCCAGGACTGATAACTTAGCACTACATCCTGGTTTCAGCAAAAACACAATTGTAAATGTATATTCACTCCTAACTGTCTGTCTGCTGACTCTCATCCTGTACCTTGCTTGCACATCATCGTTTCACAGAGTTTTGTTCTAAAATGGAATGCAAGTTACCTTCCTCCATTTGAGAAATTAAGAGGTGGATTCTACAGCCACAGAAATGTCTGCATGGAAAACAATAAATCTTGCATCCTTCACAAAGAAGACATTTCTCTCTAGCAGAGTCCTCTCCACAGGACAGAGTCTATCACTTTGTCTGCCAATCCCCTCTAATCCTATAGGCATCAAACTAAGAAACAACATCTATGTGTCTTACAGAACAGACATATACTAGTTGTACATAATTAGAAACACTGGAATGAAATAGAATGGTGTAAAAGTAACACACTCTAGAAAATTACTAATCAAAAATATATATACATATTGTAAGTCACTGTAAAATCCCAATTAGCAGATGAAGTCCTAAAAGCAAATTCTCATATTCTGACTTCCAAAACAGCAGCAGCTAGCACAGGCAGTCCCTCTCACTCTATCATCACACAAAGACTCTGTAGTCACTGCAATGTATGGCATTATTTCCTCCCCAAGGAGAAAAACTACACTTTGAAAATTTCCCAAAATAACGTATCGGTTTTTAAAAAATCTTCTGTAGAGAAATCCATAAAAATGTCCCACACATGAAAAGCTAATGGCAAAGCAGAGGAATGTAGACAGATTCAGCTTATCAAATGTGTAAGAAAACATGAACTAAAACAAACTCTTCTTTCTTTGAGAGAAGAAAAAAGGCACACCTGAAAAAGTTTTGTGAGTAGAAGAAAGAGAATGTCAGGATGGGAAATTAAAGATAAATTCATGTGAAACCAAATTTACTTGAGGACAATGAAATCTGAATTCTGAAAAGGAATCATTATAAAGCACTTCCTGTATCATTTGTTTATCTTCACATTTAAATGATGTTTTTGTGCAATAATAATTAAAAAGTGCAGCAATCCTCACATTTCCATCACTATGTAAAGGACTTAGTGACTTTAAGTTGCATTGAAAATCATTAAAGGTGTAAAAATGAGCAAGAGTCTCCAGGAGCAAGAGAAGAAAAATCCAAGAGAACATCATGAAACTGTAGTGTCTACCACACTGTAAGCATGGGGATACAGAACCCAATTTGTTCAGCTGCTACATATAGAGATCATGTTTTTGTGAGCAGAAGAGTTGGTAATATTTTTGGTGATGAAAGTAATTACTCTAATCACATACATTTTTAACAAGCCTCTTCTATATTCCATGGAGAATTTTGGACAATTTTCTTCCCTGAGACTTCCCATTTCAGACCCTGCACTCAAGATAAAAACAAGCTTCAAAATACTTTTGGGAATCTTCCTTAATCCCAGGCTCCACAATTTCCAGAAGAAAGAACAACAAGATGCAAGGGGAAAATCGTCTTGAATAGATTTGGCAAGAGCTCTCTGCCATAAAAGTTACATGACACAGTGACTCAAGATGTTGCAAAGACTATGCAAGAGAGAATTTCAAGGAAGATGAGACAGAAAACATCCTCAAAAATGTCCCAGCCAGACATGACTCAGTAAAAATCAGTAGGACACCCTTCTCTTTAAACTAGTCATTCCCTATGCCAGCCTGACTTGCCAATGTTCTGGATGAATCTAAAATCATCATTTCTATAAATCTTCCATGTCTGCATACCAATATTTCTTCCATGTCTCCCTATACCTCAAAATTAGTCTGTACCACCTTTGTGAAACTGATAAACTGAATTCATGAATTACAAATTAATGGCTCAACCAATGGTCAGTTTATGTTTTCTATTTATGTTTTGAACTGAGACATACTGTGCTATTGTGCTTTATTCAATGTTGAAATGTTCAGGTAATATAAAATCCCAATTCCTCCATACACCCAGAGAAATTATTCAAGGACTATTTATGTTTTATTTAATGTGATATTTGAATGCACTCCTTCCATTTTCCCTAGGTAAATAATAAATAAATAAATAAATAAATAAATAAATAAATAAATGCATGTATTATGTGTAAAGTGTTTATTTGTAATACTTTAAATGAAGTTAATCTTAGGAGCAGAAAGTGTTATAATTGTAAATTTCATTTCACCTGTGTAGCTATACCAAACATGTTAGCCATAACTACACATTGTTACACTCAATTACTTCATACATCCTAAGTGGCTAAGTTGAATATACCAGCTAGCTTCTAATCTGAGTACTGCCACACAATTTAATGTCAATCTTCAGAATAAAAGCGAGTTTTGAAAACAATTACATTTACTGAGGGTCATAGGGGTCTGCAGTTTTATTATCTTGACAAAGGTTATTAGTGAGTCTATATTTGTGTCTCCCAGATGGCTATGTTAAGCCTCTAAACTTTGATATCTGTGAATTTTGATTAAACCTGAGTAATTTTATGAGGTTATCAATGTTGATAAGGTAATTATTGTTGGACCTGATATTGTTGGAAAGACCAATGTCCAAGATGGGGAATACAGAAGCCAGAACTACTGAGACTTCATGATCTGATTCATAGAAACCTAGTCTATTTTATTCAGAGATTCATAATTTATATAGGACCAAGGAAGCCTTCAGCTTGAATTTCTTTGTTTCAGGTTTATGGAAAAATGTGGTGATATATTTTGTGCCCCAGTATATTGTATCTCCCAGTAAAATTTACCTGAAGATCAGAGGCAAAAGCTAGCCACTATATTAGCATAGAAGTCAGGCAATGGTAGCACACACTTTTAACCCTATCATTTTGGAGGCAGGGATCTGTCCAGATTTCTGTGAGTGAAAGGCCACACTGGGAACAGAGCCAGGCATGGTGATGCATGCCTTTAATTCCAGCATTATCCATAGATATCTTGAAGTGTGTACAGGCAGACAGGAAGTGAAAGAGTTGGACAGAAAGAGGAAGTGATGTAACTGGGCTCAGAGAACAAATGAACAGAAAAGAAAGGCATTCAGGTGTGGGTAGACAGAAAGTAGCTCACTGTGGAAGCTGCAGAGTTTGTGAGGTGAAGTTAGCTGTGGTTTTTCCTATTCTTCTGATCTTTCTCTGGCTTTAACCCCAATTTCTGGCTCTTGGTTTTTTATTTAAGGAGACCATTTAGCAATTTTTCTACCATTGGTGCTCCAATGATTGTGGAAAGAATTCAGTAAAAAGCTACTTCTGGCTTTACAGGTCCCTGGCTCAGGCCCAAACTTCATGGCTCATGCCATAGCTGCACACAGCTGGATCTCCTCTCTACCTTGGCTGAAGGAGTCTCTTTGGCTTTTTTTTTCTACTGGTGCATGGTAAGCTCTCTCTAGACTCCCATCTCAGACTAGGTAGCTGCTTTGAAATTCCCTCAGATTTCTACTGTTCTATGCAGTCAACAGTCTTGGTAAATCAATAAAGATAATTTTAAGGGAGAAATTATTTAAAAGATAATTTTTTCCATATTAAATAATGGGAAACATTTTTACAGTGGATAGAATTTGGTCTCTGATAAAACATTGGTCATTCTGAAAGTAGAACAATTAAATGAGAGGATAAGTAGTGTTGATGGAATGTATATGAATATTATTTGTTTGAAAATTTTTATTTTAGTATTAAAATGGTTGACCAATTTGATTGCAAAGATAAAAGCTTTAGAAAAATCTGTAAAAAGGAATTATAGAGAAAGTCAGACTCAGATAAAAGAATTTAAAATGAACCTATCTCAGGATTGAATTATACGGTTACAGAGAAAGAGCCTGTTTTCAAATGACCAAATGTAATCTAGCCAGTAACATTGCAGGAATTGCCAAATGGGAAATGTGTATGAGCTAACTGGACTCCAGTGGAAATGATAGATTTAAGGAGATTTAAAAGCTATAGTATCATATGGCATACATACTCCATTTGTAAAGCAGATATTAAACTTGTGGTCAATTTGTAATAGAATTATCTCTCAGGATTAGAAAGAATTAATTACAGCCATCCTAGTGGGTAGACTACAATTACAGTGAAGAACATGGTGGAAAGAGGGGGTTAAAACTATGGAACAACAATGTAGGAGTGGAGGGGTAGAAATTTCCCAGGATCAGCTTCTTGGAGAAGGCAATTACACCGATATTCAAAGATATTGCTTATATGATACCATATTCTAATTCTATGCTGCATGGCAGCTATGAATGCATGGGGCAGAACTGAAGAAGCAGGGAAGAAAAATTGGAACATTTACAAAAGTTATATAGGGCCCCAAAGAATCCTTCACAAATTTCTTACAAAGGCTGTCTTTAGCAGTAAATAGAATGATATCAAATTCAGAAGCTATACAGATAATTGAAACTTTGGCTTTTGAGAATGCAAGTGAAGCATTCAAGAGGGTAATCAGGCCATTAAAGGCCAGCAAGACCATCCAGTTTAAAATTAACTTATACCACTAACAAATACTTTTCATTTAATCAGATATAACTTGCCAAAGGGGAACCAAAAGGGAACCTCCCCAAAGTTAGGCTTGGAGAAGATTTTTTTTGTCTTTCAGGAGAATAAAGGCTAAGGAATCTGAAGAACACTGGACAAATGAGACGTCTGAAGGAAAAGGTCAAAACATCCAGAAAAAAAATCCCAAGAAAAAGAGTAAATTGGCCTATTTGTATATCACATATACATTTTCATAAGTCTTCCTAAATGTTTGTTTCTGCTCTTCTCTACAGTCACACAATGCAAATGGTCTTTGGGTAGTCCAAGTTAAATTGAAAATTAAAACTGGCTTTGGAGTTGGAGAATGGCATTCTCCTCTCTAAACCCAAGATCTTTTGTTAAAAGGAAAATGCAAAATCTCTGTATCATGTCAGAAGTGCCACCTGGTATGGGACAGAATGAATTCAAAATTAAGGGACTATTCTATTGTCACCAATCTCATAATTCCTTGGTTCTATTTTTATTCTTTAAACTTTTCTTAAGGTATGAATTTTATATCAAAATTTGTAATATTAACATATATGTTTTAAACTTTCTTTATTATATTATTGGTCATATAGAGTACTAACTAATTCTAGAAAAAAGGCTTCATTCAGCTGCCTATTCATATTATGTATTGAAGTCTCTGTCAGTTCTCTGCAGGGAATCATGACCATACCTAACAGCAAATTTGAAGTATCCAAAAAGATTTTTGGACCCCACAATGACGATTCCAGATGAACAACAATAATAATAACAACACTATGCTGACAAACATCACCTGAATATCAGTTTTGGACTACAAACTACTCAGGAAAATTTTGAGATGGCAAGTGGAGGTAATCTAACCTTACAGATTATTCAAGCAAGGATTTGATATAAGCCCTGTACTTTTGCATTACACAGAGGCTGGACAACATATGATACAGCTACCTCTCCCAAGACTTGACAATTAATCCAAAACTTTGGTTTTCAGGATCCCCTAAAGATGTCATCACCCTTATACAGCAGGAAGCAATTTTGATAACATAATGCCCACATTCCAAAGAAGTGGGGCAGGTAGTAATTTTGTCTTTCAGTGTGTTTTGGATAATTATCATTGTCTAGAATGGTTGGATATAAGTTGTTATTGTTAATGATCAGGTAAAATACTAAACACCAGAGGTTAAATTTATGGTTCTTATTTTAAGAAAACGAACAAGAAAAAAAAAAAGGATATAGATAAGAGGTAGTCTATTGAATCTACTCTGAAAAATGTTGTATGAATGATAGAATAAAGGTAAGATTATTGTATCTACTCCAAAAACAAAAAAGAGAGGACATAGATATGACATAGATAAAAGGTAGATTGTTGAATCTTCTTCTAGAAAGCAACTATGAGTTTTAAATAATTTACATTGGATTGGATTTTTGTATATCCTATAAAACTTATGTATATTGATGCCAATTTGAGATTGATATATTGTACATATATTTCTAACATTCTTGAGGATATTGTACCCATACAGTTCATTTAACAATGTAATGCAATTTGATAATCTTGAAAGTTATTATTACCAACGACTAGGATATAAAGAAATGAAAGTAGTTAGATGTTACAATTGAATGTTTTCATGGTCAAAAAGAGATATATCTTAGACAGGTCATCTTCAAACCCTTCAGAGATCTACATAATATGGTATTTAAAATGTTTTTATAACATAGATTTTTTTTTCTCATTTTATGATTCCGAGATGTCTGCTCCTGGCAGCACCAATCTACTTTAGAAAAGATATGGGCATTTAAGAACCTCCACATGGAGTTTACTTTCACTGTGGCAAAAGTAAACCACTAAGCAAGAAAGTGCCCTCACATTGATTGCTGAAAGGATGCTATTCAATAGCAACAAGCAGGTCACAAAACAAAGGACTGCCAATCCTTATGAAGACAAGTGTGGTTGCTGTTTTGGCAACAGGTGTCCTCTGAGACCAGGGCAATATGGCACTATCACTGAAGTGACTTTGCAATGCAGAAAAGGTACAGTGTCCCTTTCTTCCAAGGCAGCTGAACAGGCAGTGAGCTGATGGATCCTGGTGTACAATGGAACAATAGCTGGAACAATTATTCTTGTAGGAGTAACTAGACTGATGGAGTCTGGCCTCTCAATGCTAGACTGGCATTTAATAAAAGTGATGAAGCCACCCACAATTTGAGAAGAATGGTAAGCCAAATTCCAAAAATACCTGCCAGTATTTAAAATCCTGAATCAAGACAGGACACTGGCAGAATTCATGTTTATCTGGTACATGGAATGCTTGCACTGAATGTGGGATTGAGCTGTAGGCATTCTGTAATCCTGCTTCACAAATGAGTGTGTCAGATATTCTAATCCTGTAGGACAAATATGATGCCACAATATTAAAGAGAAACCTTAGGTGACTGTCTAGGAAGAATGGATTTTTTCTGTCATAATTCACATATTTTGGAAGTCACTTGTTTGTACTTACTGTTTTACTAGGTAATATTTCCTCCTCAGGTCTCTGAGAGAGTTGAAGATTATATAGTTGTAGTTACAGTTTTCCTTGATAACAATTTCACAAAAGAAACTCACTATGAGGTATAAAATGTATAAGTTTGAAAGACATAAAAATAAGTTAGGATAGAAAGTGAATTAAGTACACTTTGGACTCACTAAAATAGGATAGATAATGAAGTATTTTCTTTGAATTTCTAAAGTGCAAATGGACTAGGCATTGTTAATATATTAATTGCTTGTATAAATTACATATAGTTATTGTACTTATTGTATGTAGTTTTTCTTATATTAGTTATACATTTTTTATTTTATTTAATTTTTTATTAGACAAGAAAAGGGGAAATGTGGCAATGTATTGTGGCCCTCAATATATTGTGTTCTCATTTTCATTTTATTGTCTGATACTTGGTATTTTATATTATGACTAGGACTTATGATCTCTTCCTGTGATGTGTCACATGTATGTTTAACTTACAGTTCATGTCAGTAGGATAGACATCAAAACACCTTGCATTTTTATTAGATTGGGGAGAAAAATAAAGAAATTTGAACAAATGGACATTGATATGAGAGAGATAATAGAAATTGGGATGCAGAACAATGACCTTGAGTCAGGCTGCAGCTGAGTTCACATTGATTTGTATATTAATTAGCTTATAAAGTAATGGGTTCACTTAGAATATTTCTGCAAGAGGTTGGATTTTATTGGTTTTCCTCCCCATTTTCTAACTGTTTAGACATCCTTGGAGTACCCTTCTGCCTCATTCTACTTGCATCCTTCCATTTGTAATGTGTTTTTTTTTCCAGTTCTTTCTTTAAAGCTGTATGTTTTTCCTTAGGGGAGAGTATTTATTCTGTAGTCAGAATTACTTACTTACAATGTCTCCCTTTGAACTTCACATAACAACTTCATTTATACTGGAGCAAAACTTTAGGGAGATTTGCACAATAGTTTTAACTCAAAATCTCTGGGTGTTATTTCTAAAGTAGATGTTCTTTCTGGCATCAGGAACATAAATTCTAGGATTTTAGAAGAATCTTGGACAACAACTCATAAATTTCTTCACAAATCATGTGTTTCTATTTTGTAAGGTGCTCTATTGCTCTTCAGAGGAGCATTAAATTAGATGGGAAATTACCATAAGTATTATTTATATATATTTATTCATAGATTTACATGAATTTTAGTTATTTTTGTATAGACAGTTAAAAGTGTGATTCCTCTTTAAAATGTGGCATTTCCTGTCATTTATCCCTCCTTTTTCCCTTCTGTAGTTACCTCCCTCATCTCCTAACTAAAGTCACCCATTCCCATTTTGTCATTTCCCATTCAGATCACTGGGGTACTGCTCTTCATCTTCACCACACCCCCCTGATGCACACCCTGCTGATTTATCTTTTCCTGATTTTTTAATTGCTTCAGGTCATGGATTCTTATTTGAGGATATGGACATAAGACTTGAAGAAAAGGGTGTTGAATAAAGTAGTATAGGATATAATGTGAATACAGAAGACACTTGATTTGGACCCCATCACAGTCATGACAAAAGGCCCAAAGTCCAGACACTTTCAAAATTAATTTCATTAATTTAGAGCCATGTCAGCAAAATATCACAGGCTGGAAAAACCCAACATTAAGAAAAAAAAACCATAAAAACAGTATAACATCATTGGAATTAGGAATACCAATTCCTCAATAAATATCAACACATACTAACAATGCCATTGCATACAGCTCATGATCAACAGGGCAGAAATGATGTCAGCAATAGGGAAATATGAAGCTAACATTTTATCATCTGTTTTTGTGAAGCATTATTTTTAATTTATCATGTCATGATTAGCAAAATGCTGGCTATTTGTCCCAGTGTTTTTTTCAATCATGGTCTCAATATCTCTTGCTCATATAATTCCTCCTCTCTCACTGATGGGGCTCCTAGAGCTCCACCTGGGGCTTGGCAATGGATCTCTGCATCTTCTTCCATCAGCCACTAGATGAGAGTTCTGTCACAATAGTTAGGGTGTTTGGCCATCTGATCACCAGCATAGGTCAGTTTGGGATTTCTCTTGATGATTGCCAGTAGCCTATTGTGGAGGTATCTTTTAGGATTTCTGAGGACCTATCTAGCACTTTGCTTCTTTCTATTCCCATGGGGTACTCATTTATCATGGTATATCTTCCTTGTTCTCCCTCTCTGTTCTTGATCCAGCTAGGATCTCCCACTCCTCTAAGCTCTCTTTCCCCCAACGCTTGCCCTTCGTTACCCCCCTCACATCCAGTTTTCTCATGTAGATCTCATCCATTTCTCTGTCATTGAGTGATCCCTGTGCTTTCTTAGGGTCCTCTTTACTAGGTAGCCTCCCTGCAGTTGTGAGTAGCAATATAGTCATCCTTTGCTTTACATGTAGTAACATTTTATGAGTGAGTACATACCATGTTTGTCTGAGTCTAGGTTAGCTCATTCAGGATGATTTTTTCTAGATACATCCATTTGCCTGAAAACCTCATGATGTCATTGTTTTTCTCTGCTGAGTAGTACTCCATTGTGTATATGTTCCACATTTATTTTTCTATTCTGAAGTTGAATGGCATCTAGGTTGTTTCCAGGTTCTGGCTATTACAAACAATGCTGCAATGAGTAAGCATGTGCCCTTGTGGAATGATTGAGCATTCCTTGGGTAAATGTCCAAGAGTGGTATAGCTGGGTCTTGGGGTAGATTGATTCTCAATTTTCTCACAAAGTGTCATACTGATTTCCAAAGTTGCTGTACAAGTTTGCATTCCTACCAACAGTGGAGGAGAGTTCCCCTTGCTCCACATCCTCTCCAGCATAAGCTGTCTTCAGTGCTTTTGACCTTAGCCATTCCGACAGTTATAAGGTGGTATCTCAGAGTCATTTTGATTTCCATTTCCCTGATGTTAAGGGTTGTTGAGCAATTCCTTATGCTGGAATAACTGTATATCAACATGTACAAGGCTGCAAATAGATCCATATCTATCACCGTGTACAAAACTTAAGTCCAAGTCGATCAAAGACCTCATCATAAACCCAGTTAATCTGAACCTGATAGAAGAGAAAGTAGCAAGTAGTATTGGCACCAGAGACCACTTCATAATATAACACCCGTAGCATAGACACTGAGATAAACTATAAATGGGACCTCTTGAAAATGAGAAGCCAAGGACATGGTATATAAAAGTTTAGAAAAAAGTCCTTAAAAAAGGAATAAAGTAATATAAAATATAAGTCATATTGGAAAATACACAAAATGTCTGGATTCTGTAAGTTATTGAGTTCTCTTTGAAGTTTTTGATTGCTAAAGATGGAACAATAGCTGCGAAGAGATACTGAGTACATATGTTTCTAGATTAAACAACCTATATATTTTTTAAATGTCTTGACTACTCTGTGGAAATAAAAAGATATGTTATTTTGGGGAAGAGGTTCTGCTTTTACTTCAACAGAAAAAGAAAGTCTGTGGATTCATTCGAAGTTAAAAAAAATCAGGTTTGATCAAGAAAGAACTTCTGAAAATCCCGATTGCAGATATATAGAAATAAATCTAAAAGATCTGCAAGACTTGTGTTGCATATTATACAAAATAAAAAATATCTTTGACTGATTGTGTACAATGCACACTCTTTCCTTGCATTAATATAGATATGCATGTTACCTTTAAAAAGTTATATATTTTCAGAACAAGTGGACCAGAAACCAATGAAAAAGAATGGCCCAGTTGTTCCAGCATCTTAAAGTTCCTCTGTTGCAGTTTACTCAGAGTTTTGCACCCAGAACAGCTTCAAGGCTCCCAGCTTAGATTATACATCAAACAGAATATTCCAATAAGCACTTGACCAAAATTCTGAATAGTCTCCTGTCCCTCAAAGATCACCAGTGGCCCCAAACAATAGGAAGTTGTCTAGAGAACTATGCTCACATTCCCAAATGATTGGTTATGGATGCTTGTTTTCATATAAGTGGAGTTGGTTACAAGTTGTTATTGTTCATAGTATCAAAAAAGCTAAATGATAGAGTTAAATTCAAAGATTTCTTTCTAAAGGAATGAAGGGGTATATGATATAGAAATGATAGGTCAAATGGATAGATTATTGAATCTACTTTAATCAAAACAAGAACTCTTAATCTCAAAGTATTTTACATTGGTATGGATTTTTGTTTGTTAATACAAATTTAAAATTATTATGTTATACTGTATGTATGTTTGTACTCTTGTTTTGAATATTGTACTCTGGAATTTCATTAAAAACTAATGAAAAATAATAATGAAATGCAGATTATAGTCATCTATAACAGGCAAACATAGTCGTGTAGGTATATTTCAAGGTCATACACATATTTCAAAATATCATCTTCAAATTTTTTTATTATTATATGTTTTAAATTTTATACATCAGCCATGGGTTCCCCTGTACTTCCCCCTCCCACCCCCACTCTCACCTTTCCCCCAGCCCCTCCCCTCCTTTCCCATGTCCTCCAGGATCAAGGCACCCCTGGGGATTCATTTAAACCTGGTTGATTCAGTACAGGCAGGTCCTGTCACCTCCTTCCAGACTGAGCAAAGTGTCCCTGTGTAAACCCAAGGTTTCAAATAGCCAGCTCATGCACTAAGGACAGATCCTGGTCCCACAGACTGGGTGCCTCCCAAGCAGATCAAGCTATTCAATTGTCTCACTTATCCAGAGGCCCTGATCCAGCTCGGGGCTCCACAGCCTTTGGTTCATACTTCATGTGCTTCCATTCTTTTGGATATTTGTCCCTGTGCTTTTTGCAAACTTGGATTCAACAATTCACGCTCTTGCAGAATTTTTAACAAATTACAGAATATGGCATTTAATATGTTTAATAACCTAAGGTTTTTCATGACAGTGAGATACATCTGCTCCTGGCAGCAACAATCTACTTCAGAGAAGATAATGGGCATCAAAGATACTCTGTATGGAGTTTCTTTTTTATGGCAAAATCTAGCCATATTAGCATAGAAATTGTCATGGCATCAATTGCTGACAGTATATTGTCCAAACTGGGCAAGCAGGACACAAGAAAAGTGGCTGCTGAACTTTGCCAAGACAAGGTAGGACATTCCTTCCAAATTCCTTGCTTAACAGGAAAGTCTGTCAAATATACTAAACTTATGGGACAAAGATGGACATCCCAACATTACATAAGAACTTAAGGTAACTGTCCAAACAGTGAGATGTCCCTCTCACTAGGTAACATTTCTCATTTGTTTTGGGGTCTTTGGTGGAGTTGAAGACTACATAGTCATAGTTAAAGTTTTTCTTAGGATAGTAAGTGAATTAGGTACAAAATTTTTGATTCACCAAGATAGTATAGATAATTGTGTCTTTTCTCTAATTTTGACAAATACAAATGGATGGGATATGAAACTGCAATTCTTGATAACTTTTTTGTTGTATATAATCTTGTACATAAACTATGTTGCAGTTGAATCTTTCTGTACAGACTCATGTTACCTCAACCTCTGTTATTTTATATATGCATCTACTCCATTGATCTGGAATGCCTCATTTTCTTGTTTTTTTTCTATCCCCTTTCATTATGATACTCTTTCTACCATACCTGCTACAGGGTTCCTTGTGTCCTGAGAAGAGGGATTTGGTGGAGACATCCCTCTTAAGGCTGAGTGTTCCAAGTCTTTGCATAAAGTCTGCCTGTGGGTCTCTTTATTATTTCCATCTGCTTCAGGGGGAAAGTTTTCTCACAATGGCTGTGCAAAGCACTGATATATACCAGAATATCCTTTGGAGTCATTTTATTCCTTCATTATAATAGTAGTAGTTAGTTTTACCCTAGGTCCTTGGGTTACCTATTCTCAGGTGCTTAATCATGAAAACAGTGCCAGGTATGTTTTACATTTCATTGTGTGGACCTTAAGTCAAACCAGATGTTGGTTGGTTCCCCCCACCCAAGATTTATGTTACTGTTGCAATAGCTCCATTGCTATGTACATGAATGCATACGTGTGTGTGTGTGTGTGTGTGTGTGTGTGTGTGTGTGTGTGTGTTGTGTGTCTGTCTGTCTGTCTGTCTTTGCCATTGTATTTGTTTCTCTTACTTTATCATGATGTTTTCATATATTTTTGTATTATTATGTTTTGTTTATTTTTCTTCTTTTTTTTGGGAAACAGTGTCAGAGGGTTAGATGTCCAGAAAGTATGAAGAATATGAGAAAGGATGAGGGTGGGAAAACTATGATCAGAACACACTGTATGAAAAAATGTATTTAAAAAAGTCATAATTATGGACAAATTCTCAATGGTAGAATCTGTCTTGTTTTCAACTTAATCATAGACATTAGCATAGTTTATACACTCCCTTATTTGTGAAAGTTAATAGCCAGTAGATTACAAAAAGAATGATTAGAAGCAGAGGACAACATACAACTCAGAAAGCACTTAAAGTCTTTGACATTTGTGCAGATGCATAGTACACAAGAAATTAGATGAATCTATTAGTGTTGTTCCCAAAGAATTTATTGCCTTTCATGAAGTAGTGTTATGTTATTGAGAAATGGGTACTCATAAAAGTGTAAGACGCACACAATATATGGTATCAGTGTAGGTAATAGTGAGCAGTTTTGCAAAAGTGAAGAAGTATGAGCAATTGAGCACATGAACCACTGTTTAAAAATCAATAGCTGAGGAAAGGCTTGAGCACAAGTTTTACTTGACTGGTTAGAGCAGCACATTCCCTATTTTCCACTGATTTATGAGAGCTCCTATGGGGAGTACTCAATTGACTGATGTTACTAATGGAATTATTAAATGATGATTTAAGGGAACTCCCATCTGGACCAGAGGTGAGTGCCTGGGGTTATAGTCAGAGAGGCAACCGCCCCTGGGTCCACCCTGGGCACCAGCCATCCCAGAAGGACCTGCCCAACTTGTCCCCAGTTTCTGGGCATTCTGTGGGCCATGCAGAAAGGCTCCCCTTTTCCAACACTGCAGGCAGACCCTGCAGTCTCCACACCCTGCCCCAACACACATTTTCCCAAGACACCAGCCACTTCCTGAGACTCAGAGACCAGCCCCCAGTTCCCATCCTCCCAGGAACTCCCATCTGCACCAGAGGTCCTATCCCAGGGCACCAGCCACTCCAGGGAAGAAATGCCCAACTGGGCCCCAGGTTCTGTCCATAGGGCAGGAACCCCCGTCCTGACTGGGAAGGTTGCCCCTCTCCAAGACTCTCTGGTGAACCCTACAACCTCCACGCCATGCCCCCACACCCAATTGCCTGAGACACCAGCCACTTCCTGAGACTCAGAGACCAGCCCCCAGCTCTCATCTGCCCCAGGACACCCATCAGGACAAGAGGAGCTCCCATCTGGACAAGATAAGGATAGGCCAGGGAAATACTGAGACTCAGACTCCAGCCCCCCAGCTCCTATCCAGCCAGCACTCTCATCTGGAACAGAGCTAACATCTGGCCCAGAGCTACCATCTGGAACAGAGAGAGGCTCCCTAAATCTGTCAGCTCTGTCTGGACCAAGTACACTGATAAGACCAAGAACGAACTCACAAGGAGATGGGCATACTCCAAGGCAGAAGTACATACAACAAAATAAAGAGTAATACAGCATCACCAGAACCTAGCCCTTCTCCAACAGCTAGACCTGAACATCACAGAATGGAAGAAGAAGAAGAAGAAGAAGAAGAAGAAGAAGAAGAAGAAGAAGAAGAAGAAGAAGAAGAAGAAGAAGAAAACATTATAAGTAACATCAAGAAGAGGCTAGAGCCTTATATAGAAGAAATCAAAAATACAGTGGAGGAACAGACAAATAAAAAAATCAAAAAGATCATGGAAGAAAACTTTCCCAACGTAAAGAAGAAAATGCCTATGAAGATACAAGAAGGCTATAGAACACCAAATAGAATAGACACCCCCCCCCAAAGTCACCTCACCTCATAATAATTAAACAACTAAACATACAGAATAAAGAAAGAATATTGAGGGCAGAAAAGGAAAAAGGCCAAGCGACAAATAAAGGCAAACCCATCAGAATAACACCCGATTTCTCAATGGAGACTTTGAAAGCCAGAAGGACCTGGACAGATATAATGCAGACACTAAGAGACCATGGATGCCAGCCTAGAATAATATAGCCATCAAAACATTCAATCATCATAGATGGAGTGAATAAGACCTTGCAAGACAAAGTCAGATTTAAACAATACTTATCCACAAACCCAGCCCTACAGAAATCACTAGAAGGAAAATTCCAACCTAAGGAAGGCACATACACCCATGAAAACACAGGCAATAGATAACACCACAGCAGTAAAACCCAAAGAAGAGAAGTACACACACACTACCACCAAAAAATTAAAATAACAACAGGAATGAACAATCACTGGTCATTAATATCCCTTAATATCAATGGAATTAATTCACCTATAAAAAAAACAACAAAGAATAACAGAATGGATACAAAAACAGGACCCATCTTTCTGTGGCATACAAGAAACACACTTCAAATTCAAAGACAGACACCTCCTAAGAATAAAAGGCTGGGAAAAGACTTTCCAATCAAATGGTCTTAAGAAGCAAGCTGGTGTAGCCATCCTATTATCCAGCAAAATAGACTTCAAACTAAAATCAATCAAAAGAGATGATGAAGGACATTACATACTCATCCCAGGAAAGATCCACCAAGATGAAGTCTCAATTCTGAATGTTTATGCCCCAAACACAAAGGCATCCACATATGTAAAAGAAACATTACTACAGCTTAAATCACATTTAAACACCCACACATTAATAGTGGGAGACTTCAACACCCCACTTTCACATCTGGACAGATCAGCCAAATTGAAACTTAACAGAGACATAATGGAGTTAACTGATGTTATGGCTCAAATAGACTTAATCAATATCTACAGAAGAATCCACCCAAACAAAAAAGAATGTACCTTCTACTCAGCACCCCATGGAACCTTCTCTAAAATCGACCACATACTTGGCCACAAAGTAAACCTCAACAGATACAAAACAATTGGAATAATCTCCTGTGTTCTATCAGACCACCATGGTTTAAAGTTAGATTTCAACAACAACAACATTAAAAAAAAAAAAAAAAAACTACAGAAATCGTACAATCTCATGGAAACTGAATAATGCTCAACTGAATCACCAATGGGTTAGGGAATAAAGAAAGAAAGAAATTAATGACTTCCTAGAGATCAATGAAAATGAATACACCACATACCCAAACTTATGGGACACTATGAAAGCAGTGCTAAGAGGGAAATTCAGAGCACTACATGCCCACATAAAGAAGCTGGAGAAATCTCACACAAGTGACTTGACAGCACACCTGAAAGCCCTTGAACAGGAGGAAGAAAAGTCTCCCAGGAGGAACAGAAGCCAGGAAATTATCAAATTGAGAGCTGAAATCAATAAAATAGAAATAAAGAGAACAATACAAAGGATTAATGAAACAAAGAGTTGGTTCTTTGAGAAGATCAACAAGATAGACAAGCCCTTATCCAAACTAACCAAAAGACAGAGAGAGAGCATCCAAATTAACAAAATCAGAAATGAAAAGGGGGACATAACAATAGACAATGAAGAAATCTAGAGAATCATCAGGTCATACTTCAAAAACCTCTACTCCACAAAACTGGAAAATCTAAAAGAAATGGATAATTTTCTGGATAGGAACCACATACCTAAGTTAAATCAAGACCAGATAAACCATTTAAATAGTCCAATAACCCCTAAGGAAATAGAATCAGTCATTAAAAGTCTCCTAACCAAAAAAAAAAAAATGCCCAGGACCAGGTGATTTCAGTGCAGAATTCTACCAGACCTTCAAAGAAGACTTAATACCAATACTCATTAAATTGTTCCACACAATAGAAGCAGAAGGAATATTACCAAACTCCTTCTATGAGGCTACAATTACCCTGATTCCTAAACCAAACAAAGATGCAACAAAGAAAGAGAAATACAGACCGATCTCCCTCATAAATATTTATGTAAAAATACTCAATAAAATACTGGCAAACAGACTCCAAGAACACATCAAAACAATTATCCACCATGATCAAGTAGGCTTCATCCCAGGGATGTAAGGGTGGTTCAACATATGAAAGTCTGTCAATGTAATACACCATATAAACAAACTCAAAGAAAAAAAAAAAAAAACATGATCATCTCACTAGATGCAGAAAAGTCATTTGACAAAATCCAACACCCCTTCATGATAAAGGTCTTGGAGCGATCAGGAATATAGGGAACATACCTAAACATAATAAAGGCAATCTACAGCAAGCCATCAGCCAACATCAAATTAAATGGAGAGAAACTCAAAGCAATACCACTAAAATCAGGAACAAGGCAAGGCTGTCCCCTCTCCCCATACTCATTCAATATAGTACTTGAAGTTCTAGCCAGAGCTATAAGACAACATAAGAGATTAGGGGATACAAATTGGAAAGGAAGAAGTCAAGCTTTCCCTATTTTCAGATGACATGATAGTATACATGAGTGACCCCAAAAATTCAACCAAGGAACTTATACAGCTAATAAAAATCTTCAGCAACATAGCAGGATAATTCTGGATATGACCCCAGGAGCCTATGTGATACCTGCTCCCCTTGCATTTTTTATACAAATCATATTGCTGTAATCCTCTAGAATTACTGTATCAGAGCCATGGATAAATATCTATTTATAAGAGAAAAACACCCCCTTGATGAATATCCAATAAACAGTGTACCTAATTCAATCCTTAACAATTTGATGTTTCAAGTTTGACCATGAATTCATGATTCTAATAAAAGGATGTTGCCTTCCAACACATCTTGTGACTACCCTGAAAGAGCAACAGTAATTCATGACATTGCAAACTTGCATAACTCTTCTGGAGAGGCTCTAACCATAAGATTTTAGGAGAAATGCTAGTTCTGTATTTATAATTTCATATTCCCCATGTAACTGCACCCTCAACCTGGATTCCCTATGATCTTTAGGGACAGGCCATTGTGAAATGCTTTCATCAAGTATTAAAATCATAACTTCACAAGTTATAACAAGTAGAGTATAAATATTTCTCCACCTTCACATTTTAAATCATGCTCTTTTTGTACTTAATTATCTTAATTTAGACTCAGGAAATTTATGCTTCCCAAAGATACTCTAACACTAATTAACTAAATCTATGGTTAGATGGAATGATATATTAACAACAACAGCAACAAAATTAGAATGAACTGGATGTCCTTTTGACTTCCAGAAGAGGATATGCTTGCATGTTTCTATGGAATGGTGAAATAACACTCTGATTCCCAGACTGTTTTATTAGGTCATATATCAGGCTCTCAAATTCCATGTCTGACCCTGTTGAACCAAAGACTTCATAGACCTCTAGTGCAGCCTAAAATATACCTTGCTCATCTACTATCTGTAGCTGGAGTTTTCTCCAGTCCTACCTGGCCCACAGCTGCTCAGGCCCAAATAAACACACAGAGGCATATACATATGAAAATCAACTATTAATTTGTATCAATAAACTAAAATTCATAGAAATGAAAAACATTTCAAACAAGTTGTTGCTCTTTAAAAGTAGGTTCATTAATCTTCCCTTTCATCCTATCATATCTATACTAGACCCCTATTTTAGAAAGAGGTTGCATTTAGAATCAACAGCTTTAAATAAAAATAAATATTCATAAACACTATTTTGGGAATTTGGGCGTAGCTTCTCATATTACTTCCTGCTAGATGAGGATGCTGGCAATCTAATGAGGATCCTGAGAAAATTAAGAATCAGAAACAAGTCCTGACTCTAATAGTCTGTGAGGCTGCATTGTCTGAGCCAGTTGCCTCTTAAACTGTTCTGGATATTGGATGATCTAGGCCATGGTGTCATTTGAGAACTTTCACGGGGTCTTGGCTCATCAAACATGATGTATCTTAACCTGGAACAAATACATAGCCTCTTGTTTCTTGGGGAAACAAAAACAGAGCCTCCTTTCCAAAGAAACATATCCTTAGATACATAGTTTTAAGTCAAAATACCTTTAAAATGTACATATTGGTTTAACTGAGCAGCCTTTACAATCTTTCTGCCATTAAAAATATCAAAGACAACATAATCCAGATTCTCTGTGTAATATCCATTTTTACATGGCTTATTTTTATATTACTTTTATTTTCCTTTTAAAGATGTTATATTTTAAACCTATCTATTTCTTTACATAACTCTCTATCTTCCTTTTCCTCTTTCTTTTAAGCCTACTTACAATTTTACTCACAATGTAAACCATTTAGAGTTTTACTCAATCTGGATCTGATTGTGAATCTATTGCTTTAAACTGCTGCATTACTAGGACAAAAATGGTAGCTTTGGCTGCTGGCTCCACCCATCTCAGCTTTCCAACATGGCGGTGGTATGTTTACCACCTGCTCTGTCTCTGAGAGCCATGTTTACCATCAACTCTCCACCAGGCAACACACTGTGCAGCTTGGAGATGCCTCTGTGTTCTGTGGTGGGAATCCATAGCTATGCCATTGGTTAAGCCAGCATACCAGAAACCTGCCAAACTGTAGCTCAAGCCTGCATGTTATAGCCTGAATGAGACATGAAGCAGGAACTTTTGTTTTTGGCTCCTTATAGAACTGCTTAATAAGTATTCTCAGGTTTCAGGTGGAAACTTGAGCCAGCCCTTGGGTTCCATTTGTAGCTGGAATTTTCTCCAGTCCTGCCTAGCCTACAGCCACTCAGAACCAAATAAACACACAG
Source organism: Onychomys torridus (assembly GCF_903995425.1). NCBI lineage: Eukaryota > Metazoa > Chordata > Mammalia > Rodentia > Cricetidae > Onychomys > Onychomys torridus. The sequence goes on from NC_050464.1 coordinate 14,305,761, forward strand.
AGGCTTATATCAATTAAAACTATATGGCCTAATGGCTCAGGCTTCTTGTTAGTTATAATCAACAGGTTTAAATGAATCCCCAGGGAAGTCTTGGCCCTGGAGGAGATGGGAATAGAGGGGAGGGGTTGGGGGAAGGTGGGAGTGGGGACAGGAGGTAGAAGGACAGGAGAACTCATGACTGATGTGTAAAATTAAAACATAATTATAGTAAATAACAAAAAAATAGATCTTACATCTTAAATTAACCCATTTCTATAAGTTTATACCCTGACACGTGGTTTGTGGCTTACTGGTATCTTTACATCTTGCTTCGCATGATGGCGGCTGGCAGTATCTTCTTTTCTGCCTTTCTCCTTCCTCTCTAGTTAGAATGTCCCACCTAACACTATTCTGCCTCACCATTGGCCTAACAGCTTTATTTATCAACCAATCAGAGTAACATATTTCACAGCATACAAAAAGACACTCCCATCAACTGCCATTGAATATGGCAGAGGACATGGACAATTGTGATCCCCCTGTAGCTAATGATCTCCTTCCCTCTCTGCTTTTACAACTTAATCAATACCAGGGCAACCTAGAAGGTTTCTTTATGAATTTAGGTCCAAGTTAAGGTGCTAATATTGCATACTAAAGATAAAGTCAGGGATCAAGAAACAGATTAACCCCTTCCTCATTTTTTCTGGCTGTGACTGCCTTGTTTACTATCCAGGTACTGTTTTTTTTCTTGTACCTTTACGCAAGGCTTGGGAGCAATATTTGATCAATGTCCCTGAGACACCTTTCTTCTATCCTGAACCTTGGGAATAGGAGTAAGTTAAGGTTGTGTAAATGACTCCAGGTTAATGGGGTGTGGTGACCAAGATACCTTTGTACATCATAGGGATTCTGATAATTTAAGTTATATGAGCTATGCAGATGGACTGCTTATTTGTCTCTCCTCTGCAGGTATTTATTCTCCCTTGGGATATGCTAGTGTTTTAGGACTTTGTTAGCCAATTCTCCTGTAGTGGTAGAACCAGGGATAATCATCAGTTTTAGACACTGAGCTTTGGACAACAGATAGGCAGTTTAGCCACTTGATGTGCTTAAGGCGCCCCCTGGCAGTAGGATCAGGATCCATCCCTGGTGCATGAGTAGGCTTTTTGGAGCTCACTACCAATGGTGGGACAACTTGCACAGCCTTGATGTGAGGGGTGGGGGCATTGGACCTGCCTCTACTGACTTTACCAGACTCAGAGGACTTCCCATTAAAGACCTTACCTTGGTGGAGGAGGATATGGGGTGTGGGCTGGTGGGAGAAGGTGATAGAGGCAGGAGAAGGGAGGAGAGGAGGATATGTGATTGGTATGTAAAATGAATAAAAACAATTCCTTAGGAAGAAAAAGATGGCAAGCATCTTAAAATGCATTTCCAGGATATTTGAATTGTTTTGGATACTATCCTTGCAGGTTTGTACCCACTTCTGGTCAATAGTTTGTGGTTGGTTTAAATTTATTTTTAGTTTTGCTGTTCAATTTTAATTCTTCTTCAAATGTTCCACATATTAACACTCTATAGAAGAGAAGAAAAAGTTTACTCCCATTGTTCAGAATTTTTTTGTGTTCACTCATTGACAATTTCCTTGGTGTGGAAAAGCTGAGTAACCTCATGTAATGATATTGCCAATTGGGGGTTTGTTTCTTGTGCTCATAGAGTTCTATTAAAAATTCACACTGGTACCTACATCCATAGTGTTTTTCCTAAACTTCCCTTCATTTTTAATATTTGTGTTTTAATTTTACACATCACCCATGGGTTCCCCTGTACTACACCTCCTGCCTTACCACATCCCCTCCCCTCTATTCACATCTCCTCCAGGGCCAAGACTCCCCTGGGGATACATTTAAACCTGGTGGATTCAGTACAGGCAGGTCCTGTCACCTCCTTCCAGACTGAGCAAAGTGTCCCTGTGTAAGCCCAAGGTTTCAAATAGCCAGCTCATGCACTAAGGACAGATCCTGGTCCCACAGACTGGGTGCCTCCCAAGCAGATCAAGCTATTCAATAGTCTCACTTACCCAGAGGGCCTGATCCAGCTGGGGGCATCACAGGCTTTGGTTCATACTTCATGTGCTTCCATTTGTTTGGCTATTAGTCCCAGTACTTTTTGCAATCTTGGATACAACAATTCACACTCTTGAAGTCCCTCCTCTTTTTCGACAGTTGGGCACCTGGAGCTCCACCTGGGGCCTGGCTGAGAACCTCTGCATCCACTTCCATCAGTTATTGGACAAGAGTTCCAGCACAACAGTTAGGGTGTTTAGCCATCTGATCACCAGACTAGGACAGATCAGGCTTTCTCTCGACCATTGAAAGCAGTCTATAGAGGATGTATCATTGTGGATTTTGGGGGACCTCTCCAGCACTCTGCCTATTCCTGTTCTCATGTGGTATTCATTTATCATGGTCTGTTATTTCTCGTTCTCCCTTTCTGTTCTTGATCCAGCTGGGATCTCCTGCTCCCCTAAGCTTTCTTTCCCTCAAATCTTGCCCTTCATTACTCCCACTGTTGTCCAGGTTGTTCAGGTAGATTTCATCCATTTCTCTGTCATTGGGTGATCCTTGGGTCTTTCCTAGGGTCCCATTTTCTAGGTAGTCTCCCTAGAGTTGTGTAGCAGTCTAGTCATCTTTGTTTTACATCTAGTATCCTCCTATGAGTGAGTACATACCATGTTTGTCCTTCTGAGTCTGGGTTACCTCACTCAGGATAATTTTTTTTTTCATCCATTTGCCTGCACATATCATGATATCATTGTTTTGCTCTGCTGAGTAGTACTCCATTGTGTATATGGACCATATTTTCTCTATCCATTTTTCAGTTGAAGGGCTTCTAGGTTGTTTCCAGGTTCTGGCTATTACAAACAAAGCTGATACGAACATAGTTGAGCAAATGCCCTCGTGGTATGATTGAGCATTCCTTGGGTATATGCCCAAGAGTGCTATAGCTGGGTCTTGGGGGAGATGGATTCCCAATTTTCTAAGGAAGCGCCATATTGATTTCCAAAGTGGCTGTACAAGATTGCATTCCCACCAGCAGTGGAGGGGAGTTCCACTTGCTCCACATCCTCCGTGCTTTTGATCTTAGCCATTCTGACAGGTATAAGGTGGTATCTCAGAGTTGTTTTGATTTGCATTTCCTGGATAACTAGGGATGTTGAGCAATTCCTTAAATGTCTTTCAGCCATTTGACTTCCTCTGTGGAGAGTTCTCTGTTTAGTTCTATAGCCCATTTCTTAATTGGACTCTTGGGCATTTTGATGTCTAATTTCTTGAGGTCTTTATATATTCTGGATATCATCCCTCTGTCAGATGTGGGGTTGGTGAAGACCTTTTCCCATTGTGTAGGCTGTCACTTTGTCTTGTTGACTGTGTCCTTTGCTCTACAAAAGCTTCTCAGTTTTAAGAGGTCCCATTGATTGATTGTTTTACTCAGTGTCTGTGCTACTAGTGTTATATTTAGAAAGTGATTTCTGGTGCCAATGAGTTCAAGAGTTCTTCCTACTTTCTCTACTATCGGTACAGAATACCTGGATTTATGTTGAGATCTTTGATCCACTTGGACTTAAGTTTTGTGCATGGTGAGAGATATGGATCTATTTGCAGCCTTCTACACATAGACATCCAGTTATACCAACACCATTTGTTGAAGATGCTTTCTTCTTTCCACTCTACATTTTTGGCTTCTTTGTCAAAAATTATATGTTCATAGGTGTGCAGGTTAATGTCAGGGTCTTAAATTCAATTCCATTGTTTCATATGTCAGTTTTTATGCCAGTACCAAGCTGTTTTTATTACAGTAGTTCTATAGTAGAGCTTGAGGTCGGCGATTGTGATGCCTCCAGAGGTTGTTTTATTCTACAGGATTCTTTTGGCTATCCTGGATTTTTTGTTTTTCCATATGAAGTTGAGTATTATTCCTTCCAGATCTGTGAAGAATTGTGTTGGTAATTTTAATGGGAATTGCGATGAATCTGTAGATTGCTTTTCAGAAGATAGCCATTTTTACTATGTTAATCCTGCCTATCCAGGAGCATAGGAGATCTTTCCATTTTCTGACTTCTTCTTCAATTTCTTTCTTCAGGGACTTAAAGTTCTTGTCATATAGGTCCTTCACATGCTTAGTTTGAGTAAACCCAATGTATTTTATGTCATTTGTGGCTATTTTAAATGGTGACATATCTCTGATTTCCGTCTCAGCCTGTTTGTCTTCTGTATATAGGATGGCTACTGATTTTTTTGAGTTGATCTTGTATCCTGCAATGCTGCTGAAGGTTTTTATTAGCTGGATCAGTTCTGTTGTTGTATTTTTGGGGTCACTCATGTAAACTAACATGTCATCTGCAAATAGGGAGAGTTTGACTTCTTCCTTTCCAATTTGAATCTCCTTAATCTCTTTATGTTGTCTTATAGCTCTGGCTAGAACTTCAAGTACTATATTGAATAAGTAGGGGGAGAGTTGACAGCCTTGCCCTGTTCCTGAGTTTAGTGGTAATGCTTTGAGTTTCTCTCAATTTAATTTGATGTTGGCTGTTGGCTTGCTGTAGATTGCCTTCATTATTTTAAGGTATGTTCCCTGTATTCCTGTTCGCTCCAACACCTTTATCATGAAGGGGTGTTAGATTTTATCAAATGCCTTTTCTGCATCTAGTGAGATGATCGTGTGGTTTTTCCTTTGAGTTTGTTTACATGGTGTATTACATTGACGGACTTTTGTATGTTGAACTACCCTTTCATCCCTGGGATGAAGCCTACTTGATCATGGTGGATAATTGTTTTGATGTGTTCTTGGAGTCTGTTTGCCAGAATTTTATTGAGTATTTTTGCATCAATGTTCATCAGGGAGATCAGTCTATAGTTCTCTTTCTTTGTTGCATCTTTGTTTGGTTTAGGAATCAGGGTAATTGTAGCCTCATGAAAGGAGTTTGGTAATATACCTCTACTTCTATTGTGTGGAACACTTTAAAGAGTATTGGTATTGAGTCTTCTTTGAAGATCTGGTAGAATTCTGCAGTGAAACAATCAGGTCCGGGGCTTTTTTTGGTTGGGAGACTTTTAATGACTGATTCTATTTCCTTAGGGGTTATTGGACTATTTAAATGGTTTATCTGGTCTTGATTTAACTTAGGTATGTGGTACCTATCCAGAAAATTATCCATTTCTTTTAGATTTTCCAGTTTTGTGGAGTAGAGATTTTTGAAGTATGACCTGATGATTCTCTGGATTTCCTCATTGTCTGTTGTTATGTCCACCTTTTCATTTCTGATTTTGTTAATTTGGATGCTCTCTGTCTGTCTTTTGGTTAGTTTGGATAAGGTCTTGTCTATCTTGTTGATCTTCTCAAAGAACCAACTCTTTGTTTCATTAATCCTTTGTATTGTTCTCTTTATTTCTATTTTATTTATTTCAGCTCTCAATTTGATAATTTCCTGGTGTCTGTTCCTCCTGGGAGACTTTGCTTCTTCCTGTTCAAGGGCTTTCAGGTATGCTGTCAAGTCACTAGCATGAGATTTCTCCAGCTTCTTTATGTGGGCATTCAGTACTATGAATTTCCCTCTTAGCACTGATTTCATAGTATCCCACGAGTTTGGGTATGTGGTGTATTCATTTTCATTGATCTCTAGTAAGTCTTTAATTTCTTTCTTTATTTCTTCCTTAACCCATTGGTGATTTAGTTCAGCATTATTCAGTTTCCATGAGACTATAGGATTTCTGTGGGTTTTTTTTGTTGTTGTTGTTGAAATCTAACTTTAAACCATGGTGGTCTGATAGAACACAGGAAATTATTCCAATTGTTTTGTATCTGTTGAGATTTGCTTTGTGGCCAAGTATGTGGTCGATTTAGGAGAAGGTTCCATGGGGTGCTGAGAAGAAGGTATATTCTTTTTTGTTTGGGTGGAATGTTCTGTAGATATCGATTAAGTCCATTGAGCCATAACATCAGTTAAGTCCATTATGTCTCTGTTAAGTTTCAATTTGGCCTATCTCTCCAGAGGTGAAAGTGGGGTGTTGAAGTCTCCCACTATTAATGTGTCAAGTTTTATATGTGATTTAAGCTTTAGTAATGTTTCTTTTACATATGTGGTTACCCTTGTGTTTGGGGCATAAATGTTCAGAAATGAGACTTCATCTTGGTGGATCTTCCCTGGGATGAGTATGAAATGTCCTTCATCATCTCTTTTGATTGATTTTAGTTTGAAGTCTATTTTGCTGGATAATAGGATGGCTACACCAGCTTGCTTCTTAAGACCATTTGATTGGAAAGTCTTTTCCCAGCCTTTTATTCTTAGGAGGTGTCTGTCCTTGAATTTGAGGTATGTTTCTTGTATGCAGCAGAAAGATGGGTCCTGTTTTTGTATCCATTCTGTTAGTCTGTGTCTTTTTATAGGTGAATTAAGTCCATTGATATTAAGGGATATTAATGACCAGTGATTGTTCTTTCCTGTTGTTATTTTTATTTTTTGGTGGTAGTTTGTGTGTACTTCTCTTCTTTGCGGTTTACTGCTGTGGTGTTCTCTATTGCCTGTGTTTTCATGGGTGAGTCTGCTTTGTTAGGTTGGAATTTTCCTCTAGTGCTTTCTGTAGGGCTGGGTTTGTGGATAAGTATTGTTTGAATCTGATTTTGTCTTGGAAGGTCTTGTTCACTCCATCTATGATGATTGAAAGTTTTGCTGAGTATATTAGTCTAGGCTGGCATCCATGGTCTCTTAGTGTCAGCATTATATCTGTCCACGTCCTTCTGGCTTTCAAGTCTCCATCAAGAAATTGCATGTTTTTCTAATGGGTTTGCCTTTGTTAGTCACTTGGCCTTTTTCCTTTGCTGCCCTTAACATTCTTTCTTTATTCTGTGTTTCATTGTTTAATTATTATATGGCGAGGGGATTTTATTTTGGGGTCTAGTCTGTTTGCTGTTCTATAGGCTTCTTGTATCTTCATAGGCATTTCCTTCTTTAATTTGGGAAAGTTTTCTTCCATGATCTTGTTGAATATATTTTATGTGCCTTTGAGTTGGTATTCTTCTCCTTCCTCTATCCCTATTATTCATAGGTTTGGTCTTTCCATGCTGTCCCAAATTTCTTGGATATTTTGGGTCATGACTTTGTTGGTTTTAGTGTTTTCTTTGACTGATGAATGTATTTCTTCTACCGTATCTTCAACACCAGAGATTCTCTCTTCCATCTCTTGCATTCTGTTGGTTATACTTGCATGAAGTTCCTGTTTGTTTACTCAGATTTTCTATTTCCAGCATTCCTTCTGCTAGTGTCTTCTTCATTTTTTCTATTTCCCTCTTCAGTTCTTGGATTGTCTCCCTTGCTTTTTCATGATTGTCTTTCAGAGACTTATTGTTTTCTTCTTTTTTAATTGTCCTTTCCTCTAATTTTTTATAGCATTCTTCCCATTTTTTGTTTGTCTGTTCCTCTACTTTATTTTTGATTTCTTCTATATAAAGCTCTAGCCTTTTCTTGATGTTACTTATAAGGTTGTTTTCTTCTTCTTATCCATTCTGTGATGTTCAGGTCTAGCTGTTGAAGATGGGCTAGGTTTTGGTGATGCTGTATTGCTCTTTATTTTGTTGTATGTACTTCTGCCTTGACGTTTGCCCATCTCCTTTTGGGTTCGTTATTGGTTTTATAAGTGTACTTGGTCCAGAGAGAGTTGACAGATTTAGGGAGCCTCTCTCTGGTCCAGAATGAAGCTCTGTGCCAGATGGGAGTGGTGGTCCATATGAGAGTGCTGGCCGGATAGGAGCTTGGGGGCTTGACTCCAAGCCTCAGGAAGTCCCGGGGGTCTCCTCACTTTGTCCAGATGGGAGCTCTTCTTGTCCAGATGGGAGTTCCTCAGGTCCCTGGTCCAGATGGGAGCTCCAGGGCAGGATGGAAGCTGGGGACTGGTCCCCTACTCTCAGGAAGTGACTGTGGTCCCCAGCAGATGGGTGTGTGGGCAGGGTGCAGAGACTGCAGTGTCAGTCTGCAGTCCTGGAAAAGGGGAGCCTTACTGCAGGACCCGCCAATTGGCAGGAAACTGGGGCCAAGTTGGCCAGGTCCTCCCGGAGTGGCCTGTGTCCAGTGGTGAGACCCAGGGGCAGTTGCCTCTCTGGCTATAACCACAGGCTCTCACCTGTGGTCCAGATGGGAGTTCTGGGGCGGACGGGAGCCGGGGCTGGTCTCTGAGTCTCAGGAAGTGGCTGTGGTCTCGGGCAAATGGGTGTGGGGCAGGGTGTGGGGACTGCAGTGTCTGCCTGCAGTCTTGGAAAAGGGGAGCCTTCCTGCAGTGTCTGCCCATTGGCAGGAAACTGGTGCCAAGTTGGTCAGATCCTCCTGGGGTGGCCTGTGTCCAGTGGTGGGACCCAGGCACAGTTGCCTCTCTGACTACAACCCAGACACTCATCTCTGTTCTAGATAGACTCATTTTCTTGATGGCTTTAAACATGGCAGAAATTTCAGAATATCAGATAGGTTTTATATCTATGGAACACAATTCTCAAAGAACTAATATCTTGGATCAAACCTGGCGAGTCAAAGTTGCAGGCAGTTCATGACAAAGATCTTCTAATTGGTAAAAAGATAAATACCACTAAGTGGAAATTTTATGCTGTGCACATTGAAAATATTTAGCTTCTCCTTGATTAGAAACAGGTACCATAGAAGACTTAAAATGAAAATATGCCATTTCCTTCAAAATGTATTTCGGTGAAAATGCTGGTCAAGTAGATCCCCACTAGAAACTGATCAAATATAGACATATTGCCAAGGATTATTACAAAGAGACTACTCTAACTATGGTGCAAGGCTCCAGGCTTAAGTTTAAGATGGTTTAACTGGTTCTGTGTTGCAGGAAGTAAAAAGGGTTACAAACATGAGGAGGCCAATGTAGCTGGCATCAGTGTTTCAGAATTAACTGACAAGCACACTAAGGAAACCATACACATGGTGTGGAACTGAACTCACACTGTGGTGATTTATGTTATAGCAAGCAGACCTGATGTCACAGGATGTTGCAGTGCAGACCAGATCATCTCAATACTACTCTTAGATATTGAATGTGCATCTGAAATTAAGGATGCTTTTATTGAGAACTACTGTTCTTTCTCTAATTCTCTCATTTGTGATAATTAGGTTCAGGTGATATATGGAAATGTAGGATTTTGAAGAGTTTGAGCCTGTTTGGTAGACGTAGATCTTTATTCACAGACTTTTGAAGGTTCTATCTGCCTCAGGCTCTGATCTTCATTTTCAGATTGGCTGTTCTCTACTAAGTGAAGAGTTAATATACCCAAATCTCACAACCTAGAGCTCACCTGCATCCTATTATATGTATCTTATAATAACGATGATGGCATCTCTTAAAGATGAGGAAGTAACATAAGCCTGTCTTTCATGACATTTTTCATTTCAGGCCATCTTTTGCACAGGGAAGAGAAAAGTAACTAATGAAAATGACATACAATTATTTGTTCATAAGTCAATGCAGTCCTTGCATATGTGAGCTGATATGTAGGTTGAATTCTGTTAGATTATTGGAATATTTGAACTGTAATGGTGCATATTAATGAAGTTCCTTACCTTAAAATATAGGGTCTGAGACTGTAAATATCTTTGTTGTAGCTGGTGTCTCTCAACACAGTCATTTTACTTTTACTATGACAATAACTTTGAACATTGTTTATTTTCATAATTTTTTTTATCTAGAGCGACAAGATATCTGTAGGGTGAGAATCTCTCCAGGTTAGTTTTCTAACACTAGGTATTTATTAAATTTTGAAGAAAAAGCATGAGCTCATTTTAAAGATAATCCCTTCTCTCTATATGATCACTTTCACATTACTTCAGGTGCTTTAAAAAGAAAATTCCTATTTTTTAAATTAATCACTGCAGAAACTTAGATATTCTTAGGAAATGAAAGGAAAAATTAATTTTATCCAATGAAGCCTCTTAGGATACACAAACCACAATGAAGGGCAGGCCACATGCTTAGGTGTAAATGGCCACAGAAAATGAACTCAGTGGGGAATTATGACTTTTCTGTTTGTTTGTTTGGTTGGTTGGTTCCTAAAATGAGTTAATTAATTAATTAGTTAATTAATTTTACATGTATGCATCATTTAATGAGTGGGAGAGAGAAAGTGTGTGTTCTTAGGAATGTTGGAAGTTGGAGAAGTTCTGGTGGGAATTGAGGGAAGGAAAACTATGATAAAAAATATAGTATAAGAAAAATCTATTTCCATAAATGAGATAATAAAAAACAAAATCAATGGTATCTTGCAAGGTTCTAGGTGCATACTTCTCTGTTTTTGCATAATTTAGTTTACTCATAATTTGCTTAGATATGATGCCTTCCAAATATGTTTCATGTCTTTTTGTATCTTTTCTTTTAATTTATATAAAAATATTTTTCTTACATGATATATTAATGTTTCCTCACTTTCTTTTGTTCCATGATACTCCCCATCACCCTTCCTCAGAACAACAGCCTTACGGATTCTCATTAGAAGACAATCAGGCCTCTAAAATACTTATAAATTTTAATATAATTTAATAGTATATGAAATAAAAACTAACATATAAGACTAGTACAATCCTAACACACAAGAGGAATGTTGCCCAAGAAAGCACATAATAAATAGATATGGACACAGGGACCCACTTGTTCACATTCTCAGGAACCTCATAAAAACAATAATCTAAGAGCCATAGTAAATACACAAAATACATAATATAGAGTAAATGAGAAAAAGTGAAAAGCCCTGATAGGACATTATGGTACAAGGAACCAGCATAGACACCAATGAATTTGTTTTCTATTGGCAATCTAATACTAGTTTTACAGTCTATACTTAGAAACAGTTTTTGTTTCACCAGTAAGACTCTCATAGATAAAAATAGACCTTCATTGACAATGAGTTAGTAATTAGAAATAGATACTGTGTTAGGAATAGACGAATGTGTACATTTCCCCTTTCAGCTCAAGGACCTCCTCTGGTACAGACAGGAGCAGGTCCTGTGGATGTTGCTTCTGTCTCTGTTAGATCGTATGTGAATCTACCTTGTTGATGTCGAGGGTTTTTACTCTTGGTGTCTTCTATTCCTTCTGCCTCCTACATTCTTTTTGCCTCATCTGCCATAGTGTTCTCTCTACCCTAAAGAGAAGGATTAGATGAAGGCACACAATTTAGGGCTGAGAATTCCAATGTCTCTAACTCTTATCATAAAGTCTGGCTGTGGAGCTCTGTATTTGCTCTCATGTGCTGCAGGAGGAATCCTCTATGATAATAGTGGAGGAAAGCACTGTTATATATCAGAATGTCACTAGGAGTCATTCTATTGCTATATTCCTTTAGCAGAACTGTAGAATTTGTTATTATACTAGGTCCATTTGTTGTCTAACTTCAGGTACATGGTCATGAAACAGTGACATTTTCCATTTCATGGCGTGGATCTGAAGACAAATCAGATGTTGGTTGGTTGCTCCATGTACCTCTATGACACTTCAGCACTAGCATATATTGCAAGCCGGACGTGTGTGTGTGTGTGTGTGTGTGTGTGTGTGTGTGTGTGTGTGTGTGTATGTTAAGTTTAACATATATTCAACATACTTTAGATTGCTCTGTCATTGTTTGTTTTTTGTTTTGTTTTGTTTTATTCCAGTTGAATGTTTTTCTTAGTTTGTTTTCAAAACAGAGAAAAAAAGAGGTAATGAACTGGGGTGAGTGGACATTTAAGGAGTATCTTGGGGGACAAACTATGATCACCACATATTGTACAAGAAAGAATATTTTTAAATGTTACCCTGATGGACCATGATAAATGAAGACCACCTGAGAACAGGAATAAGCAGAGTGCTCGAGAGGTCCCCAGAAATCCACAATGATATATCCTCTGTAGACTGCTGGCAGTGGTGGAGGGAGGGCCTGATCTGACCTAGTCTGGTGATCAGATGACTAAACACCCTAGCAGTTGTCTTGGAACTCTCATCCAATAACTGATGGAAGTGGATGCAGAGATCCTCAGCCAGGCCCCAGGTGGAGCTCCAGGTCTCCAACTGTCGAGAAAGGAGGGACTGCAAGAGCATGAATTGTTGAATCCAAGATTGCAAAAAGCACAGGGCCAAATAGCCAATCGAAAGAAAGCACATGAATTATGAACCAAAGGCTGTGGAGCCCCCAGCTGGATCAGGCCCTCTGGATAAGTGAGACAATTGAATAGCTTGATCTGTTTGGGAGGCTCCCAGGCTTTGAGACCGGGACCTGTCCTTGGTGCATGAGCTGGCTGTTTGGAACCTTGGGTTACACAGGGACACATGCTCAGCCTGGAAGGAGGGGACTGGACCTGCCTGTACTGAATCCACCAGATTTAAATGAGTCCCCAGGCTGTCTTGGTCCTGGAGGACATGGGAATGTAGGGGAGGGGCTAGGGGGAAGGTGGGGGTGCGGGCGGGAAGGGGGAGGACAGGGGAACCCATGGCTGATGTTTAAAATTAAAACACATAATAAAAAAATAATAATAATAAAAAATGTTATCCTGATGAACCAATTCTCAAAGATGGAATCTGGTTTGTTTTCATCTTAAACATAGTGACTGATATAATTTATCCTCAATCTTATTCTTGATAGTTTACATTGTGTAAACTGTAAAAAGACCAGTTACTGATAAATGACAACATACAAGGCATGCAGCATGTGATGTCTTACATATTTATACAAATATACATTAGACTAGAAATAAGAAGAGTCATAAACATTGTTCCCAAAGAATTATTTATCAGTTATGAAATGTTGATAAAATATAGAGGAATGGTCCTCATAAATGTGCAATAGTCACCCAATACAGAGGTTCAGCTGAAAGAATATAGGACAGTTTATCAAAATTGAAGTACTGTGAAGGACTGAGTACAGAAACACTTTAGGTATGTATGTCAAATTAGATGTGAGGACAGGTTGTACATAACCAGTTACAGCAGAGAGCTGAAAATGTTGTAGATTTAACATAAACTTTAGGTAATTGACTGCTTGGATAAGTATCTGATTAAGCAAAATCTGACATTAGCCTATAATTAAAAAATGTATTGGTCTTTCTTCTACTCTAGTATACAGCTCATCAAGCAATTACTAAAGAGTGCAATTCCTTCATGATAAAATCATATTCATTTTTTAATATGTGCTTTTCTTTATAGAAAAGGCATTCATGAACTGTAAGCTTGATGAATCCAGGAAACCTATCAAGGGCATGAAAACATATGGAAATATAGGAAATAATGTGGTGTTATAATGTTAACGTTATACAGTGTTGAAGAGGTGAAGAATACTTACACATTTCATTTATCTCTTATTTAATATTGAGAGCACAATAATATTTTCATGAATTCAAATTTCTAATTTAGAGAACTATGTAAATAATATTAGAAGATGAGAGAATAAAGACAGATATCATCAATATAATACACATAAAATCTTAAATCACTATTTTATCTGTGACAGCTGAAAGATTGGTTATAAACAGGATGGAAGACTTCCATATAAATAAGAAAAACATGGACTATGCTGTAAAATTCCCTTTTCCTTTAGAATGTCCTTTATTCCTGACATGATGAAGCACATTCCTATGTGGTCTGAACAAAATAATATGGCACTTGGGGAAAAAGATGCAACCTAGGAGTCCTGCAGTGGAAGCCAAAATGGAGAAGACTTCCATGGCTACCATGAGTTTCCCCTTGGTGCTGTGGTACACAGGGAGGAAGGTGACCCATACACTGAAAAACACCAACATGCTGAAAGTTATGAACTTAGCTTCATTGAATGTATCAGGCAAGTTCCTGGACAAGTAAGCCATAATGTAGCTCCCAAATGCCATGGAGCAGAGGTATGCCAGGACAGAATGGAAGGCAATAGTGGAGCCCTTGTTGCATGTAATAATTATGTAGCCATGTTCAGTGTAAGCATCTGACTGAATAAATGGAGGTGAGGTGCTCAGCCAAATTCCACAGACCACAAGTTGGATAAGGGTGCAGACAGGAATGATGAATTTAGGGGCCCATGAGATCATTTTCCACCTTATCTGTCTTCCTGGAACTGTGATTCTGAAAGCCAGAACCACAGTAATAGATTTGGCCAAGACTGTCGAGAGAGCCATTGGGAACAGTACTGCAAATGTACTCTGCTGCAGGATACAGGTGGCTGTGTTGGGATGGCCAATGAAGAGCAATGAACAGAGAAAACAGAAGATCAGAGTGATGAGCAGGATGTAAGAGAGAGCCTGATTGTTGGCCTTGACAATGGGAGTGTGGTGGTATTTCACAAAGACACCAAGAACACCAGATGTCAGTGCAGAGAAGATCAGGGACAAACAGGTGAGGGCCATCCCCAAAGGGTCTTCATAGGACAGAAATGTCACTGCTTTCTGGAGGCAGTGGTTCTGCTCTGTGTTTGCATAATGGTCTTCTGGACACCTCACACAATGATCCATATCTACTCAGGAATTAATTTATAGTGAGTCTCTGCTCATGTTCCCCTTTTATCTCAAGCCATTTCCCAGCAACATTTGTCTGGCATTTGCCCACTTTCCCTTTGTTCTTCCACACTCGAGTAAATCAGTCCTCCATAGTGAAAATTCTCAAGTGCGCTCTAATCAACCATTCCAGGTTGATACTGCCTATCTTCTTTGTTGCACATAAAGTGAACAAGTCTAATTTTTATATTGTTATACTTAAAATATTTCATTTAAGTGATAAAATGCATTTTTATGTATTCATATACTCTTGCTATTGAATTAAATTACATAAAACTAACTAAATAGGATCACTGAAGTGTCTGTCTTATAATGTTGTTCTCATCATCAGACTCAAATTTAGCCGTTTCCCATGTGTTTATTGAATACCCCAATGTGTTCATTCTCTGACAGTGCTTGTGGAATGAGAATTATTAGATTCTTGAAAGCTGGAAGAACTCCCTGTGTGAATCTTTTTAATCACTTCTAAGGAGAAAATATCTACTTAACAAATAGATATAAAACTATAGTTTCAGTCTTAGTTGGTCATGGAATAATGTTTGGATATTTTAATCACTTATAACTTGTGAGTTTCATCTTAAATTCAAATGATACTAATATCACTGTATTTTATACATATTTACATTAAAATATTTCTATTACATTTTTCTAATAAAATGTTCAATAATTTTGCAAAGTGGATTTTTAAATTAAAATCTATTCAATTTATCATTTTCTATTGCCTACTATAGCTTTTATTTGATTATCATTTAATTTGCTAGTGTTTCAGATGTGCCTACCTTCTACCTTCTCACTCTCAAGGTACTCTGTTTTTCCTATATCCCATGTGCTTACATCTATGCATTTGTAACTGAGCATGAAAGCTTTATAAGCACAATAATATATCTTCTTTAGTAAATGCACAGGGTGTATAAATTATGACAATTTTTTTAGAGATTCCAAATGATTCTTTTGAAGATAGATTCACCTTATTAAATAGGTTTTGAATTACAGGATTCGCTGTTTTGAAATATTTAGCACATATTTTTTAGTATTTCTCTTTCTTACTAAAGTGTCTCATTAAACTGCAGTCATGCAGTACTTGATATTGATGTTTTTAATTTCCTCCAATGAATATAAATAACATCTGCATGAACAAATGGTGTCTCCAATGTACACAAAGCCTGTTTGCACATTTAAGTTTTTGAAGGGCCTGTACAGTCAGTCTCATTATGCATATTTTAAAATTAGGCAAATTAAAGTCACCAAAAATTTGAATGTTTTAAAACTTATGAATTAATATTAAAACATCTGAGTGTTCAGGAAAACCATTATGTCATTCAAAGAATCCCAACTATTATACAAAGCAACTCATTTGATATATATGATAAAGTTGAAGAATCCTCTTTATGTTTTTCTCCATATTAAACATTGTGAGTATATGTACTCTTTATATTCACTGCTATCAATTGTCTCATGCCTGTTTTATGCTTCTTGGATATATCTTGACATAAGAATCCTCTATTATATCCACCTTTGCCTAGAAAAGATGGTCCTTCATATTCAGTGTCGTGACTTGTTCTAAGCAAAAGGGTGTGTATCTATATCTGGCTTATTTACAACACTATCATTAATGAAAGTGTTGATGTGGCATTTCAACTAGGTTCACAAGATATTAGCAGCATATCAGTTACTCTTGAGAAGGACCTGGGTTCCATTGCAAGCACTTACAGGGTGGTACATGTTACCTGTGACTCAACCTACAGGTGATCTGATGCCACATTTAACATTGAGTTGCAACAAGTAAGTACATGGTACACATACATGAATGCAGACAACACAGTCACAGATAAAACAAAATAAAAAGTCATAAAAATAAAACACTTCTAAACATGTCCATGTGTAAATTAAATACATTTCTAACACCTTTAATGAACCTATAACCATGACTGAAATTATGTAACTAAAGGCCCCAACCCTTTAAGATTTGTTAGCTATGAGATAAATATGATTTGAAATACAAGAAATGTCAGTAATTTACAAAGTTTATGCATGTGCATGGGAGTGTGTCCTGTATATGTGTGTGTGTGTGTGTGTGTGTGTGTGTGTGTGTGTGTGTGTTAAATGTTGTGCTGAAATACAGCAGACTACTCTGTGATGGGTAAAGTTGTTCTATTAAAACAACTCTACAACAATGGCTGTGCCGGATCAATAACATACACCAAGTATGAGTTTCAATGGCCAGAACATCAATTAAAATGAAGATAAAATGAACCAAAATATCTTTATTCTAACTGAAAGTAAAAGGGGACTTATCTCAAATGTTCCTTCACAGAACGTTTCAATCTGCTAAGACTTCGCAGAATATTGTTTAGAAGTGAGAAATTCCCCAGTGAGTCTGACACTTACTTGTCTCATTGGAAATCTCATTATCTGGACAAGGAGTGCAATCATAGCAGCAGACAGTCTTGCCCTCCTGGGGAGATTTTCTGAATCCTGGAACACAGCTCTTACTGCACGCAGAGCAGGGAAGCTAGGAAGTATATATAGAAGAGAACATACTCAGGAATGTACTATTTTAAAACAATAAAACTGTTGTTTTTCCATATTGAACAATCATATAGGAAGTTTTTATATTTATTATTTGCAGGTTGCAGATTCTTTTTTGATGCATTGCTTATCATTTCAATGTAGTGTACCCTATGAAGTTCAATTTGTTTCAACAATGATTCAAAGACAACAGAAACCTGAAGGATTGTGGAACTATAAATGGAAGGAAAAAAGGAGACATTGGTTTAATGAGGACATATCATAGGGGCAATTGTAATATCATACTGATCCTAGTCTGTAGTTCCTCACAGCTGGAGTGAGCAACTTTGTTTTGCAGTGGTGTTGCTTAATTTACATTTGTCAACTTGACAGGATTCACAATTATCATATAAACAAATCTTTGTGACTTTCTATGTAAGATGATCTTGTTATGGCACTTGAAGTAGGAAGATATAGTCTATAATTAGGTAGCAACATTTCATTGGCTGTTGGTAAGGACTGAAAGAAAAACGAAATGGAAAGTGAAGAGCAGATATCATGTATACCTACTTCCTGACTAAAAGTACAACATGAATCACTTTCTCAGGCTCTTGCCAACATGATTCCCTTAATCATTATCAAGTGCTCACCCCAAATGTGAATCAAGCAAAACCTATGTTCTTAAGGTATTTTGTGATGCATAGACAAATTGCTTCCTTTTCAGCAGCAACACAAGTGATTAAACAATGCATATGTGTTATCTATGTTAATGTGTATTGCCAGGTGCCTGGAATCAAAATACCCATGCACTCATATTTCCTAATCTGGCAGTTTAATTAATGCTTTTGTTAGTTGGTTTCAGTGCAGGGATTAAATCTTAATAAATGAATACCATATTAAAACTGCAAATAAATGCCCATAGAATAAAGTATGAAAAAATAAACAATTCCATTACCCAGAATAAGGAAACAGAATCTTCCTCAGATGACACTATTTCTGTACATTGAGAAGGGCACTGAGTAAGGAAACAACAATCATTGCATCCACAAACACATGTTTATTGACATAGAGATCAAAGCAATGAGATAAGATCCAGCCCACCTCTGTAAATACTATCGCCCATTGTATCATATGGTCAGACAAAAACAGTTCCTGCCCTTCTGGAGCTTTTGGAGAAAATGTTCCAACTTTCATCTTTTTTCTGAGGCTCTCTGGAAAATTCCAGATGTTTATGATATCATATTCTGCATCTAATTTCCTTTGTGAATCCAAAACCACAGTGTTTCCAGCACCATTTTTGAAATGTATATTCTTGAGAAAAGGATGAAGCTAAAAGACATGCATAATCTGATGATGAAATAATTCTCAGAAAATTTCAATGGAACTTGATTAAGCAATGGGTCTCATTGATCTCAATCTCTAGCATGAATTACAAGCTATATTAAGCTATCCACATTTTAATGAAGACCAAAAATGAATATATCATGTTTCTATACCACAGTTTCAAAAGAAAGATTTGACACATACACATAAACAAACAAACAGAAAGATTTAATTAATGAATGTTGATTCAAGAAAATGTCCACAGTTTTACATGATAGTAACATCTGAAAATTTAAGTAATCTACTCAAATTTTCAGTTTGTCAATGGACTTTTTATGTCCAAAATGTATTCAAGTGATCAGTTAGGTAACATAACCTTAGCTTCATAATGTAATGTATAAAGATCTAGTAGCATTTTAAAATTTAGAATCGAGTTCTCCTATTTCTATTATGAAATATACTTAAAGGTATTTGGGTTTCAATTGAGTATATTATCATGAGAAGATTCTGAGGTTAATTGTAACACAAAGTAGATATGACATAGAAACATTTTAACCATGAAATTGCCATCCAGTCATCATGAACAATGACACATGCTTTTGTAAGGATGTCTAGATGATAAATCACATATAGTCTCATAGGTGCATTTTGGCAAAATATGCCACAGTGTACAGTAATGTCCTGAGTGCTTTTATTAAACATCAATATGTCATAGCAATTTTGATAAAATATACAGGAAGAGAAATTACCTCCCAAGGGAAGGTATATACCTCCCCATTTCCATGAGGCTGACTTTGTACTTGTTTGAGTATCATCCCATGGAGACTGTGAGCCACAGCATACACAGAATTATATAAATTGTAACTCTCTTCACTCATGTCCATTTCCCAAACATTTTTAGGCAACATTTCCAAAGAAGCATTGGGTAGACAGTTACCCAAAATTTTACAATCAGGCACAGAAAAAGAACAATTGAAGTATGCGTTCCAGAACTTAGCAAGAAAATAGTCTTCTGGGTACTTGGAAGGGTTGTACGTCTGGATAAACTTCCTAAATTCAGAAACCTCAGTATTGTGATGTGCAAATATGAGACTGCCATGGAATGTATCAAATATGAGAGATTTAGTAAGAGAAGTTTCATCCCATTGTGACTTCAGGACCCAGACTTTTGTGTTTAATAGATGTGCTGCTATAATCATAATTGCACCATGTAAGGATTCATGGTCACCATAAATGATAACCACATTTGCAGGTGATTTCTCAATCTTCTGGTGAGTTTTTATGGAAGGTTCATAGTAGGAGGTAATTGGGATGTCTGGAATCATTTCTACAAAAGCTAAACACACTCTGTTCCTGTCCATCTCTTCTCTCAATTCTGATAGACTCTCAGCTCCGGTGTGGTCATCCATGAGAACCAGTCCCACCCAGGTCCAGCTGAAATGAACCATCAAAAGGACAATGCCATGTGAGAGAGATGTGTCCCTGGGTGCTGTCTGATAGAGAGAAGTGAACTGGCTTCTGTCACTCAGGATAGTGTCAAATGGCCCAAAAGTAAGCTGAAGGAAATTTCAGATAGGAAACATGAGTGAAGACATTGACAGAGAACACACTCTTAAAGTTAAGTTGGCACTTGGGATTGGTATAGTCTAACTTATTCTCATGGTGTGATAAACCCCCATCTTTTTTCCTAAGACAATTATCAAGAATTCCTCACAAGACAGAATTTCCTAAACACCCTCTACAGGCTCCAACCTATTCCTCCTCTCTGTCTCAGGCAAAGTATATGGGGCTGCATTACCAAATGCCTGATTTGTTTTCTTTGATTGATGAATGACACAACCTCACTTCCTTACATTTGAAAATATCTGAAATGTGTGCAGTTTAATGCAAGTTTCTTGTTCCCTCACAGCCATGTCCCTCACCTGTGGATACTTGTAGAGATTCAGCAGTCTCCCAATAATTGCAGATGTTGCCCATGATGTTCCTGTAAGTAAAGCAGCACTCTTCTCACTTCTACATTCATAATTAGGACGTACTTTTTCAAATCCTGTGAGGCAAGCCAAAGCTTCCCAAAGAGTAGTCCCTTGATTGCTATTGACATTATAGAGATGAAATCCTAGAGATGTGTTGGGTAAAATGTAAATGTTTCTGTTGATCTCCTCAATGGCGAATATGAAGGCCAAAGAAAACTGGTAGTTCCTCACCTTGTACCTAAGGAGGGATTAACATTATTTATGAATGGAACTCATATTATACTATTTACCAGTATGATCTCATAACTTCTTTGTTATATATCTACAAACAATTTTCGTTGTCATGGTAATGGTTATAATTTAAATGCCAGGGTATATAGTAAGTGGTGATTTAATTACCTAAAAGTCTCATATGGGTCTAAAATTTCAGGACAGGAAAATTGATTTGAACTCATATTACCTGTGCAATCTTCTGGTAAGTAAAGACACATACAAACACCCCTAATTCTTTGATGCTTTCACCAGCAGATGGTAACTTCCATCCTTTATGGCTACCCTAATGTGTACTATAAAACCCCAGATACCCCACAACACATTCACTCTGTCTTTAGAGGGAGAGACTGCAACATTTCATTTGTTGTAGTTAAAATCAATGATGTTTATGGTATTGCTAACTGTTTTGCATGCATCCCAAAGCAACATTTAGGTCTGAACCTGGGAGGGGTTTGAGATACCCCCATGCAAGCACATATTGTTGACCAACTTTTATTTCTACCAGTGCCATCTCCTTTTCTTTTTCTGAGAACCAAATAAAAAAAATGACAAGGAGAGTGAGTGAGCTCCTTATGGTTTAATAGCCTACAGTCATGAATCAAACCCTCTGGGTTTTTCTCAGATTTTTGTATTTTACCTCATCTGCCAGCCTCTTTTTTTTATCCCTTCACTATGTTCTTACCTCCCAAGAAAAATGGATTACACTAGAACCTTGAATACCCTGTTTGCAGATTTTGGACCTTCAGAAAATATCAGACCTCTAATGTATTTATTTTGTAATTCTTTATGTTTTGTTTTCTTTTGTTTGGCTTTTACATTAATAGGCTTTACCTGATATATTTACTGGCTTCTAAATAGACATAATTGAAATTCACAGATACCAACAGACACTCTAAAGATTGGTATTGCCAATTAGTGACAAGCTTCATCTAGAAAAGTGGTACTATAGTAGGCTCAACAGCGTCTAACTGCTAATTCTGACTGGGAAGTCCAAGCCAATTTTCCTCTAACTAAGATAAAATGGCCTCTCATGTTCATGCTGCTTTGTTCTCTGAGTGTCTCCCTTTGTTTCTGCCCAGACTAACAACATGTTTATTAAAGATTGCTATGTTGTTCCTCTTTTACAATGAAAGTGATAAAAATTTAAACTCAACATGCTTTAATCAAAAATCTTAGTTCATTAGAATTTGTCATTTTGTGTTATGTATGTAGAGATTACTCATATGGAATTATCATTTGTTGTTCATATCATATATTTAATAGCAAAATGATTATAAGTAAATGCTTTTGTCACTAAAACTGAGGACTTTGGCCTCATTCATTTTGTTCATAGCAATACTATAATTACAAATTACTATTAAATTCAAATACTTATTTAATCAGTATGAACACATAGCTAAAATATTTAAAAATGACTATGTTATTGAACAGTTCTTTTAAACATTTAACCTGAGGTTTTACATATAAACTTAATGTATATATATATATATATATATATATATATATATATATATATATATATATTTGTTTTTCGAGATAGGGTTTCTCTGTATAGTTTATTCTGGAGAGGATATGGAGCAAGGGGAAATCTCCTCCACTGCTGGTGGGAATGCAAGCTTGTACAGCCACTTTGGAAATCAATATGGCACTTCCTTTGAAAATTGGGAATCCATCTCTCCCAAGACCCAGCTGTAGCACTCTTGGGCATATACCCAAAGAATGCTCAATCATACCACAAGGGCATTTGCTCAGCTATGTTCATATCAGCATTGTTTGTAATAGCCAGAACCTGGAAACAATCTAGATGCCCTTCAACTGAAGAATGGATAAAGAAAACATGGTCCATATACACAATGGAGTACTACTCAGCAGAGAAAAACAATGACATCATGAGGTTTTCAGGCAGATGGATGGATCTAGAAAAATTAATCCTGAGTGAGGTAACCCAGACTCAGAAGGACAAATAAGGTATGTACTCACTCATAGGAGGATACTAGATGTAAAATAAAGATGACTAGACTGCTACACAAAGACCCAAGGATCACCCAATGACAGAAAGACCCAAGGATCACCCAATGACAGAGAAATGGATGAGATCTACATGAACAACCTGGACGACAGTAGGAGTAATAAAGGGCAAGATTTGAGGGAAAGAAAGCTTAGGGGAGAAGGAGATCTCAGGTGGATCAAGAACAGAAAGGGAGAACGAGGAATAACAGACCATGATAAATGAAGACCACATGAGAACAGGAATAGGCAGAGTGCTGGAGATGTCCCCAGAAATACACAATGATATATCCTCTGTAGACTGTTGGCAGTGGTGGAGGGAGGGCCTGATCTGACCTAGTCTGGTGATCAGATGACTAAACACCCTAGCAGTGGTCTTGGAACTCTCATCCAATAACTGATGGAAGTGGATGCAGAGATCCTCAGCCAGGCCCCAGGTGGAGCTCCAGGTCTCCAACTGTCGAGAAAGCAGAGGGACTGCAAGAGTGTGAATTGTTGAATGCAAGATTGCAAAAAGCTCAGGGACAAATAGCCAATCGAAAGAAAGCACATGAATTATGAACCAAAGGCTGTGGAGCCCCCAGCTGGATCAGGCCCTCTGGATAAGTGAGACAATTGAACAGCTTGAAGGGTTTGGGAGGCATCCAGGCTGTGGGACCAGGACCTGACCTTAGTGCATGAGCTGGCTCTTTGGAACCTTGAGCTTACACAGGGACACATGCTCAGCCTTGAAGGAGGGGACAGGACCTGCCTGTACTGAATCCACCAGGTTTAAATGAATCCCCAAGGGTGTCCTGGTCCTGGAGGACATGCATGGGAATGGAGGGGAGGGGCCAGGGGGAAGGTCGGGTTGGGGGCAGGAGGGGGGAGGACAGGGAAACCCATGGCTGATGTATAAAATTGAAATATATAATAATAATAATAATAATAATAATAATAATAATAGTAATAGTAATTTAAAGGAAAATGTGATATATATACATATACATATATATATATACATAGAGAGAGAGAGAGAGTTTATGAATGCATCTGCAGTAATAATTACTTTAATGATTATGTGGATTTTTTCAACAGTAAACTTGATTAAAAATAAATGAACAAATATGTGTTTGAAGGTCCAACATGGTGATTTTATCCTATTAAGTAAAATACAACAAACTACCACTTTCAATTCTGTTATACCAGAATGAGCACACCAAGACTTTTTAAATGTTAATATACCTTTAAAAATGAGATGACTTGATGGTAAATTTAAAACTTGGGATGAGGATATCTATCTATGTAATGATAAAGTACCTTAATACGTAGTGAGTAGAGAATTTTCAGTGTGACTGTATCTGGGTCACCCACTATCTTATCAGAAAGACAATCTTCATTTTCTGTAAATAAGTATTTTGAATTAATGGATTCTGTGTGGTGAACATTGATGTAAATGAAACTTGGTGTCAATGGGAATTTAAAAAGAAGGGATAGACATTACGTTAGACCTCTCCATTGAAAGAATATTCTCACAATAGATAGCAAATTTATTTGGTAACTTCCTATTTCCCATGGGGTTTTCATTTGGAAATGAATCAGAGCAAAAGGAAATATGATTGTAAGTCAATTTGCCAAGGAATGGAGTTGTGATGACTTTTCTTGCTTACCAACTTGACTAAATATAATCTCAATTTTAGAGGTCAGGAAGCATCCTTTTAATGCAGATATTGTAGATATTTCATAATCAAGATCTTGAGACAGAAAGACATACCTTTAGTGAAGATCTAATTCTGATGGACACCTGTACAAGGAAAAGGGGAAAGGAAGCTTTTGCTTTGTCTGCTTGCTATCACCCCACGAATAAGTCCATTCTTTTACTTGAATTAGAACCTTCTTTGGCTGGATTCCAGAAAATATATCAAGATATGTGGCTTTTATTTACTTAACTGTGACACTTATATTGATCCTTTACAACAGGTAATCACAGAAGTATATGTATATATGCTAACATGTGTAAAGTAAAATGTAAAAAAAATTCATTGAGCAATAATTAACAAATAGTAACTATAAGGCAATCCTGGTAAAATAAACTTTAATATATAGAATGATAATGTTACAGATAATATATGTAAATAGAAAAATACAATATCATTCATAGGATTTGAAAGCTGTTTTCTGAAACTTAAAGTACATTATATAATTCAAATTCAACACACATACATACAAACACACAAACTCATGCCTTTGAAGAGCTAGAAAAGAAATTAGCATTTTCTCATCATAAAGAAATGGCTAATATTTTGAAGAAATGTATATCTAGTTATGTATTCATGTTGAAATAAATATAAATAAATGTATACTGAAAAATAAAATTTAAAAGTGATTTAAAATTATGAAACATTAGAGTTACAACAAAAAACAAACAAAAAAAGGTAAGAACCTCATTCATAGTGAAAGAAAATCCCTAAAACAGAATGAATACTTCTTTAAATGAGGTCAGAAGCAGAACAAATGTTCCATATGCCATTTTATTTCCATTTAAAAAATTTCATGGGACTCAAAAATGATTTCCATAACATCTCTATGCATTTTCATGCCTATGTGCAGAAAATAATTTTTGTCTTTGCCAACAGACTTACAAATGCTTATGGTTAGATTTATTCATGATAACCACTATATTGATGTAAGATGGTACTTAAACCTAATAGTTGTGGTTTCCTTTAAACACTAAAGAAACAACCATATTTCTTTTCACAAAGGAGACAGAGTAAGCATTTTGTCATAGAGGGCTGATATCCAAATTATATTTAAAAAAAACTCAGAAAACTAAATATAAAAAATAAATATTCAATTAAAATCGCATACAGTCTAAATAGAAAATTCTCAACAGATGAATCTCAAATGGTTGGGAATCACTTAAAGAAATGTGCAACCTTCTTAGCCATTATGGAACCGCATATCAAAAAACACTAGAATTCTATCTTAACTTTTCTGAATGGCTAAGATAAAAAACCTCAACTGACAGCTCAAGATGGTGAGGATGTGGAGCAAAGGGAATTTCTCCATTGCTTGTTGGAGTGCAAATTTGTACAACCATTTTGGAAATCGCTATGGTGGTTTCTCAAAAACTGGGAATAGATCTACCCCAAGACTCAACTATAACACTCCTGGAAATACACCCAAAGGCCCTACACCATATGACAAGGAAACTTGGATAACTATGTTCTCAGAAGCTTAATTCATCATAGCTATGAATTGAAACAACATAGATGCCCTTAACCTGAACAACAGATTAAGAAAATGAGGTACATTAACATAATGGAGTATTTTTGGTTCTTAGAAACAGAAACATCATGAAATTTGCTGACAGTTAGGTGGAACTAGAGAAGATCATCCTGGATGTGGTAACCTGGACCCTAGAAAACAATCATGGTTTGTGTTCACTTATAAGTGTATATTAATCATAAAGGATAACCATGCTTCAAGCCACAGACACAGAGAAGATAAGTAATAAGTAGGTTCAAGGGTGAGGGTGAGAAACATGCATTTGTTTCATATTCTGAACACAACAAATACACTCATATAGTTAAAATGGCATTTGACTTGTCATGTCAATTGTACACTGAGGTAAATGTGAAAAAATGATGTCACACATGACTAGAGACTGTCTGTAATCATGTAGAGCGGATATTATTGTCCATTCACAAAATTACTTTAAAATGCACCTTACCAGGATCTAGGCATCCTGCTCATATTCATAAGCAGAATTAATCTGAAAGGATAAATATTTTTTTGAAATACATATATAAATGTATAAAAAATTGGAAATATATACATAAGTGTATGTCTACATACCCATAAATATATATCCAAATATATGGATATATATTTATATATCCCATATGCTTATCATTTTTAAAACTAGAACCATATAAAAGTAAAATAAATTTAGAGAATAATTCACAAAAATTACTGTAATGAGTTATATTCCTGGCCACACATTCTATGTTATTTTCTTATGCTTATCAGGAAGAACATGAACATGTGCATCCTATTAAAATATGAGGAAAATTAAACTAGAGGGTAAACCAAAATAATAATACTTTCTTCATGTAGTCACATAGATACACACTTATGAATGGATATCAGTCACCATAATTGCTTTATCTGTTTCAGAAGAGTTGTCAAAATATACTAATATCTACCAATATTTCCCCTCTGATTATGTCTCCTATGCTATATTCCCCATGCTGAAGACTAAGCAATTCATCTAGCTTTCAATAAAAACACAGTCATATCACAAGGACTGAAATTCATTGTCACTCCTAATTGTCTATATTCTGATTCTGACTCTACCTGAACTTTGCTCTGCATTTCCATTTTACAGTATTGTGTTACAAATTAGTATAAGACATCGTCCTCCATGTTAGATCCTATGAATCTTACAACCACAGAAAAATATGCATGGAATAAAATGGATCTTACTTCCTTCACAAAGAATTATGTGTAGGCATTTCCCTTCAGCAGAGTCCAAGAACTTCTTTTAACCTTTCCGCCACTGTCTTCTGCTCTTTACAAAACTAACTTAGACACTACCCACTGAGTATCAGCATCTATGTGACCTCCAGAATATATCTGTACCAGTTGTAAATAATTATAAACATAGGAATGAAATGTATGAAATGGTACAAATTAACAGAATCTAAAAAGCATACTAATCAAAATTATAAATAAAAAATTGTAATTCATTTTGAACACATTTAAAAAGAAGAAGACCAAGTTTCAAATTCTCATATTCTGACTTGCTAATCATCAGTATCTGCCACAGGCAGGCCCTGTCACTTCACCATCACACAAAGACTCTGTATTCACTTCAAAGAATGCCTTCATGTCTTCTCAAAGGAGAACAACTACCCTTGTAAGTGGCCCAAAACAATGAGTCAAGTTGTATGATATTCCATCTGCATTGAAAGCCATGATAATGTCCCACCATTGGACAGATAAAAGCAAAGTAGAGCAACATACAGAGATTCAGAGTATCAAATGGATAAAATAAAAAAAAAATAATTAAAACAATCTCTTTTTCTTTGAGAGAAGATAAAAGGAAACATGAAGACACACCTGAAAAAGAGTTTTATGAGTACAAAAGTGAAAATGACAGAATTGGAAAAAATTAAAATCTTGTGAATTCAAACTTACTTGAGGATGATAAAATCTGAATAATGAAAAGACATACATTTTAAAAGTACTTACTGGACCATAATCTGTTTTTGAGGACTAAAATCACTTGGTGTGATGTCAAAGACATAAAAAAGTGGAACAAGGGCAGCAATCAGCACATTTCCATCATGATATAAATGACGTTGTACTTTTGAATGGCACTGAGTAGCATCGAAGGAGGACAAAGGAACAAGAGACTGCAGGAGCCAGAGAAGAAAAATCAAAGAGACCATTATAAAATAGAAGTGTCTACCACACTGTAAGCATGGGGTACAGGGCTCCCAATGTGTTCAGCAGCTATATATAATGCTCATATTATTGGGAAAACAAAAGTTTGCAATACTGTTGGTGTCTGAAGTCATCATTCTAATCACATACACTTTTTGACATGTTCCATCTACACTCCATGGAGAATTTGAAAACCTTTCTTCTCTGAGACTTTCCATCTGAGACCTGGCATCCAAGATAAAAACAAACTTCAAAAGACATTTGGGATCTTCTTTAGCCACAGGCCCCATGATTTCATCTAAGAGGACAGACATCAAGACCCCGGGGATGAGGCTTCGTGAATAGACATTCCCAGAGCTCTCTACCACAAAAGTTACATGAGAAAGTGACTCAGGATGATGCAAAGACCATGTAAGGGAGGATGTCAAGGGAGATGAGGGGGAAACATCCTAAAAATATGTGCCAAACAGACTGGCCCAGTGAAAATTAGTAGTTCATCCTGCTCTTTAAAACTTTTAAAATTGGGTTGGGGATTTAGCTCAGTGGTAGAGTGCTTAAGTGTAAGGCCCTGGGTTCACTCCTCAGCTCAAAAAACAAACAATCAAAAAAAAAACTTTTAAAATTTCCAGCCTAACTTTTGCCAATATCCTGGAGGAATCTCAAACCATTTTTTTCTATAAATCTTGCATGACTACATACCAATATTTCTTTTATGTCTTCCTATACTCTAAAATGTTTTTTGTCTCAATCCTGGGAAACTGACAGGCTGAATTCATGAATTCCACATCAATGCTTCAGTCAATGCTGTGATTAGGTATTCTGTTTACTGTTTGAACTCTGATCTACTGGGCTATTGTGTATTCTTTCCAGTGTTGAATCATTCATTTAATATAAAATCCTGATACCCGCTACATCCAGAGAAAGACATTCAGCAACTATTTTTTTCTTTGAATGTGGAGTCCTGAAAACAAAGCCTCCCCAACTTTCCATAATAAATAAATTAATTAATTAAATGATAGATTATATACTACATACAACATGTATAAAATGCTTATTCAGAATACTTAAAATGAGGTTTATCTGAAGAGCAGAAAGGTAAATAATTGTGACTATAAAGTCTGAAAAAATTATCATGCACACATAAACCTAACATCTCATGCATAGCTTCACATGGGTTCCTTTCTACCAGTTTACAGACCCTAAGTGGCAAAGTTGAATGTATCATCTAGCTTCTAACCTGAGCAATGCCTCACACCTCCACTATACATCTGCTATGTGTTAAAGAACAAGCTCTGGATGCAACAATGTCATTTGTGACTGTCACAGAGACCTGAAGTTTCATTATATTAAAAAAGGTTATAAATGACGCTAGACTTGTATTTCCCAGAAGGCTCGGTTAAGCCTCTAAGCACCTATACCTAAGACTCCTGATTAAAATTGTTTATTTTATGAGGTGATCAGTGTGTATAAGGCCATTATTGTTGGCCTTGATGTGGATGGAAAGACCAACAGGCGAGAAAGAGAACAAGGAGTATAGGACTACTGATACTTCATGACCTGACTCACAGAAAAACATAATCACTTTTATTCAGAGGTTCAGAGTATAGCATGCCAGTTTGAATTTCTGTATTCCTGAGCTGTGGGAGAATAGATTGCTCACATTTTACAACACTCGTGTTTTGCTTGGTACTGGGCTGGTGCAAATTATTTTCAGCAAACATTCTCCTGAGTAATTTAAAACATGCCATATCATTCTTCTGTATTACTGATATATTTTTTATTCTCATTTATTAATTTATTATCTGATATTTGGTATTTCATATTAGCACTAGTACTTAATATCCCTTCCCTTGATCTGCCAACATATTTTTATATTATAGTTTATATGTCAGTATTATAGAAATCAAAACACCTTATATTTTCATTACAGGTGGAAAGAAATATGGAAATTTGAACAAAATGGACACTGAGATGAGAAAGACTTAGAAACTGTGATGGAGAACAAAGATCTTTAGTTACACTTTATAAAATATAATTAGTTTTTTATTAGCTTATAAAGTAATGTGTTTGCCTAGACTATTTCCACAGGAGCTTAGATTTCACTGATTCCTCTCCACATATTATACCCCTATCCACATTGTTGGAACACTATTCTGCCCCATTATACATACCTTCTTCCATTTTAAATTTGTTCTCTTTCCACTACTTTCCTTAAAGATTTGTGATGTTCCATGGGGAGACTATTCTTGTACTATAAGAATTACCTACCATTTCCCCCTTTGAACTTTATATAACTAATTTTATACTGAAGCAAGACATCAGGAATGAGATTTTCAAAATACTTTTAACTTATGAATCTCTAACACTATTTCCCAAATGCATGCTCTTTCAAGTAGCATGGGCTTAAATTCTGATATTTTGGAAGTCTGTATACAAAACTGAACAACAACTCAGCAATGTGTTTCCCATGGCAGGTATTATGGTTTTTGTTAGGTGGTCTGTTACTCTTTAGAGGAGTCTTCCATCAAATGGAAAATTTCCATATGAACTACTTTTATATATTTATACATTGACTTACATGCATTGTGCATATTTTGTACAGGTATTTAATAATATGTTTTCTTTTGAAGTTAGCACAGATCCTAGAAGTCATTTAGCCTTCTTCAACCCCCTTCTCTATTTGCCCCCCTGTCCATCCCAACTACAGCTCCCTCATCCTGGATGAGCATATGAATTCACATTAATTGTGACAGCATGCACAAGGCTTATATAAACACAGGTGTGAACAAACCCTGTATTGAGAAGGAGGTAGTAATAAAGTCCTACCACTAGCTCAGGAACTACTGTCTTTTGATACTTGCTCAGGGAGAAGTAGTATGGATTTTCTTAGGTTTGATATCCACAGTACCTCAACTATTTTCCATGTGATTACCAAGCAACCCAGACATAAATGGACAAGACTTATTTATTTGATGTTTGAAAAATAGGGCATAAAGTTAGTCTCATAAAGAGGGTTTGATCTAGAGTCCCTAGATTGAGAGGATAAAAATTTAAAAAAAATCACTGACTAAATTCACAAAGGTAAAATAAAAATAAATAAGGATTTTTTGTTTGTTTATTTGTTTGTTTGTTTTTGTTTTTCGCGACAGAGTTTCTCCGTGTAGCTTTGTGCCTTTCCTGGAACTCACTTTGGAGATCAGGTTGGCCTCGAACTCACAAAGATCCTCCTGCCTCTGCCTCCCAAGTACTGGGATTAAAGGCATGTGCCACCAATGTCCAGCTTGGAATTTCTTGATTTTAGGTCAAACCTGGTGAGTTAAAGATGCAGTCACATTTTTTTACAAAGCTACTGTCATTGGTAAAGAGATTAACATCATTAAACAGAAAACTTATACTCTGCACAATGATAATATTTAAAATATTTAGGGTCATGACAGAGTAACCCTGTCTCGAAATACAAAAAAACAAAACAAAACAAAAAACAGCACGTATAAAAGACACAAAATGAAAAAAAGACAATTTCTTTAAAATATATTTGACTGAAATTTTTTATGATATAGGTAGATCCTTGCAAGAGAGTGAAAAAATATAGACATATTCTCAAGGATTATCACAGAGAGATTACTGTAACTTTGACCTATGCACCAGGCCTCATTTGAATATTGTAGCAGTACATGTCAGAATTTTAGAAATGGTTTTGTGTTACAGGAAGCAAAAGGAGTTGTAAACATGAGGGATCCAAGGAAGCTCGCAGCAACGGTTCATAATTCACTGACAAGTGGTGTGAGGAATGCCATAGTCGTGTAATGAGGCCCTGAAGTGATATTGCCTCTGGGATGCCTTTTGTTGAGGAAAACAATATGAATGGTGTGGTGCTGATCCAAAATTGGGATAATGTGTGATACAGAAGTTTATCTGAGGTTCTGACACACACTAGTGGGGACTATATTATCTCAATACTACTTTTGAATGTTGGATGTAGATCTGGACTTCAGGGTCTTTGCTCAGTGGTGATTTTCCTGGCTTTAATTCAATTTTTTGTGGAACCTAGGTTCTGGAGATATATGGAGGCTCTAGGACTTTTGAAAGTTTGGACCTGTGTAATGCAAGTGGGTTAATTATTCACAGACATTTGGAGAGTCTATTGACCTCAGGCTCTGGCCTTCAGTCTCAGGTTTCTTGTCCTGTACTATGTCCTCTAATGTGCACCTCTTGACCTTAAAATAATGCTCCCTCCACTTCAGTACCCACTGTTGCAGTGAGCACAATTGTGGATAACTTTATACTCCCCTAATATTGCTAGAACTGTAACTGCCACATCCTCTAGTTCTTACAAGAAATTATGCCACAATCAATCCATCTATGTAAAAAAAGCTTTTATTCATAAAATTATTTGTTTCAGTTTTATGAATTATTTATTTTGAAGGTATAATGATGTAATGATTTTAGCAAATTTTTAATCTCCAATGTATTTCAAGTTCATCAGAAAAATGTCAATAGTGACACAACTGTGAAAATCAACTTCAGAACATCATAGGCAATTATTTGTTTTTCAGTATGTTCTGAACAATGCTTATTTCTCAAATGTGTATGACATTCTCCACTAAATTCTATTGCCTGTGGTGTCCTTTAAGTCTTTTGAGGACTATGGTAGAGACTAACCCTTAAATATTTCCTATGCAGCATGGTGTTTCTTGCACTCAAAAGGTCTAGAGGAATACAGGGGAGAAAACCTGAATGAAGAGTGCTGAGCTTTATTTATGTTGGACATCAGGTATACAAATGGGATGCGGGCACCGAAATCATATCACATTCAACATTTCCGATCAACTTTGTTGAATCAAAAATTTTACTGGAAAACATTAACGTACTGATATAAAGATTCTTTATATCGGTATGTTAAGTATGATATAAGATTCTTTATATTAGTACTGAGAAGTATGTACAAAATGATGTTGAAGTATGGGCTTAAAACATGAAGTGTGATAAATTATGTGAATTCAATGATAATATAATATGAAGATGCTGTGTTGGAATGATATATCAGAAAATGCCATGCTTGGCTAAAGATGAAAGGGATAGAAAAGCCCAAATCCAGGCATGGCCCACTCAAAATAAATGGGACAACTTACAGTCTATAAATGTGTACTGTCTTGTAAATCCGACTTTCCCTGGACCTGGAAGTGTTTTAAATCCCTCTCTCTATGAATCATGCATGTCTGCACAGCATCTCATCACTGTCTCCTTATCAACAATGTAGTCTCTGTTCAATCCTGGGCAAATCTGTGGTCATATTAGCACTTCCTGTTTTTTTTAAATGTGTTTTAATTTTATACATCCGCCATGGGTTCCCCCGTCCTCCCCCTCCAACCCCCACCTTCCCCCCCAGCCCCTCCCCACCATTCCCATGTCCTCCAGGACCAAGACATCCCTGGGGATTCATTTAAACCTAGTGGATTCAGTACAGACAGGTCCAGTCCCCTTCTTCCAGGCTGAGCATGTGTCCCTGTGTAAGCCCAAGGTTCCAAACAGCCAGCTCATGCACTAAGGACAGGTCCCGGTCCCACAGCATGGATGCCTCCCAAACAGTTCAAGCTATTCAATTGCCTCACTTATCTAGAGGGCCTGATCCAGCTGGGGGCTCCACAGCCTTTGATTCATAATTCATGTGCCTCCATTCATTTGGCTATTTTTCCCTGTGCCTCTCCAATCTTGGTCTCAACAATTCACTCTCTTACAGTCCCTCCTCTTTCTTGACAATTGGACTCCTGGAGCTCCACCTGGAGCCTGGCTGAGGATCTCTGCATCCACTTCTATCAGTTATTGGATGAGAGTTCCAGCACAACCATTAGGGTGTTTGGCCATCTGATCACCAGACTAGGTCAGATAAGGCTTTCTCTCAACCATTGCCAGCAGTCTACAGAGGATGTATCATTATGGATTTCTGGGGACCTCTCCAGCACTCTGCCTATTCCTGTTCTCATGTGGTCATCATTTATCATGGTCTGTTATTCCTTGTTCTCCCTTTCTGTTCTTGATCCAGCTGGGATCTCCTGCTTAAGAAAAATATCCCTGATATTTTTATTGTATTCCAGGGCATTAACAAAGAATCCAGACATAAATGGACAAGTATTATTTACTTCATGTTTGAAACATAGGGCAGAAGGTTAAGCTGATGAAGACAGAGGTTAGAACAAGAGTCCCTAGAGTGAGACAAAATAATCATCAAAACTCACTAAACAAAATTTAGTCAGAACTACTAATAATAAATAAGGAATTTCTTGACTTTAGTCAAACTTGTTGAGTTAAAGTTGCTGGCAAAAATCTTGCAGAGCTCCTGTAATTCGTAGAGATTAACATCATTATACAGAAAACATGCTCTGGACAGTGAAAATATTTAGCATCTCCATGGAGTAAAACAGCACCTATAGAAGACTCACAAAGAGAAAATGACAATTCCTTTGAAATATGTTCAACTGAAATGCTGGTCAAATAGAACCATGGCAGAGAATAATCAAATTTGGACATATTCTCAAGGATTATCACAAAGACATTGCTGTAACATTGACCCATTCACAAGTGTATATTTTCAGATGATGTTAGGACATGTCAGAATTTCAGAAATGGTTCTCTATTACAGGAATTAAAAAGTCTTACAAACATGAGGACTCCAAAGATGCTTGCATCAGGATTCATAATTCAATGGCAAGTGGTATGAGGCATGCCCCTTGTCCTGTAAGGTGGCCCTAAAATGATATTGTATCTGAAAGTCTTCTGAGAAAAATCTATAAGAATGCATGGTACTCATCCAAGCCTTGGGAAATGTGGATACATAAGGTGATCTGAAGTTAGGAGACATCTAGTGTGAACTAAATCATCTCAATAGTACTCTTACATGTTGCATGAAGGTCTGAAATTCAGGGTCTTTGCTTGATTCTTTTTTTTTAAATTTATTTGTCTTTTGTGTTACCCAGTTTCAGGTGATATGTGGAGGCTGCAGGGCTGTTAAGATTCTGAGCCTATAAAATGCAAATAGATTATTAGTCACAAGTGTTTGACAGCTATACTGACCTCAGATTTTGGCTTTCAGTATCAGCTTTCTTGTCTTCTTCTATGTAAAGAGATGAAAACTCAAACTTTCACCACTGAGAGCTCTCCTGCATCTTGCTGTGTCTGCCTTGAAACAATAATGATATCTCTCCTAAAATGGAAGTAAAATATGCCTATCTTCCATTACATTATTTTTAAATTCAGGTATCTTTTTGTATAGGGAAGAGAGAAGTAACTAATACAAATGAACAATTTTTTGGTCATAAGTCAACATAATCCTTTCACTCTTGAACTGATGTATATGTGGGATTCATTAAGAAAATAAAAATATTTGAATTGGAGAGGTGCATGGAAAAAGAGTTCCTTAACTTTATGTTTGCCAACTTAGAGTACAAATACTGTTGTAGCTGATGTTTCTCACCAAAGTAGTTGCATACACTGTTACTAGAGGAATAAATTTCAACATTGCTTACTTTATCTAGAGACATACATTTCCTTTCAGGGCCCCCATAAGACTCAGGCTTCCTCATTCATGTAAGTGGCATGGATGGCTCTTTTGAGAAGTAATGCTACCAAACAGTTAGGTAGGATTTATGAGCAGTGGACATGGTACTGAGAGGTATCATGGTCCCAGAAGCTCCCCAGAGTTGGGGTGTTGAATTTGATCCTTGCTGATGCTTCCGTAAAAAAAAGCTGAGATTTTAGGGAACCAGGCAGGATAAAGCCAACTGCCAGGGCAGAGTTGGAGGTCCTATCCATGTCCAGCCATTATCCCTAGCAATTTAAAGTCTCATGCAGTCAGAAAAATGTTGAGGTTATGCAGTGAAGAAAGATTCAGAGGGCAGAAATGTCTAAATGGGTTACAGTGTGTTTTAAAATGTCAGAGACAAGAAAGAGAAAAGAGAAAGGATATATAAAATTAGTATAGAAATCATTAAATTCTTAAAAAGGGAGTAAAGTAATATAAAAACTAAGCCATATAAAGATGGGAAATACAAAAAGTGTCTGGATACTGTATGTTATTGTGTTCTCTTTGAAGTTTTTGACTGCTAAATATCGAACAATAGCTGCTAAGAGATATTGCGTATATATGATGCTAGATTAACACAACCTATATATTTTAAAAAGATCTTGACTGCTTAGTGGAAATCAAAAGATACATTATTTTGAAAAAGAGGTTCTGCTTTTATTTAAACAGAAAATAAAATTCTATGGATTCATTTAATTTTAAAGAAAATCAGGTTTGATCAAGAAAGAACCCCTGAAAATCCTGATTACATGAACACAGAAATATACCTAAAAGAACTGTAAGACATGTGTTGTATATCTTATATGTTCTAACACAAAATAAAAAATCATCTTAGATTAACTGTGTACAATGCACACTCTTTCCTTGTATTAATACAGCTATGCATGTTACCTTTAAAAGTATATATTTTCAGAAAAAGTGGACCAGACACCAATGAAAAAAGAATGGCCTACTTGTCCCAGAACCTTAAAGTTCCTCTGTTGGAGTTTACTCAGAGTTTTGCATCCAGAACAGCTTCAAGGCTGCTGGCTTAGATTATATATCAAACAGAATACTCAAAGCAGGACTTGACCAACATTCTGAATTCTCTCAGATCCCACAAAGATTACCAGTGGCCCCAAACAACAGGAAGTTGTCCAGAGAACTACACTCATATTCCCAAAAGATTGGTTTTGGATACTTGTTTTCATACAATTGGAGTTGATTACAAGTTGTTATTGGACATAGCATCAAAAAAGTTAAATGACAGTTAAATTCAGAGAACTCTTTCTAAAGGAAGGAGAGGGGATATGATATAGAAATGATAGGACAAAAGGATAGATTATTGAATCTACTTCAATAAAAAAACAGCTTTTAATCTCAAAATACTTTACATTGGTATGGATTTTTGTTTATTAATATAAATTTAATATTATTTATGTTATACTGCACGTATGTTTCTACTCTTATTTGGGATATTGTACTCTGGAAGTTCATTTAAAATTTAATGTAAAATAATTAAGAAATACATATTAATAGTCATCTATAACAGGCAAACTTATAGTCATGTTAGGTATTTTTTCAAGATCATATGCAGATATATTTCAATAGATCATCTTAAATCTTCAACAAATTATAAAATATGACATTTAATATGTTTAATAACCTAAGGCTTTTCATGACAGTGAGAGACATCTGCTCCTGGCAGCACCAGTCTACTTCAAAGAAGATGGGCTTCGAAGATACTTTGTATGGAGTTTCTTTACTTTATGGCAAAAAATAGACATGTGAGCACAGAAACTATCATGGCATCAATTGCTGATGATATGCTGTCCAAACTAGACAAGGATTATACAAGAAAAGTGTCTGCTGAACTTTGCCAAGACAAGTTAGGACGTTACTTCTGAATTCCTTGCTTCACAGGAAAGTCTCTCAGACATAGTAAGTTTATGGGCAAAAGTTGGATCATCCAATATTACAGAAGAACTTAAGGAGACTGTCCAGACAGTGAGATGTCCCTGTCATTAGGTAACATTTCACATTTCTTTTGGGGTCTTTGATGGAGTTGAAGACTAGATAGTCATAGTTGTAGATTTTCCTAGTTAAGATAGAAAGTGAATTAGTTACAAAGTTTTAGACTCACCAAGACAGTATAGATAATTGAGTATTTTCTTTAATTTTGACAAATTCAAATGGATGGGATATGAAACTGTAATTCTTGATAACTTTCTTTGTTGTATATAATCTTTCTATGTTGCCATTAGAAACTTTCTTTTTAATTAGACAAAAAGGAATAAATGCTGAGGAACAATCCTTCTGTACAATGTGAATGTATATTACTCTCATTGATTAATAAAGAAGCTGATTGACCAATAGCAGAACAAGGTAGAGTTAGTTGCAAAAGCCAGAATAAGTGAATTCTGGGAAGAAGAGGGAAGAGACAGAGGAGTCACCAAGCAGATGCAGAGTGTGCGGATGAACATGTTGTGTTAATAAAAGTACTGCCATGTGGTAGAGAATATGGGTTAATTTAAAATATAAGAGTAATTTAGTAATAAGCCTGAGCTAATGGCATGCATTTGTAAAATAAGCCTTTGGGAAACAGCTGCTGAACAGCGAAAATGTTTAAAAAAATGTTTAAAAAAATCCACTTATCTTATGATCACCTTTTCATAACATTTGTTTATTTTTTTAAAGTTTAAGTGTTTATTTATTTAAGCTTTATTTATTTATTTATTTTTATTTTAAAACACCAGATGCTTTTAAGAAGTAATTTACAACATTTTTGGTGATCACCACAGAGACTTAGGACAGCTTAGGAAAAGAAAGGAAAGGAGAAAAAAATTTTCTTCACTGAAATCTCACTGAGTATACAAACATTGGACCCTTGCTGCTGTACCGAGTTCCCCTCATCTCCCCACTCCTCTCCCAATTCTTCTCACATGGCTTTGTCTGGTCATGTTCATTGTGGACTCTCCCAGATGTCTCTACCTCTGGCTATGCTCTACCCCATATCTATTTTAAACTTTCTCGTGCAGCATATTCAACACTAATCATATCTTTTCCTTTATCATTTATTTCTTCATTTATATAACATATAAATGTGAATTATATACTTTGTAATACATATTAATATATATTATAAAACATAAAATTAAAAATGAAGAGCCTTGACAGGATATTATGTTAGAAGGAACCCCTAAATATGCCATTGATTTTGGCTTTTTTTGCCATCCAGTTTTGGTTTTGCAGCCTAAAGTTAAAATTTTCATTTGCAAATGGTTACCAATTGGAGGTATCTACAGGATTAGGAATTGAGTCATATGTCCATTTCTCATTTCAGTCAAAGACCCAATGTGGTTGAAACTCATGAAGGCCTTGGAAATGTTATGTCAGCCTCTGTGATTTCATGTGTGCATCTACCCTGTTGATTTAAAAGGCCTTGTTTTCTTGGTGTCTTCTATCCCCTCTGATTATGACACTTTTTCAACCATACCTGCCACAGGGTTCCTTGTGCTCTGAGAAGCAGGATTTGATTGAGACATCCCACTGAAGACTGAGTGTTCCAAGTTTTTGCATAAAGTCTGCTGTGGGTCTGTTTATGGTTTCTAGCTGTTTCAGGAGGAAAGTTTTCTGACAATGGCTGGGCAAGGCATTGATATATACCATAATATCCTTAGTGTCATTTTATTCCTTCATTATAACAGTAGTATTTGGTTTTACCTAGGTCTTTGGGTTGCCTCTTCTCAGGTGCTTAATCACAAAACAGTGCTAGTTATATTTCCCATTTCATGGAGTGGACCTTAAGTCCAACCAGATGTGGGTCAGTTACTCTGCCCAAGATTTATGCTACTATTGCACTATCTCCACTTGTAGGCTGGATTCTTATGTGCATGTGTGTGTGTGTGTGTGTATGTGTGTCTGCCTGTCTGTCTGTCTGTCTTTGACATTGTATGTGTTTCTCATACTTTATACTGAAGTTCTTAAATAGCCAAATGAATGGAAGAACATGAATTATGAACCAAAGGCTGTGAAGCCTCCAGCTGGATCAGGCCCTCTGGATAAGTGAGACAATTGAATTGCTTCAACTACTTCGTAGGCACCCAGACTGTGGGACCAGGACCTGTCCTTAGTGCATGAGCTGGCTCTTTGGAACCTTGGGCTTACACAGGGACACATGCTCAGCCTGGAAGGAGGGGACTGGACCCATCTGTACTATATCCATCAGGTTTAAATGAATCCCCAGGGGAGTCTTAGCCCTGGAAGAGATAGGAACGGAGGGAAGGGGACGGGGAGGGGGGAGGGGAAAGTGGGGGTGGGGGCGGGAGGGGGGAGGATAGGGGAACCCATGGCTGATGTGTAAAATTAAAACACAATTATAATTTAAAAAACTGAAAAAATAAATGCAAAAAATATTTTTCTTTTGAATTATTATTTTTTATTTTTTTCTGTATTTTTTTCTGAAAAATGACAGAGGGTTAGATGTATGGAAAGTATGAAGAATATGAGAGAGGATGAGGGTGGAAAAACCATGATCAGAACACATTGCATAACAATTTTATTTTAAAATGTCAAAATTATAAACAAATTTCAATGGGAGAAACTGGCTTGTTTTCCAATTAACCATAGACTTCGACCTAATTTATACACTCCATTATTTGTGAAAGTTAGCAGCCAGTAGTTTATAAAAAGACTGATTAGATACAGAAGACAAGGTACAAGGCACATAGCAATTAAAGTCATAGATATTTGTGCAAATGCACAGTACACAAGAAATTAGATGAACCTATTAATGTTGTTCCAAAATATTAATTACCTTTCATGAAGTGGTGGTATGTCATTGAGAAACAGGTATTTATAAATATACTAGATGCACCCAATAAACAGTACCAGTGTAAGTAATATAGATCAGTTTAGCAAAAGTGAAGCACTGTGAGCAAGTGGGCAAGAAACAACTATTTAAGAATCAATATCCAAAGAGAGTTTCGAGCACAGGTTTTACTGAACTGGTGAGAAGGTCTTTTCACATTTTTCACTGATATATGAAAGCTTCATATAATTATCCCTTACTGAGAGTACCTGTTTAACTGACAGGAAAAATGGAGTTAAAAATACAGATTTAAATGGTCTTCATTCTACTCCTGTATGCATTTCAGTAGGCATGCACTTGGTTCAGTATTAACTTCATGTTAAATCCACAATTGTTTTCACTTTTTAAAATGAGCTTTTCTTCAGAGTGAAAGGATGAAAAAAATGAAAGCAGAAAGCATTCATAAAACTTACCAACAGCATTAAAAACACATGCTTATCCATGGAAACATTTGATGTATTAAATGCAAAGCAAAGAAATGTCAAAGAAGAAAAGCCCATATATTTTTCTAATATTAATTGACAGGGAATGAATTTTTATGGAAGTGAATTTTCTAGAGAAATATAAAAATGACATTAGAAGTTGAGGGCATAAAGATGGATATTTTCCCTTTTAATATTTTTATTTGTTTTAAAATTTATAATTAATTTAATTTTGCATATCAGCCACAGATTCCCCTGCCCTCCCTCCTCCAACCCTCTCCTTCCCTCCCCCCAATCCACTCCCCATTCCCACCTCCTCCAAGACAAGGACTCCCCTGGGGATTCAGCTCAGCCTGGTAGATTCAGTTGAGTCTGGTCCAATCCCCTCCTCCCTTCACCTAGGCTGAGCAAAGTGTCCCAGCATAGACCATAGGTTCCAAAAAGCCAGCTCATGTACTAAGGACAGGTCCCAGTCCTACTGCCTGAAGGCCTCCTAAATAGTTCAAGCTAATCAACTGTCTCACTTATCCAGAGGGTCTGGCCCAGTTTTATGGGGGCTCCTCAGCTATTGGTTCATAGTTTATATGTTTCCACTAGTTTGGCTATTTTGTCCCTGTGCTTTTTCAATCATGGTCTTAATATCTCTTGCTCATATAATCCATCCTCTCTCTTGCTGATTGGACTCCTGAAGCTCCACCTGGGGCTTTGTCATGGATCTCTGCATCTGCTTCCATCAGTCACTGGATGACAGTTCTGTCACGACAGTTAGTGTGTTGAGCCACCAATCACCAGAGTAGGTCAGTTCAGGCTTTCTCTCAACCATTGCCAGTAGTCTATTGTGGAGGTATCATAAAGATGGATTTTATCAACACATGAAACCACTAAATATAAAATCCTAAATTGCAACATTATTTCTGAGTGTCGGAATGGTACTAAACTACCATAAAAACCTCATTGTAATTAAGAAACACATGAACTAAGATTTAAGATGGACATTTCTTACAGAATGAGCTTCTTACCTGATTTGAAAGCAAGTAACTATGTTTTCTTAAGAAAATAATGCTGCTTTCTAGGTAGGGGTGAGGGCCAGAGGAGAGAGGTTGCTTTCAGCCCTACCATTGAGCAGTATGTAATTTAATGACCAAGCGTGACCCAGGGTAAGCCACTGAACATCCTAAGAAACAGTCTGGAGAAGGATCCTCTTCTGAAGAATAAACCATAGGAAACAATGAAACAATGTATTGTGTAGGAAATTGATTGCTTTCTTTATGAAACAAAGTGGGAATTATAATGCATGGCCACAGTTACTAGTGTGCTCTGCTGCAGGACATTAATAGACTTGCTTTTTTAGGCTAGAAAGATGTGATGCAGTGATCAGAACATGCTTCCCCCTGTTAGTCCAGAGTCAAATGCAAATTCATCCTTGATCTCACTTCTAATAACGGCAGTGTTTCCTGCCTTGAGCTGTCAAGGAATTCTGACAGAATAGGTTTTGCTTAGGCAATAATTTAGACTCCACCTTCTTTGTGATTACTAGAGCAATTACCATAACTACAAGGTAAAAGTTTAATGTCTTATTCAAATTTTGTGAATCTAACTGTTTTTTAACACTAATTTTTCCAATAAATTCCACTATGAAACCAAGAGAAAAAAGAAAAAAGAATGTAGCATCTGGTGACAAAAATGCAGCCAATGAGCCCAAAACTGAGGGGAAGAAGGAGAAGACCTCCATGGTCACCATAACTTTTCCCTTTGTGCTATGAAAGACAGAAAGGACAATGACCCAATAATGGAGGGATGAAGGCAAGCTGAGTGATGTATACTTGGCTTCACTAAATGTGTCAGGTAAGATCCTAGACAATAAAGCTAGAAAGTACTTCCTAATTGCCAAAAAGCAGAGGTATCCCAGAACACAGTTGAAGACAACAACTGTGCCCATGTTGTACACAATGACGATGTGCCCAAGATCAAACTGAGAATCTGATTCAATACAGAGAGATGTGGTCAGCCAAATTTCACAGAAAAATAGTTTGATATGGGTGCAAATGGAAATGACTAAGTTACAGGCCCTTGATATCACTATAAACTTCTTCATTCTCCCTAGTACAGTGACTTGAAGGACTATAGTAAGCCTTTTGGCCAAGAAAGTAGAGTGAGCCACATTGAACCGAGGTCCAAATGTGCTTTGCTGTAGGATGAAGATG
The DNA here is from genome assembly GCF_903995425.1 of Onychomys torridus. Taxonomy (NCBI): domain Eukaryota; kingdom Metazoa; phylum Chordata; class Mammalia; order Rodentia; family Cricetidae; genus Onychomys; species Onychomys torridus. The sequence goes on from NC_050464.1 coordinate 14,348,868, forward strand.
TCTGTGTTGGGATGACCAATGAAGAGCAAGGGACAAAGCAAACAGGAAGTCAGAGTGATGAGCAGGATATAAGTGAGAGCCTGATTATTAGCCTTGGCATTGGGAGCATTTTGGTGCTTTTTAAAAACACAAAGAACAAAAACAGTAGAGTACAAGAAGACCTGAGCCACAGGGATGAGTATCAGCCCAATGGATCTTCATAGGATAGAAAGGCCACACCTTTCTGGAGGCAGTGGTTCTGCTGGGAGTCTACATACTGACTTTCTGAACACTTCACACACTTCCCCATATCTGAATAGAAGTGAGTTGTCACAAGTCAATGCTAAGGTTTATTCTTTATGCCAAACCAGCTCCAAGCTCCTTAGAACTTTAACCTTACAAGCTCCTTTGTTGTTTTAGATACTAATAAGTCAACACTACATAGCTAACAATTCCAAATGCTCTGTCATTAATTATTGCTTATGAATATAGCTCATCTTCTTTATTGGGACATAAATTAGCAAGTTTGTTCTTTTCCAGTCTTTATATTTATCATTTAGCTATAAATGTATAAATTACTGTGAAAATACCTAACTTGCTAAAATCATCACCACCTTCTGAAACAGTTCAATTTTTATACAACTGTTAATTCAGTACTAAAAGGAAATTTGAAAATGTTTCTTCCCAATGTGCCATCATATTTCCCCTCCATGTACTGAATGCCCACTGTAAACATCTTCATCTGCAAATCATTAAAATCATAATATGTATAGGCTACAATAACTATTATATATAGAATTAATATTTATGTCTAAAGATTGTTGTAGTACATTCTCAACAAGTTTATGTGTAATATTTCAGTTTTATCCAGGTATGTTTTAGTCTCTTGTTTGACCATACTGCTGTTGTATAGTAGTCTTTGTAAATTAGAATCTTGCATGGTTTTATTTTAATTCTTCAGATTTCCTGTGGTGGCCATACTTAATATGTGAATTGACTTATCAATGTACCTATTGCATACAAAGCATCCATATCCTAGGTAATTCTTTCCTGGTCTGAATTTTCCAACTCAACATATTAAAAAAAACAAATATTGAAATCACATTTTGCATGTTGTGTGTCAGGCTAATTGTCCATCACAAATAAATGATGAGCTACTTAAAATCATGGATATGTTCAAAAATACAATTGCTATTTAAAATATTCAAAGGATTACATAATTAATCTCATTCATCACATAAATATTACTGATGAGGAATCATCTTTGGTTCTATCCTGTTCAGCATTTTGTTTCTATGTACATTATCACACTCCATGGCTTTAGTTACCCTGTGATTATTTATGTTCCTTGAATGTATTTTGACATAGGTTTCCTCTAACTTGCACCCCTTTTCCTGGAAATAATGCTCCCTCCACTTCCAGATATGACGTGAACACAAGTGTGGAGAACTTTACACTTCCCTAATATTGCTAGAATGGAAACTGCAACATCCTCTACTTCTCAAAAGATATTATCTCTATTTGTCCTTGTGCTTTTTCCAATCTTGGTCTCAACAATTCACACTCTTACAGTCCCTCCACTTTCTTGACAATTGGAGTCCTGGAGCACCACCTGGAGCCTGGCCAAGGATGTCTGCATCCACTTCCATAAGGTATTGGATGAGAGTTCCAGCATGACAGTTAGGGTGTTTGGTCATCTGATCACCAGACTAGGTCAGTTCAGGCTTTCTCCTGACCATTGCCAGTAGCCTACAGTGAATGTATCATTGTGGATTTCTGGGGACCTCTCTAGCACTTTGCTTCTTCCTGTTCTCATGTGGTCATCATTTATCATGGTCTGTTATTCCTTGTTCTCCCTTTATGTTCTTGATCCAGCTAGGTTCTCCTGCTCCCCTAACCTCTCTTTCCATTGAACCTTGCCCTTCATTACTCCCATGGAAACACATGAATTATGAACCAAAAGCTGTGGAGCCCCCAAATGGATCAGTCATTCTGGGTAAGTGAGCCAATTGAACAGCTTGAACTGTTTGGGAGGCACCCAGGCAGTGGAACCTGGATCTGTCCTTAATTTATGAGCTGGCTGTTTGGAACCTTGGGCTTATGCAGGGACATTTTGCTCAACCTGGAAGAAGGGGACTGGACCTGCTTGTAATGAATCTACCAGGTTTAGCTGAATCTCTAGGGGAGTCTTGGCCCTGAAGGAGATGGGAATGAGGGACAGGGGCTGGGGGGAATTTGAGGGTGGGGTGGGAAGGGGGAGGACAGGGGAACCCATGGCTGATATATAAAATTAAAACACATATATAATTTTTAAAAAAGTAAAAAAAAAAGAAAAGAAAAAGATATTATCTCACAATCATTCCATTTTAGATGCAAAATGCTAACTCATAAGTTTTATGAGGTGTTTATGATGTATGTATTAATGATGTAACAATATTTATCAAATTCTTTATCTCCAATGTAGCTCAAAGGTCATCATAAAAATGTCAAAAGTGAAACATGTGTAAATTCCACTTCAGAAAATCATGGGCAAATATTGACTTTTCAACATTTTCTGATCTATGCTTGTGTATTTTGAAACATAGGTAGTTCCTCCCATAATTACATTGTCCATGGTGTCCTTTGGGTCTTTGGATGTCTATGGTACAGATAACACTTTTATATGACTTTCTGTGCGACATGGTGTCTCTTGCACTCACATAGTCTGCAGGAAAACAGGAAAGAAAACCTAATGAGAGAAGAATGTTGAGCTTTGTTTTTTTTTGCACATCAGATAGACATGCATGGGGGAAATCAAATCCAACCTTTCTGATCAATTTTAGTGAATCATGAACCTTGCTGGGAATCATGAAAGTATGGATGTATAGATTCTGTCTATAATTGTGTCCAAAATAATGAGGAAGTATGGGTCCAAAAACATGAATAGTGGTACTTTAAATGTGTGTGTTAAAATGGTACAGTAAAATGAAGATGCTGTGGTAGAGTGATACATCAGAAAATGACATGCTAGGCTAAAGATGAAAGGGTCAGAAAAATCAAAAATCCAGGGATGACCCAGTCAAAATAAATGGACAACCTAATCTCGATAAATGAGTAGTGTCTATGTAGAAGGAATCTTAAAATGTCTTATTAATAAAATCAAACCTGAGGCCAGTTATTGGGGTGAATGCTGGAAGAACAGAGAGACAGAACAAGCTACAGCTTCCTCACCTAGCCAGTTCCTCAGCTGGTCTTGTTTCCTCAGAATGCAAGCTTCTGAGTCCTTATCCAAATCAATCTCAGATGAACTGTGCTGCTCCAAAGCCTAAAAGCTTACCCAGCCAAATGCTTAACCAGCCAAATGCCTGGTTTTCACACCTTATATATCTTTCTGTTCTCTGTCATCACTCCCTAGGATTAAAGGTTCTCTTTCTGGGATTAAAGGTGTGATTCACTATGCCTGGCTGTTTCCAACGTGGCCTTGAACTCACAGAGATCTGCCTGGTTCTGCCTTCTGAGTGCTGGGATTCAAGGCATGTGCTACAACTGCCTATCCTCATGTTTAATATTGTGGCTGTCCTCTTCTGACCCCAGAGAAGTTTATTTCGGGGAACATACAATATTTCTGGGAACATAATACCACCACATTGTCTATGCAAATCTAACTTTCCCAGGACCCAGAAGAGCTTTTAATCCCTCTTTCTCTGAATCATACATGTCTGTATAACAATATTTCATCCTTGACCCCTTACTCCACAAAAGTGTCTATCTCAATCCTGGGGATATCAGTAGTCATGCTGAATTCATAATTTCATATCAGTGCATAGCATCAATGCTGAGATTAGTCTTACTATGAACAGTCTGAACTTTGACCATCTTTGCAATTTTGTCATCTTTCCTCAGTGAATCCTTCATTCATAAGATTTCTGATTTCTCCCCAAACCAGAGTGTAGGCTCCATTAACTTTTAGGCTTTTCCTTGAATATGTGGTATTGTGAGAAACCTCTCACATGCCTCTATAAAACATGGTATCTGAGAAGAATCTCAATGTATCTTGTTATACAAAACATTCAACCAATTCATCCTAAAAATTTCTATAGCAAGATGAATTTAAAGCATGGAAAATAGTGTATGCTATCCTGCAGCAATCAACTTAAATTTAGTATAATTTTATTCACAATAAATTAAATGTAAAAAAAATAATGTCAAACAAAAAGTGTCAATAATTACATAAAAGAGGACCTTCCCTTAAAATGGTTCATCAAAATTTCTTGATCAGTTGTACCATATTCCCTGATAATGCAAGAGTACATACAGGAGGAAATACAGACATTATATATGGCATGTGAACTAGAATTTTCTCTCCAAATTGTTTTATTTTTCTTTACCTTGATACTTCTCTTAAAAACACAACATCTTTATTTCATAAAACCAAAAATGCTAAGTTTTCAAACTCTCAGAAGTTAATTCTGGATATTTGAAATGAAGTTTATATGAACAGAAACTTATGGAGAGTGAATTATCCAGAGTTTGCAGGATTTCACCCTAACTAGCATGCTTAACATCTTAGTCACAACTTATTTAGATTCCATGGTATAATGAAATGTTTTATTTCTATTTGTTTATACAACCCAAGTGATAAAGCTGAATATACCAGGTAGTACCTAACCTTAGCATGCACACACATGTCCACTATACATAGGTACTCCCTTCTGAAAAAAACAAAGGCATTTACTAACTGCCATATTGAGCTGTACTTCCTTTATCTTTAACAAAGTTATAGATAACTCTATACTGGTATCCCCCCAAAGGCTCTGTTGAACACCTATGTCCCAATACCATGTGACTTCTGGTGGGAAATGGTGTGTTTTCTGAGATGATCAAAGTGGATAAAGTCACTATAGTGGACCTGATGTGCTTGGAACTCTATAACATACACAACCTCCCATGGCATGAGCAAGAAGAAGAACATGGATGTCATATTTTCAGAGACTTTTATTTTGACAAAGTCTCAGACTGCAAGCAGGCCTAGGTAAACCCTGAGTTTGAATTTCTGTGTTCCAGAGTTGTGCAACAAAAGATACATCATGTTTTAAAGACTCAGGTTTGGTTCTTTATTTAATTGTTACATTACCAGTTTATATACAGGTAAGCTGGTGGGAATCATTTTAAGTATAATGAACTGTGTAATTCAGCATGAAGCATGGGATTCCTGACATTGTTTTTTATTTTTATACAAGTATCTGAAACTTTGGAAATTCATATCATCACTAAGGATTTCTCATATCCTCATGATATGTACCATGCGTATGCTTAACTTACAGTTCATCTGTCATCATGAGAATAGACAGCCAAAGCCTTTATATTTTCATTGTAATTTGTTGAAAATGTTGGCAATTGGACGAAAATGGACGGGGATATAAGGAGATTTTAGAAACTGTGATAAAAAACCAAGATCTTGATTTCCTGAGACTTAGAGACCAACCCCCAGGTCCTATACACCCCACAACTCCCATCTGGTCCAGAGGTGAGTGCCTGGGGTTATAGTCAGAGAGGCAACTGCCCCTCAGTCCCACCACTGGACACAGGCCATCCTGGGAGGACCTGACCAACTTGGCCCCAGTTTCCAGCCAATTGGTGGGTCCTACGGGAAGGCTCCCCTTTTCTAAGACTGCAGGAAGACACTGCAGTCTCAACACCCTGCCCCCACACCCATCTGTCAGAGACCCCAGCCACTTCCTGAGACTCAGAGAATAACCCCCAGCTCCAGTCAACCCTGAAACTCCCATCTGATCCAGAGAGACCCCAGCCACTTCCAGAGACTCAGAGAATAACACCCAGCTCCCTTCAGCCCAGGAACTCCCATCTGGACCAGAGGTGAGTGCCTGGGGTTATAGCCAGAGAGGCAACTTCCCCTGGATCCCACCATTGGACACAGGCCATCCTGGGAGGACCTGACCAACTTGGTCCCAGTTTCCAGCCAATCAGCAGACACTGTGGAAGGCTCCTCTTTTCCAAGACTGCAGGCAGACACTGCAGTCTCCACACCCTACCCCCACACCCATCTGCCAGAGACCCCAGCCACTTCCTGAGAATCAGAGAGCAGCCCCCAGCTTCCATCCTGCCCTGGAACTCACATCTGGACCAGAGACTACAGGCAAACCCTGCAGTCTCCACACCCTGCCCCACAGCCATCTGCCTGAGACCCCAGCCACTTCTGAGACTCAGAGACCAGCCCCCAGCTTCCATCCTGCCCTGGAACTCCAATCTGGAACAGAGACCAGAGGAACTGCAATCTGGACAAGAGGAGCTCCCATCTGGACAAAATAAGGAGACTTCCTGGGACTCAGAGTCTAGCTCCCAGCTCCTATCCAGCCAAAACTCTCATCTGGACCAGCGCTCCCATCTGGCCCAGAGCTTCCATCTGGACAAGACAGAGGCTCCTTAAATCTGTCAGCTCTCTCTGGACCAAGTACACTGATAAGACCAAGAACAAACACAAGAGGAGATGGGCACATGTCAAGGCAGAAGTACATACAACAAAATAAAGAGAAATACAGCATCACCAGGACCTAGCCCTTCTCCAAAAGCTAGACCTGAATATCACAGAAGGGAAGAAGAAGAAGAAAACAACCTTATAAGTAACAACATGAAGAGGCTAGAGCCTTATATAGAAGAATCAAAAATAAAGTAGAGGAACGGACAAAGAAAAAATGGGAAGAATGCTATAAAAAACTACAGGAAATGAGAATTAAAGCAGAAGAAAACAATAAGTCCTTGAAAGAAAATCATGAAAAGCAAGGGAGACAGTCCAATACCTGAAGAGGGATATAGAAAAAATGAAGAAGACACTAGTAGAAAGAATGTTGGAAATAGAAAATCTGAGTAAATAAACAGGAACTTCAGATACAAGTACAACCAACAGAATGCAAGAGATGGAAGAGAAGATCTCTGGTGTTGAAGCTACATTAGAAGAAATAGATGCATCAATCAAAGAAAATACTAAAACCAACAAAGTCATGACCCAAAATGTCCAAGAAATTTGGGACACCATGAAAAGACCAAACCTACGTACAATAGGAATAGAGGAAGGAGAAAAATACCAATTCAAAGGCACCAAAAATATATTTAACAAGATCATAGAAGAAAACTTTCCCAACTTAAAGAAGGAAATGCCTATGAAGATACAAAAAGCCTAAAGAACATCAAACAGAATAGACCCCCAAAATAAGTCCCCTTGCCACATAATAATTAAACAACAAAACTTACAAAATAAAGAAAGAATTAAGGCAGCAAAGGAAAAGGCCAAGTCACTTATAAAGGCAAACCCATCAGAACAACACCTGATTTCTCAATGGAGACTTTGAAAGCCAGAAGGACCTGGACAGATATAATGCAGACACTAAGAGACCATGGATGCCAGCCCAGACTAATATACCCAACAAAACTTTCAGTCATCATAAATGGAGTGAACAAGACCTTCTAAGTCAAAACCAGATTTAAACAATACTTATCCACAAACCCAGCCCTACAGAAAGCACTAGAAGGAAAATTCCAACCAAAGGAAGGCACACACACCCATGAAAACACAGGCAATAGATAACACCACAGCAGTAAACCCCAAAGAAGAGAAGTACACACACGCTACCACCAAAAAATACAAATAACAACAGGAATGAACACTCATTGGTCATTAATATCCCTTAACATCAATGGACATAATACACCTATAAAAAGACACAGACTAACAGAATGGATAATAAAACAGGACTGATCATTCTGCTGCATACAAGAAACACACCTCAAACTCAAAGACAGACACTTCCTAAGAATAAAAGGCTGGGGAAAGACACTCCAATCAAATGGTCTTAAGAAGCAAGGTGGTGTAGCCATCCTAATATCCAGCAAAAGAGACTTCAAACTAAACTCAATTAAAAGTGATGATGAAGGACATTACATACTCATCGCAGGAAAGATCCACCAAGATGAAGTCTCAATTCTGAACATTTATGCCCCAAACACAACGGCACCCATATATGTAAAAGAGACATTACTAAAGCTCAAATCATATATAAAACCCCACACATTAATAGTGGGAGACTTCAACACCCCACTTTCACCTCTGGACAGATCAGCCAAATTGAAACTTAACAGAGACATAATGGACTTAACATGTTATGGCTCAATTGGACTTAATCGAGATCTACAGAACATTCCACCCAAACAAAAAAGAATATACATTCTTCTCAGCACCCAATGGAACCTTCTCTAAAATCAACGACATACTTGGCCACAATGCAAATCTCAACAGATACAAAACAATTGGAATAACCTCCTGTGTTCTATCAGACCACCATGGTTTAAAGTTAGATTTCAATAACAGAAAAAAATACCAAAATCCTACAATCTCATGGAAACTGAATAATGCTCAACTGAATTACCAATGGGTTAAAGAAGAAAAAAAGAAAGAAATTAAAGACTTCCTACAGATCAATGAAAATGAATACACCACATACCCAAACTTAAGGGATACTATGAAATCAGTGCTAAGAGGTAAAATCATAGCACTGAATGCCCACATAAAGAAGCTGGAGAAATCTCATGCTAGTGACTTGATAGCACACCTGAAAGCCCTTGAACAAGAATAAGCAAAGTCTCCCAGGAGGAACAGATGCCAGGAAATTATAAAAATTGAGAGCTGAAATTATTAAAATAGAAATAAAGAGAACAATACAAAAAATTAATGAAACAAAGAGTTGGTTCTTTGAGAAGATCAACAAGATAGACAAGCCCTTATCCAAACTAACCAAAGGACAGAGAGAGAGCATCCAAATTCATAAAATCAGAAATGAAAGGGGGGACATAACAACAGACAATTAGGAAATCCAGAGAATCATCAGGTCATACTTCAAAAACCTCTACTCCACAAAACTGGAAAATCTAAAAGAAATGGATAATTTTCAGGATAGGTGCCACATACCTAAGTTAAATCAAGACCAGATAAACCATTTAAATAGTCCAATAACCACTAAGGAAATAGAATCAGTCACTAAAAGTCTCCCAACCAAAAAAAGCCCTGGACAAGATGGTTTCACTGCAGAATTCTACCAGATCTTCAAAGAAGACTTAATACCAATACTCTTTAAATTGTTCCACACAATAGAAGCAGAAGGCATATTACCAAACTCCTTCTATGAGGCTACAATTACCCTGATTCCTAAACCAAACAAAGATGCAACAGAGAAAGAGAACTAGAGACCGATCTCTCTCATAAACATTGATGCAAAAATACTCAACGAAATTCTGGCGAAGAGACTCCAAGAACACATCAAAACAATTATCCACCATGATCAAGTAGGCTTCATCCCAAGGGATGCAAAAGTGGTTCACCATACAAAAGTCCATCAATGTAATACACCATATAAACAAAGTCAAAGAAAAAAAAACACATGATCTCTCACTAGATGCAGAAAAGGCATTTGGCAAAATCCAATACCCCTTCATGATAAAGGTCTTGGATTGATCAGGAATACAGGGAACATACCTAAACATGATAAAGGCAATCTACAGCAAGCCAACAGCCAACATCAAATTAAACGGAGAGAAAATCAAAGCAATACCACTAAACTCAGGAACAAGGCAAGACTGTCCCCTCTCCCCACACTTATTCAATATAGTACTTGAAGTTCTAGCCAGAGCTATAAGACAACATTAAGAAATTAAGGGGATACAAATTGGAAAGGAAGAAGTCAAGCTCTCCCTATTTGCAGATGACATGATAGTATATATGAGTGACCCAAAAAATTCAACCAAGGAACTGATACAGCTAATAAAAACCTTCAGCAACATTGCAGGACACAAGATTAACTCAAAAAAAAAAATCAGCAGCCCTTCTATATACAGTAGACAAACAGGCTGAGAAGGAAATCAGAGATACATCACCCATTACAATAGCCACAAATGATATAAAATACCTTGGGGTTACACTAACTAAGCATGTGAAGGACCTATATGACAAGAACTTTAAGTCCCTGAAAAAAGAAATTGAAGAAGATGTCAGAAAATGGAAAGATCTCCTATGCTCCTGGATAGGCAGGATTAACATAGTAAAAATGGCGATCTTACCAAAAGCAATCTATAGATTCAGTGCAATTCACCTCAAATTACCAAGACAATTCTTCACAGATCTGGAAAGAATAATACTCAACTTCATATGGAAAAACAAAAACCCAGGATAGCCAAAAGAATCCTGTACAATAAAACAACCTCTGGAGGCATCACAATCCCCGACCTCAATTATAGAGCTACTGTAATAAAAACACCTTGGTACTGGCATAAAAACAGTCATGTGGACCAATGGAATCAAATTGAAGACCCTGACATTAACCCACACACCTATGAACATATAATTTTTGACAAAGAAGCCAAAAATGTACAATGGAAAAGAGAAAGCATCTTCAACAAATGGTGCTGGCATAACTGGATGTCAATGTGTAGAAGGCTGCAGATAGATCCATATCTGTCACTGTGCACAAAAAGTCCAAGTGGATCAAAGACCTCAACATAAATCCAGTTACTTTGAACCTGATAGAAGAGAAAGTAGGAAGTACTCTTGAACACATTGTTACTGTTGTAAACTTTATATAACAGCAGTGGCACAGACACTGAGAGAAACAATCAACCAATGGGATCTGTTGAAACTGAGAAGCTTTTGTAGAGCAAAGGACATGGTCAACAAGGCAAAGCGACAGCCTACAGAAAGGAAAAGTTCTTCACCAACCCCACATCTGACAGAGGGCTGATATCCAGAATATATAAAGAACTCAAGAAATAAGACATCAAAATGCCCAACACTCCAATTAAGAAATGGGCCATAGAACTAAACAGAGAATTCTCCACAGAGGAAGTTCAAATGGCTGAAAGGCATTTAGGGAAATGCTCAACATCCCTAATTAGCTTGGAAATGCAAATCAAAACGACTCTGAGACACCACATTACACCTGTCAGAATGGCTAAGATCAAAAACACAGAAGACAGCTTATACTGGAGAGTTTGTGGAGCAAGGGGAACTCTCCTCCACTGCTGGTGGGAATGCAAGATTGTACAGCCACTTTGGAAATCAATATGGTGCTTCCTTAGAAAATTGGGAATCCATCTCCCCCAAGACCCAGCTATAGCACTCTTGGGCATATACCCAAGGAATGTTCAATCATACCACAAGGGCATTTGCTCAGCTATGTTCATATCAGCATTGTTTGTAATAGCCAGAACCTGGAAACAATCTAGATGCCCTTCAACTGAAGAATGGATATAGAAAATATAGTACATACACACAATGGAGTACTCTCAGCAGAGAAAGACAATGATATCATGAGGTTTGCAGGCAAATGGATGGATCTAGAAAAAATCATCCTGAGTGAGGTAACCCAGACTCAGAAGGACAAACATGGTATGTACTCACTCATAGGAGGATATTAGATGTAAAACAAAGATGACTGGACGGCTACACAACTTCAGGGAGGATACCTAGAAAATGGGACCCTAGGAAAGACACAGGGATCAGCCAATGACAGAGAAATGGATGAGATCTACATGAATAACCTGGACGACAGTGGAAGTAATGAAGGGCAAGATTTAAGGGAAAGAAAGCCTAGGGGAGCAGGAGATCCCAGCTGGATCAAGAACAGAAAGGGAGAATTAGGAATAACAGACCATGATTAATGAAGACCACATGAGAATAGGAATAGGCAGAGTGCTGAAGAGGTCCCCAGAATTCCACAATGATACATCCTCTGTAGACTGCTGGTAATGGTGGAGAGAAAGCCTGATGTGACCTAGTCTGGTGATCAGATGACTAAACACCCTAACACTCATCTTGGAACTCTCATCCAATAACTGATGGAAGTGGATGCAGAGATCCTCAGCCTGGACCCAGGTGGAGCTCCAGCTGTCCAATTGTGGAGAAAGAGGAGGGACTGCAAGAGCGTGAATTGTTGAATTCAAGATTGCAAAAATCACAGGGACAAATAGCCAATCAAAAGAAAGCACATGAATTATGAACCAAAGGCTGTGGAACCCCCAGCTGAATCAGGCCCTCTGGATATGTGAGACAATTGAATAGCTTGATCTGTTTGGGAGGCACCCAGTCTATGGGACCAGGACCTGTTCTTAGTGCATTAGCTGGCTGTGTGACACCTTGGGCTTACACAGGGATATGTGCTCAGCCTGCAATGAGGGGACAGGACCTATCTGTACTGAATCCACCAGGTTTAAATGAATCCCCATTGGTGTCTTGGTCCTGGAGGACATGGGAATGGAGGGGAGGGCCTGGGGGAAGGTGGGGGTAGGTGCGGGAGGGGGAAGGACAGTGGATCCCATGGCTGATGTATAAAATTAAAACACATAATAAAAAAATCAACAAAAAACCAAGATATTGATTTAGTCTGTCTCTGACTTAGCATTAATTGTATTTATTCCTGATTAGCCTATTAAATAATGGGTTTGTTTACTGTGCATTCACCTAAGCTTACATTTATTGTTTCTCTACCTCATTTTCTACCCCTCAATGTATGCCAGGAACCATGTGACTTCTTTGGAGGACAAAGCCTGATAATAGCAGAAACAAATTCTCCCTGTGGCAAGACCCTTGAGACTCTGACCCATTTTGGCAAAGTCAAAGGGTTATCCACTGCATAATTCTAGGCATGATGTTAAGAGCCTACATGCTAACTACTCTCCATGCTTATTTTACACAAAACAAATTAATGAATGCCTCTAGTTTCACTTTGTCAGAACATCGGATAAAATTTCTCTTACAAGAGAAAACACCCCCTGATGACTCTCTTCTGGGTGAGACAGAGTGGATTTTGTTTAAAATATACAGTGTACCTTATTCTGCCCCTGGAACCTTTGATGTTTCAGGTGTGACCATTAATTTGGGATTATCAGAAATAGGTTATTGCCTTTCCAACAAGACTTGTGACTAGCATGACAGAGTGACAGTAGTTCATGACATTAAAATTTTTATACCTTTTCTGGAGAGAATGAGTATAACCATACAAATCTAGGAAGAATGCTAAGGAATATATGATATCAGGATTTAATGGGGCCAGGCAGTGGTGGCACACACCTGTAATCCCAGCACTAGATAGACAGAGGCAGGTGGATCTCTGTGAGTTCAAGGCCAGCCTGGTCTACAAAGTGAGTTCCAGGACAGCCTCCAAAGCTACAGAGAAACCCTGTCTCAACACCCCCCCCTCAAAAAAAAGGACTTAATGGTAACAGTGTAGGAACAGAGAATAAAGCAGAATTATTGAAATCCCCAATGCCCATATTTCTAATAGCTTTACCAATACGGTAGGAAGCTGAGAGGAAAGGGATATGAGAAAAAAGGATAATCAGCGCCAAGTATTAAGGGTAAGCTTTTACATTATGTTGTTTACAGAATGATAAGAAAAAAAAAACCCATTGTATCCCCAATAGGAGATAGAGTAGTACAGAATGAGAATAAATTGATTCAGCCTTGGCTGATGTCTTCATTTTGAGAAATTTGAATTGACTAGTGTTAAAACTGTCTTTCCCTTTGTACAACACTGTCAATGCATATGCTGCCAACAAGGGCACACTGTTTTATATAGATGTGCCTAGTTACCTATAGAGAACTTACCTTCTTGCTTTTAATACTGCTTATACTTCTAACATTAGAGCTATAGATCAAGTAGGTAATCGTTACCTGTGAGGAAGTTGCCGGACTAAAGAGGAGTGAGGTAAAGGAACAAACTAGTAATTATTGTAATCATTCTTAGAAACATAAGGAAACACATTTGATTGTAATACTGTTCATGCAAACTATTGAATCTGTATAAATGATGACAGCCCAGGCTATTCAGGGCCACTTGTTTGAAACAGGCTGTCATAGGCACCTACTTCATACATCTGTCCCAGGTTATAGGATCAGTTTGGAACAAGGCTCCCTTCACATCCATCCTCATTAAACCTACCTCATTTCCATGTGTTCTATTTCAGTTCCCTCTTAAAGAGCTATGTTCTTCCTTAAGGGAGACTATTTTTTCTGATCTCAGCATTCCTTACTCCATTTCACTCTCAGCACCTTGCATACTAACATCTCTTACCCGGAAAGTTAGCCCTAAAGGAGGAGGTTTTCAACATAGTTCCAACTCAGGTGTCTCAGGACTCTATTTCCAGAATTGAATGGTGTTTTCAGTCATAGGGATTTGCATTCAGCCTCTTATGGGAGTCTTTTACAACCCTGACTGACCTACTACTCTACAAGGTACTCCTCATTGCAGGTGTTGGGGTTTTTGTAATTTGGCCTCTGGATTTTCAGGGGACCACTGTCAGGTAGAAAATATTTAAACTGTTTGAGTATATTTTATGCTGATTTACATGTAGTATAGATGTTTCATCTAGATATTTAACACTATGTTTCTCTTTCTTTTTTTTTTCTTTCCAGAGCTGAGGATTGAACCTAGGGCCTTGTGCTTGCTAAGCAAGTGCTCTACCACTGAGCTAAATCCCCAACCCAACACTATGTTTCTATATGGGCATTTCAAGCATCCTTACTGCTATTGTATTCTCCTTTCTAGCATACATACACACACACACACACACACACACACACACACTCACACACACACAGCGAGAGAGAGAGAGAGAGAGAGAGAGAGAGAGAGAGAGAGAGAGAGAGATACAGAAGGAAACACACAAAGACATAGAAACATACACAGTCAGAAAGAAAATGTCAGATACTATCACACACACACACACACAAATGCACAAAGGGAGACATACACATACATAACAAAAATGAGAGAAATTAAAAGAAAAAGTATATTAGATAATAGTGAGACTTAGGTAGACAAGTGATGGAAAAGTTCAGTAAATATCTCTAAATATCTCTTAGTCTTTGCTTGGTATTAATGACCAACACCTCAAACTTTTTTATAATTTAATTTAATTTTACATGTCAGACACAGATTCCCCTGTCCTCCCTCCTCCAGTGCCCCCATTCCCTCCCCCTAGCCCACCTCCTTTCCATGTCTTCTCCAGGGCAAGGACTCCCCTGGGGATTCAGCTCAGCCTGGTAGATTCAATCAAGGCAGCTCCAGTTCTCTCTTCCTTCTCCCAGGCTGAGCAAAGTGTCCCTGCATAGGCCCTAGGTTCAAAACAGCCAGCTCATGAGCTAAGACAGGTTCTGGTCCCACTGCCTGGGGACCTCTCAAACCATTCAAGTTAATCAACTGTATCACTTATCCAGAGGGCCTGATCCAGTTGGAGGCTCCTTAGCTACTGGTTCATAGTCCATGTGCTTCCACTAGTTTTGCTCTTTGTCCCTGTGCTTTCCCCAATCATGGTCTCAACAATTCTTACTTACACAATCCCTCCTCTTTTTCTCCCATTGGACTCCCAGAGCTCCACCTGGTCTGTGACTGTGGATCTCTGCATCTGCTTCCATCAGTCATTGGATGAGAGTTTTGGCACAACAATTGGGTGTTTGACCATCCGATCCGAGTAGATCAGTTCAGGCATTCTCTCAACCATTGCCAGTAGTCCATTGTGGAGGTATCTTTGTGGATTTCTGGGGACCTTTCCAGCACTCTGCCTATTCCTGTTCTCATGTGGTCATCATTTATCATGGTCTCTTTTTCCTTGTTCTCCCTCTCTATTCTTGATCCAGCTGGGATCTCCTGCTCCCCTAAACTTTCTTTCCCTCAACCCTTGCCCTTCATTACCCCTCTTGTGTCCAGTTTGCTCATGTAGATCTCATCCATTTCTCTGTCATTGGGCAATCCCTGTGTCTTTCTTAGGGTCCTGTTTTCTAGGCAGCCTCCCTGGAATTACCTAGACAAATAAGTCTCATGCACAAAACCATTTAAGAGAATAAACATGTCAAAACTATGTGAAAAAAAGTCTCAGAAAAATTAATGAGTCATTTTTTATTAGTAATTTAATTTTAACATTGATTTTTTAAAAATAAAAATGCATGCATAGCCTAGAATTTATTTCCACAAAGATTTAGTATCCAGGATTGTTTTGATCATGAGTATTTATGAGTTTCAAAAAATAATATAAGTATCTTGCAAAGAATTTTCAATTCTTTCTTTTTCATTATCCATGACTTCGACTGCTTTGTGACCACCAATTAAAATTTTCCAGAACTCAGACGTACTTAGATTTTTTATACTAGTCTCTGCTGTAGGTTTTAAATCTGTCTTCCTAGTATGGTTTACACAACTCCACTCAAACTTTATGGCTCTGCTAGAAATGTAATTTATTTTTAACATTATTCTTTATAACATTGCATCAGGCATTCACATCCTGTTTGTAGGTCTCTTATGTTTATCAAGATATTTCAAATCTGTCTTCTATCTGTTACAGTTCTCCACAGTGAGGGGCTGATTTCCTTCCATGTACAAAATATTAAGAGGATATTGACAGAAGCTTCATTAGAACATCTGAATAAAAGAAATTGCTGCACACAATAACAAAAAATTAGTTACTGTCTAAGCCAAATCTAGTCAGAATCTGGTTTGAATGATTTATAACCTAATTGTAAAATTCAATATAGTATTTATTTCCTGTCTCCCTGTTCTCGAATGTTTATGGCTCCTCACCTATCAAAAGGAACTATGAGGAGAGAAAGATTACTTGAGTAGATGCTCACACTAGTAAAGTTCTCACATACTTTCACACTTGTATAGTACAGTACTCAACAGAAAGGGAAATCAGAAAAATTTTCATTCTCAATGAAGTGGATGTATTTTATGTAATGGTGATAAGTGATTAAGAAATAGGTAGTGATAACACTGTAGGATTTCCTAAAACATGATTTCCTGTGAAATAACATTTGCTAATTTAACGAAGGGGAAGAAAGTTAAAGGAGTGATTAGATAAAGTATTTTATGTGTGGAAAAGAGTGATAGGAGAGCAGTAAGACAACTGGTTACAGTTTCACATTTAACATATACTTTCCCAGTAATAACAAATGCTTTATGTAGTTACATGTATATTATTTCATCTGGTTAATTATCATTTGATTCTTTTCATAAAATAGGACATAAGTTGGCCTATATAACAACAGCCAAAGTAGAACTATGTGATTTGGCACAATATTATCAGAAAATGGTAATATTCCATTAAAAATACAGTACTATTAAGAATGAAAGAATAATCCAAAGAGAAGCATGATGAATTAGTGACATCTACTATCAGATTTGTATGTATGCATATATCTATACAAATATACACATTATATATTAAAGACTGTTATAAAATGCTTAAAATATACAGAGTACCTATATGAAATAGACTGTTTTTGTTGAAACTCCTTGATATAAGAAATAAAACTTCTGCTATACTCATAGACCAGAGCATGGCATAATTATTACCAGAGCAAATTCATCCAGCAAGAAATAGGAGCATATGTAGAGAGTCACAATGAAATATTAGGCAGAGCTAGGAGAATCCTCCAGAAGATTGGGAGCAAGGATGAAAGAGCCAGAGGGGAAAAATACATCACAAGCACATTGCTCTAAAATCTACTAACCATGGGTCTTAGAGGCCCAAAGAGACTGAAGCAACAATCAAGGAGCCCATATGGCTCTGACCTAGGACTTCTGCATGTATGTTACAGTTGTGTAACATGGTGTTCTTGTGGGAATCCTATCAATGGGACTGGAGACTGTCTCTGATTATTTTGCCTGCTCTTGGAAACCTCTCCCTACCTCTGGAGTGCCTTGTCCAGGTTTGGTATGAGGGCATGTGTCTAGTCTTAATATAACTTGTTATGCTTTGTTTGATTGAAATCACTTGGAGGCCTGCTCTTTTCAGAAGGAAAATGGGAGAAATGGATATGAGGAGTAGGGAAGTATTTTGGAGAGAAGAACTAGACTGAGAGGAGGGAGGAGAAATTTCAGTCAGGAGGTAATATATAAGAGAAGAATAATTAAAAAGAAAAGAAGAAATTAATCTATTGAAATACACTTTCCAGATTATAAAAAAACAATATATAAATGATCTAAGAAAGTAGAGTATAAAATAGATTGCATAAACATTTTACATGAATAAAACTAAAGCAACGGTAACATAATCAGAGATTATATAAATTCAACATGAGTTCAGAACTTTAAAAATTGGTGGACCCAGGGATCACCCAATGACAGAGAAATGGATGAGATCTACATGAACAACCTGGACGACAGTGGGAGTAATGAAGGGCAAGATTTGAGGGAAAGAAAGCTTAGGGGAGCAGGAGATCCCAGCTGGATCAAGAACAGAAAGGGAGAATGAGGAATAACAGACCATGATAAATGAAGACCACATGAGAACAGGAATAGGCAGAGTGCTGGAGAGGTCCCCAGAAATCCACAATGATACATCCTCTGTAGACTGCTGGCAATGGTCGAGAGAAAGCCTGATCTGTCCTAATCTGGTGATCAGGTGACTAAACACCCTAACAGTTGTCTTGGAACTCTCATCCAATAACTGATGGAAGTGGATGCAGAAATCCTCAGCCAGGCCCCAGGTGGAGCTCCAGGTATCCAACTGCTGAGAAAGAGGAGGGACTGCAAGAGTGTGAATTGTTGAATCCAAGATTGCAAAAAGCACAGGGACAAATAGCCAATCAAAAGAAAGCACATGAATTATGAACCAAAGGCTGTGGAGCCCCCAGCTAGATCAGGCCCTCTAGATAAGTGAGACAATTGAATAGCTTGATCTGTTTGGGAGGCACCCAGGCTGTGTGGAACCTTGAGCTTACACAGGGACACATGCTTAGCCTGGAAGGAGGGGACAGGACCTGGCTGTACTGAATCCATCAAGTTTAAATGTATCCCCAGGTGTGTCTTTGTCCTGGAGGACATGGGATTGGAGAGGAGGGGCTAGGGGAAAGGTAGGGGTGGGGGCGGGAGGGGGGAGGACAGGGGAACCCATGGCTGATGTATAAAATTAAAACACATAATAAAAAAAAGTTGGTGGATGTATGTGAGTTCGAGGCTAGCCTGGTCTACAGAGTGACATCCAAGAAAGGCACAAAGCTACACAGAGAAACCCTGGCTCAAAAAACAAACAAAAAATTATTGGTGGATGTAAAACAAAGAGATTCAAATAATACTAAATCATGAAATGCTAGCATGTATAATCAACTCCCATATTCTGACCCTATGTCTAATTTTTGAAATGGTGCTGAACTGGTTTCAAGCCTTTTATTAAATTAAAATTGAAATGACCCAAGTGTTAAGAAGGATGTTACACATGGTGTAGGCATTGATGCAATGAAGTGAGTTCTTCGCTGGGAATAACAGAAAAATGAAGCTCTAAGGGACAACTGAGATGCTCTGTGATGGAAGCCAAGGTGGAGAAGACTTCCATGGACAGCAAGAATTTGTCATTCGTGCTGTGTTAGACATGGAGCAAAGTTATCCACACATTGAAGAACACCAGCAAGCTGAATCTCGGGATCTTGGCTTCATTGAATGTGTCAGGCAGGTTCCTAGACAGAAAGGCCATAGTGTAGCTCCCAAGTTCCAAGGTGCAGAGGATATACAGGGTACATTCATGCACTTGTAAAAGCCAGAGGACACCCTCCTGAAGCACTGCACATTATACCATTGATAACACAACTATCACTCAGGTGTTCAGCTGAAACCTAGTTTATCCTCCTGAATACAATGTTCAATATGCTAGGATTGTGGCCCCACAAAACCTAGTGAGACTATTAGGGAGGCTGGAGATTTGAATCATCTCTTTGTATTGTACACATAATGCTCTTATACACGTGGTCACCCACTTCTTCTTGTAGTTTTGTTTGCATTATAATGTTGGGTATAGAACGTATTTGCCGGACATTTGAATTCTTTTGAAAACACTGTCCTTTCAGGTTTATACCCACTTCTGCTTAATGTTTTTGGGATGGTTTTAACTTACTTTTTGTTTTGATGTCCAGTTTTAACTGTTCTTTACATGTTTCACATTAACTATTCTATAGGAGAGAAGTACAAGTTTATTCCCATTGTGCAGAATGAGCTTGTGTTCACTTGTTGACAGCTTGTCTTGTTGTGTAATATCATACAATAACATTTTCAGTTTGGGAGCTTGGTCCTCAGAATTTCAGAAATCTATTAAAAATTCACACAGATACCTATATACAGAAGGGTTTTCTTTAAGCTTCTCTTCTTGGAGTCAGGATCTTCACATTGTAATGAGAATTTCTTTTTATTGTTATTATCATATATATGTTTTAATTTTACACATCAGCCATGGGTTCCCCTGTCCTCCCCCCTCCCACCTCCCACCCCTACTTTTCCCCCATGCCCTCCCCTCTTTTCCCATATCTTCCAGGGACAAGACACCCCTGAGGATTCATTTAAACCTGGTGGATTCAGTACAGGCAGGTCCAGACCCCTCCTTCCACGCAGAGCAAAGTGTCCCTGCATAAGCCCAAGGTTCCAAACAGCCAGCTCATGAACTAAGGAAAAGTCCCCATCCCACAGACTGGGTGACTCCCAAACAGTTCAAGCTATTCAATTGTCTCACTTATCCAGAGGGTCTGATCCAGCTGAGGGCTCCACAGCCTTTGGTTCATAATTCATGTGCTTCCATTCCTTTGGCTATTTGTCCCTGTGCTTTTTCCAATCTTGGTCTCAACAATTCACTCTCTTGCAGTCCCTCCTCTTTCTCGACAGTTGGCTACCTGGAGCAAGAGTTTTAAAATTACTTGAACCCATCCTTAGGCAGGGTAAAGATAAACAATCTACTTCCATTCTTCTATATGTGTGTAGCAATGTTTTATTGAATAGGCTACAATTATTTCAGTATTGGTTTATTATGCTGTTGTAAAAAATAGAGCATATATTCAGGTACTTTTGATTAGCACAGTGAAAGAACAATTTTTTTTTATTTAAAATATTGACATCTGATTGCTTTTGGTAGCTATATGGTAGTTAGTTATAACTGCCCATGTGGCATATATGACTAAATATAGAAGCAAAATATAAAAACTACACAATTTCAAAGAGGAAGAAAATTGAACACATGAAATATTTCTGCAGAAGCTCATTTTGAGGTTTCCTTGTGTCTTTATCCAGAAGCTCTACATACAGAGGATTATTGGAATATGAGGGTGAGTGCAGGTGTCTGTGATGGCCTGCACTTGGTTTTGCTTGGGGGAGGTCCTTTTTTCTACATCTGAGCATTTCTATAATACCCTAGGGCAAAGACAATCAGGGCCTGTTGTAATAGGTTCAAGGACCTCTTAAGGCAATCCTATGTTTTCTATCTCTTTATTGCCACACTCTAAAATTTTCTATCTAATATTTTTTGCTGCTCTCACTCAAGAGCACTCTGAAGAAATGTGGGAGTGGAGGGTTGGCACCTGAACAGGGACCAAAGGCAAAGGAAAATAATACTAATTAGTAGTAATATTTAGATTTATTACAGAGTGTTTGGAGAAAATGAAAGTGAGATGCTTCCAGGGGGAAGTGAAGTTGAAGTGAAGGAAAAATTTAAAAGGTCAGGAATCTAGTGTTGGTACTGTGATTAAAGGCATGTGTCACCATGATTGTCTGTGTCATTGCCCACACTGAGACTCTGCCTGTCATGTGATGGCATTAAGAGCATGAACGACCACCACCTGACTTCTGTTCCTGGCTTGGTATGACCTCTGATGTCCAGGTAAACTGTATTTATTAACATACAAATAAAATCATTTTCAGCACAATTAATATATCACCACATTTCTGTAGAGAGCTGTGTGCAGCCGCACCTTAAAGATGGTGCTGGCTTCCGCCCTCCGCCCTCCTGACAGTGAGTGCTTGAAGTGGTAAACAAATCCTTATTTGGCTGTGGCTGGAATCGAGTGTTGCTTGCGTTTGCATGGACCAATGGACAGCGCCCACATGGCTGCTCAGGGTTGGCAGCCCATGCCTACTTAAGGGCAGGGAGAGGCTCGCTGGGAGAGAGACATCGCTTGTAACAAGGTCCTGAATAAACTGCTTAAAGAAGAGCTCTGGTGTTATGTCATCCTTGCTGGTTGAGGCGGGCACGACACATTTCCCCTTTTATACTAATAAAAAGAAAAATGAAAGAAAAAGTTATACCTAATATAAGAAAAACTATATACAATAAGTACAATAACTATATACAATATATACAGGCTGAAGAGATGGCTCAGCGGTTAAGAGCATATAATACTCTTCCAGAGGTCCTGAGTTCAATTCCCAGCAACCACATGGCGGCTTACAACCACCTGTATTAAGATCTTGTGCCATCCTCTGGCCTACAAGGACATATACAGACAGAATACTTTATAAATAATAAATAAATAGACCTTTAAAAAGACAATATATACAAGCAATAAATACCTCTACAATGTCTAGTCCATTTACATTTGACAAACTCATTAAAAATATTCCATTATCTATCTTATTTTGGTAGGTCCAAATGTACCTGATTCACTCTTTATCCTAACTTGTATTACCAACAGTAAATTATCTTATAATATCTTTCAAATTTATACAGTTTATACCTCTTTAGTGAGTTGCTTTTCTGAAATTTTTAACAAGGAAAAATATATCTATAACTATCTAATATTCAACTAAATATGAATATAAATATTGAATATTCAACTAACTAACTAGCATTCAACTAAATATAAATATCTAATCTTCAACTCCCTCTGAGACCCAAGAAGAATTATCTAATAAAATAGAAAGTGGAAACATGCAACTTCCAAAAAAAATGTGAATTAATAGAAACAGCCAGCTGCCTGAACAGTCACCTAAAGTTTCTCTGCATCGTTGGGGCATCATCTTCAGCCTATAGGCTTATCATATTTGACAAACTCATTTGTGAAGTAGGATGTACACAAGGCCTACAGGTTGACCTCACATTCAGTTATAGTAGTCCTTGTATCAGAAACAACTGAATTCCACCAGTGTCCTGTCATGATTCAGGATATTAAATTCTGGAAATTATTGATGTTTTTATAATTCAGCTGTCCATTTTTTTGGCTTGTGGGTGGCTCAATCTCTTTTACTAAATGCTTGTCTACAATTGAGAGTTTAGACTCCATCAACCTAGTTACTCTTTTATGAATAACTGTTTCAGATACTGTTCCACTGCACACCAGATGCCATCAGTCCATTGCTTGTTCACCTGCCTGCAAAGAAAGTGGTATTGTGACTTTTCTGGAATGAAAATGGCACTTCTGTGTTGGTGCTATATTGTCCTGGCCTCAGAGGATGTCTGTTGCTAAAGCTACAACCATATTTGTCTTGGCAAGAATCAGTAGTCTTGTTTTACATCCTGTATGTTCATTTTTGTCCTGTGTTTCAGTAGTGGTTGTGAGGGCATTTTGATGCTCAGTGGCTAACTTTTGCCACAATGAAAGTTAACTTCATATGCAGTTTTCTTTAATGGCCATATCTTCTCTGAAGTAGATTGCTACTGCCAGGAGCCAACATGTCTCATAGTCATTAAAAAAAAAAGAAAAAAAATTAAGTAACTAACACATTTTAAATGCCATATTCTCTGAAAAGTTTGAAGATGGCCTGTCTATCTGACATATATCTCTGCTTAGCCTTGAAAACATACCTAATGTGACTACAAGTTTGAATGCAATGTCTAACTGCTAACTTTCATGTTGTTATATCCTAATAGTGTTAATAACATTCAAGGATTAGCAAATTGAATAACAGTGTTAAATGAACTGTATAAGTACAATATCCTGAAAAAGATTGGAAAAACTACATACAGCATTTTCTAATAATATATAAATACAATATATAAAAGTCCAATTCAATGTAAAGTATTTAAAACTGGTAATTGTCTTTTAAAAGTAGATTCAATAAGCTACCTGTTTAACTATAATATATCTATATCTTCTCCTTTCTTTTCAGAGTAGATTCGATACTCTATAATCTATCATTTTTATATGTTTTTTCCAAACAAGAACCTTAAATCTAATCTCATTTGTTTAGCCCTTTTCCAAACAACACAACTCCTAAATAATGAAAATTATCCCAGACCTCAAACCCATTAAAAGACCAAAATCCATCTGCTCCATAACACCTGCTGCTTGTGGGCGAAGGTATCTTAGGGGATTCTGAAAAAAAAATTGTGGGGTTAATTGTCAAGTTCTAAGATAGGTAGCCTTATCATTTGTTGTCCAGTCTCTGCATAATGCCAAGATTTAGGGCTTATCTCAAGTTCTTGTTCAAGTAGTCTGTGAAACTAGATCATCTCAGCTAGCCATCTTGAAATTGTTCTGAGCAGTCTATAGTTCAAAGCTGATCTGTGGGTAATTTTTGTCTGCTTAGTGTCATTATTACTGCCCATGTGGAATTCTTGTTGTGAGGCCCCATCATCCTTCTGGAGACTTCAAATTTGATATTAGGCCTGGTCATGATTCCCTGTAGAAAACTGATAGAAACTCAAAAATAATCACATGCACAGGCAGCTAATTGAAGGCTTTTTTATTTTCTAGAATTAGTTAATACTCTATATGACCATAAATATCATAACAACAGTTTAATATATATGTATCTTATAAATTTTGATATAAAATTTATACCTTAAGAAAAGTTTAAAGATTCAGAATAGAATCAAAGAACTTACGTTAGTAGCAATAGAACAGTCCCTTATTTTTTGCTTTGTTTTCTTCTGCCCCATATCAGGAAATGGCTCTTTTTTTCTGACAAGATACAGAGACTTTGCATTTTCCTTTTAACAACATGCTTGGATTTAAGAAGAAGAGAGCCATGCTCCATCGCCAAAGCTAGCTTTAATGTTTAATTGAACTGGGGATACAAGAAGACCATTTGTGTTAAGTGTCTGTAGAGAAAAGCAGAAACAAACATTTAGAAGACATAAAATTGTATAGATGATATACCAATAGGCCATTTTACTCTTTTTTGGGAACATTTTTTTCTAGATGATTTGTCCTTTTTCTTCAGATGTCTAATTTGACCAGTGTTCTTCAGATTTTTTAGTCTTCATTCTCCTGAAAGACAAAAACAAAAACCTTTCTACAAGACTAACTTTGGGGAGGTCCCCTTTTGGCAAATTATATCTGATTAAAATGAAAAACATTCATTAGTGGTATAAGTTAGTTTAGATTGGATGGTCATTCTGATTGATGAACTATCACGTCTTCTAATTAAGAGGACTCTCTTGTTCAAATTTAACCTTTATCAAATTTGATGGTATCCCCAGCTTATCTTCTCCTGTAGAAACAAAGCAAAACATGGTCCCCAATGTCACACATATTCTGGTTTGCATTCTGAGGTCAGCACATCTTTAAAGTACATTGGCTGATTTAAGTCTGTAGTTTTTTCTACAATCTAATGTCTCACAGAAGATGTTGTTCCTTTCTCATTAGCATTGAGAAAATGCAAATTTAATAGAGCATTATGTAATCTGTTTCTGGGGGGGGTTGTTACCCTTTCTGTTTATTTAGCATATCCTTTAGAGTTCTGTTTGATCTTTATAAAACTGCTTGGCCTGTAGGATTATGAGGCATATCTGCAATATGCTTTATATTGTAATAAGCAAAGAATTGTTTCATATTACCAGAGACATATGCTGGAATATTGTCAGTTTTAATTTGTGCAGGTATACCCGTGATGGCCATAACTTATAGCAGATGTGTGATTACAGAATCAGCTTTTTCAGAACTTAAAGCAGTTACCCATTGAAATCCTGAATAAATATCAATAGTATGGTATACATATTTCAATTTTCCAAATTCTACAAAGTGAAACACATCCATCTGCCAGATTTCATTCCTATGATTACTCTTTGGGTTACATCCTGCTGTTAATGGAGTTTGGTTGTAAAAGGAACAAGAAGAACATTTCCTTACAGTTTCCTTGACTTGTTGTCACATTATTAAAAAATCCTATTTTCATATTGACATGATTATTTTTATGAAATTCTGAGGGCTCCAGCACATTTCCTATCAATAATTTATCAATCTCAACATTACCTTGTGCTAGAGGGCCTGGCAGACCCATATGGGATTGGATGTGAGTTACATATAAGGGATGCTTTCCATTCCTGATTGTATCTTGTAACTGAATAAATAGTGAAGTTAATTCTGACTCATCAGGGATAAATTCTGCAGTCTCAATATGTAATACCTCACTTTCAGCATACTGAGAGTCAGAAACAATGTTGAGAGGTTCTGAAAAATGCATTAATACCAACAGAATAGCATACAATTTTGATGTTTGAACTGAATTATAAGGACTTTGGGCCACTTTACTTAAATTTTCTGATTTGTAACCTGCTTTCCTTGTTTGTTTGCATATGTATAAAATGTATGAGCTCCAGATATGGGGGCTTCCCAAACAATTTGAGGCAAAATCCAATCAGCTCTCTTTATAAGAACAATTCTATTGCTTTTGAGATATTTGCTGTTAATCTCTCCTAAAGAATTACTTCAAGCTCTTTGCCAAGGTTCACTTTCTGCCCACAATTTTTCATATCCTCCTTAGTTAAAGGTATGGCAGTTTTTCTTGGGCCTATTTCTGCCCTCTGACAAAATTTCAATTTTCGCTTTTAAATTAAATCATAGAACTTTTCTACACTAGTTTTAATTTTTTGCTCTGTTTACTTGGTAGAAATATCCATTCCAATATAAGATTTTCCCTCTGCATTAAAATCCTGTAGGAGATTGCCTAGAGCGTAAACTAACCAAAATGCAAAAAAGCTTTCAATCTACACAATCCACATTTCCTTCTTGTGCTTTCTTTTCTACCAAGGCCAATTCTTTCTAAGCTTCAGCTGATAATTCTCTTGGGCTATTTAAATCCTTGCCACCTTGTAAGGTTTTGAACAAGTTACTCAGTTCATTATTTTTTTTCACCCCAGCAATAGTTCATAGATGGGAAATATCTCCAAATAATCTTTGAAAGTCATTAAGAGTCCATGATTAATCTCTCCTAATTTGCACCTTTTGGGGTCAAATTTTTTGCAGACCTATTTTATATCCTAAATAATAAATAGAATCTCCTCTTCATATCATTTCAGGATCAATGTGTAATATCCAATTTCCTTTACTTCTTCAAACATTCTTTCTAAAGCATGTGCATTTGAGTCAGATAGTTAAATATCATCCATATAATGATATAGTTTATAGATTTAGGAAATTTTTATGTATCACTTCCAATGGTGATTTATGAAATATTTCTACAGGGTTGGGCTATTCAACATTCCCTTTGGAAGAACCCTCCATTGATATCTCTTAACTGCTTGAGAATTATTATAAATAAGTACCATGAAGGGAAATCTTTCCCCATCTTTTTCTTGTAGAGGTGTTGAAAAGAAACAGCCTTTTAAGTCAATAATATAAGAGGCAATCCTTTAGGTAATAGAGTAGGCAAATGACTTCCAGATTGTAGAGAGCCCATTGGCTGAATTACTTGGTTAATTACTCTTAGGTCCATTAACATTCCCCATTTAACAGATTTCTTTTTAATATCAATTACAGGATAATTCCAAGGGCTGGTTGATTCTTCAATATGCTGAGCATTTAACTGTTCTTCTGTTGTAAAAGATCATGGCAACATAAGTTCATAGTCATGTTAGTCAAATATGGCTTTAATTTTCCTCTCTGTCCTTCTGGTCCTATACATTTGCACCATCTTGCACTCTGTTTC
Source organism: Onychomys torridus (assembly GCF_903995425.1). Classification (NCBI taxonomy): domain Eukaryota; kingdom Metazoa; phylum Chordata; class Mammalia; order Rodentia; family Cricetidae; genus Onychomys; species Onychomys torridus. The sequence goes on from NC_050464.1 coordinate 14,376,503, forward strand.
ACTTGAGATAATGCTCCAATCTCTAACAGCTGAACATTTACTTCCTAAAGAGGTCAATTTGGATCCCAAAATTCTGGTGAAATTATTGTCACATCTGCACCTGTGTCTACTAAACCATACAACAAAACAATATTTATTTGTATTGTTAATTATGGTCTTTGTTCATTTATGGAAGTTTGCCAAAAATTTTTTGATTTATGGCTTCTCCTGAATTCTCTATTCTCTCTGCCTCAGATTACTCTGAGCAGCCTGGTTTATTCCAATAGGCATTTGATTATTTAGTTGCTCTGAGTAGGGGTATTTTCCATGAGGGCAGGAAAGGTCTGAACTGGATTTGGTGTGGGAGCCTGCATGAGGCCTCTCTGGATGTTTCCTGTGGCCAGAGGCAAAGGATTACTTTGTCCCTTCTTGATCTATATTCATTGTTTCAGTGTTTACCCTTTCCACATATTCAGCATACTCAAGAATGGAGGGGCATTTTGTAGCCCTTGTTCCTGAAAAAAAAAAATCCTTTCTAGAAATTCCCTGTTTACATTCCCTTTTCAAATGACCTTGCTTTCCACACCCAAAACATCTGATATTTCTCAAACCTTTTGAATTTGCTTCCCCTATCAACATGTCATCATGGTCGTGAGACTCAACATTAATTTTGTCTCTGATCCAGGCCTCCAAGTGTGCACATTTTGCCTTTAACAGCCTGATTATTCTTTTGAATGTAGCATTTGCATTCACAAAAGCCAAAGATTCAATAGTTATCAGTCTAGCTTCTGAATTTGGGACCATTTGATTTATTGCTGAAGAAAGCCTTTGTAAGAAATGTGTGAAGGATTCTTTGGAGCCCTGTACAACGTTCATAAATGACTCAACCTTCTTTTTTGCTTCCTCAATTTGGCCCCATGCATTCATGGCTGCCATGCAGCATAGAATTAAGGTTTGGTTGTCATATAAATATTGTCTTTGTATTTCAGCATATTGGCCTTCTCCAATCAGCTGATCCTGGGAAATTTCCATACCTCTAGCTCTCCATTGACTTTCTATGGGCTTAGCCTCATCTCTGTACCACATGCACCACTGCAATTGTGCTCCAGGTTCCAGGACAGCAGTTTACTAATTCTGTCCAGTCCTGAGGAGTAATCCTATTATAAGTTGACCCAGAGTCTAACATTTGTTTCACAAATGCAGAATGTGTGCATTGGATATTATAGCTTCATTAAACCTCCTTAAGTCTAACATTTCAACTGGAGTTCAATTATTTTATACACACCCTTGATCAGGTAGTTTCTGTAGGGTTACCAGATAAATTAATTTTGATTGTTTGAAAACAGGCTGTCTTTCTGTAACCTTATAATCCAATGTTGAAATAATTCCACCCTTAAATTCTTCTGAGTCTGAATTTCTCTATAATTCATTTTAACAGGTTTTTCTAAAGCTTTTATCTTGGCACTAATATAGACTCTTTTTAAATAGTAAAAGAAGGATAAACAAATATGTATAATTGATGTCACATACATCATGTCAACATTAATTCTCTTGTGTAATTGTTCTGTTTTCAGACTGCCTAATGTTTTATCAAACAAAGACAATTTCCTTCCATTGTAAAGATATTTCCCATTTTTCAATGTGGGAAAAATTTTCTCTTTTAAGTAGATTCTCCCTCTATGATATCTGATATGTTAATTGACTTACCAAGTCTGCATAGAACAGTAGAAGTCCATGGGAATTTCCACACAGCTACCTAGTGTGGTTGCAGTCTGAGATGGAAATCCAAAGAGAAAGAGAGAGAGAGAGAGAGAGAGAGAGAGAGAGAGAGAGAGAGAAGAGAAGAGAAGAGAAGGGAAGGGAAGGGAAGGGAAGGGAAGGGAAGAGAAGAGACAAAAGCTAAATGCTAAAGTCCAGCCACATGCTCCAGCTTGAAACATTTCAGGCCTGAGCCACTTATAGCTCCACCTTCTTTAAGCTCCAACCATGTGAGTTGGCCACAAGTTCCTTGTAACCATTTATAGCTAAGGTCCAGTGTAGGTCTGACTGCTTGCAGCTGGACCACTGTAGCTCCAGCCAGGCCTAGGGTCTGCAACCCCTGTCCTGTAAGGTCACCAATTTTTTAATGGATTCTTGACACATCGGTGTCAAATGTAGATGAAATTCTAAACAGTATTAGTAAATAAGATACACAGAGTCAAATACAGTGGTATTAGCTGAGATCAGAGAATTAGTGAAGAGCCACTAATTACCCTTTTGCTTACCACCAAGCCATAGTTTCACACAAGAGAGAGCTTCTTCCTGCCTAACCTGTGCTTTTATTGCTTTCTTGTTCTTCCTTCTCATTGGCTCTCATAAGCCCAGCCACATGACTTCCTCATCACTGCCTGTCTATATAGACCTCCAGGTCTCTATGGTTGGTACTGGGATGAAAATCTCAAGTCACCACACTTGGCTGTGTCCTTGACCACACAGAGACTCTGCCTGCCATGTGCTCAGATTAAGTGTATGGGCTACAACAACATGACTTCTGTTCCTGGCTCACTATGACTTCTGATATCCAGGCAAACTGCATTTATTAACATACAAATAAAATCATTTTTTAGCACAATTAAAATATCACCACAAGTATTAGAATCACCTGTGATTCACTCTAAGGGAAAACAACAAACCTCGCAGAATAGCAAAACCTTTATTAAGCTTTAGAAATCCTCCTGGCATTGAGGGAGGCAGTGTTTCAGTTCCCAAAAACCTCCCTTCTAAGCTCTGTCTCTTCAAGGTAGTAAAAGGCAGCAGGTCAGAGTCCCCTGAGGAAATGCTTGGGAGAGTGCAAGTAAAGAGCCACAAACAGCCCAATAGGGCAGGATACTATGTGGGAAAAGCAAAAAGTCAAGCCTTTTAGCTGCAGCTGAGCTGAGGCATCAAGGGTTTTGTTTCTAAGTGTGGGTCAATCAGAATTAAAAGGTGATCCTAATCACCCTAGTGCAAAATCACCTGAAGCAATGCAAACCCCCTCTGTCTACATTATATCCTTGCTTCTAACTAACAACTGACAAGCAACTAGCCAGTATCTCCAAGTTTGAGTGCATTCCATGATACTAGAGTTCCTACAGTTGTGAACAGCTTTCTCAAGCTTGGCACTGAGACAGAAAGGTGCAGGACCTTGGAGAAAATTACTGTCATAAAAGTAAGTCCAGAGCCAGTTGGAAAGGCACAGTTGCCAGGCTTCTTGCAAGTCCCGGTTGTATAGGTGGAGCTACAGAGTGTCCACTGCTGCAAAAAGAAATCTCTCTGAGAAGAGCTCTTTCCTATCAAAGAAAGTACCTTTCTGGGAAAGCTTTCTGACTCCTGGTAAGATAGGGTGTGAATCCATAAAAAGTTGCCTCAGGCTATAAGCTTTGTCTGAGGGCCTGGACAAAGGAATGCAACCCAGTGGGGGACTGGGTCATGTAAAGACTTGATAAGGCAAAACATCTGTCCTAATGGGAGCTTAGGGAACAAAAACCTTCTTTGCTAAGCTTGATTTATGAACACAAACCTCACAGAACATGAAAACAGAAATGGAGAAAAAGCCCCTAATTTCAGTAGGAGAGAAAGCTGCCATTGCAGCCTTGGAAACTGTTTCTGGGGCAGAGGGAATAAACTGAGACCAAAGTGGGAACTGTCTGGGAGAAAGACTCTCTGAAATAACTGTGGGAGAGCTCTGTCTTAAGTGCCTTTTTCATTGACTGGCTAAGGAAAATGCACAGTGCCCCGAGGATCAGGAGTGACTACCTAAAATGCCACATTTGATGCAGGTGCAATTCTGATTTGGGCCAGTGTCAGATGAAGGAGATACACTTGTTAAGGCCAGCTCTGGAGAACAGAAATCTCCTGATGTCCCTTAATTGAAAACATAAAACACTTTGTTCAAACCTCCTAGACAAAAACTTTGCAAACAAACCCAGGAAAAGAGAACAGAAATCTCCTGATGTCTCATAGTTGAAAACATAAAATGCTTGGTTCAAATATCCCAGGCTGAAAGCAGAAAGTTGACCTTTCAATAAGAAAGAAAGCTCTGTAAAAGAGAACCAAATTTTGACATTCAGACCCGAAAAGAACTTTGGGGAATGAAGTCCATAAGGTAGCTTGTTAACAACAGACTAATATGAGAGAAATGCATTCTGGGAAATGCAGTTTTTATTCCCGTAAAAATGGCAACATTGCCCTGAAAAGCTTATCTGCTTGAAAAGATGTTCATAGTAAATGTTAAATGCAGCTTTAAAAAGATTTAGAAGGAGCAATATTGTCTCAGAATTTTTTGAATGTCAGTTCCAAGGAAAAATTGTAAGAATATGGGAACTCCAAATTTCACGGTTTTTGGTTTCTTGAGAAATTACCGTAATTTCTCCAATAGCTGTGCAATTATTTTTCTAAGTTCTTTAAGTTAGTTCAATGGGAATTTCACCCTCATCCTGAAGTGAAGCTTTTTGTAGAGCAAACTGAAAGTTCTGCTACAATGGAAAAGTTTGTCTGAATTATGGCACAGAGAAGATGTTATGAATTTGGATACAGGGACAGCTTCTAACTAGAAACCATTTGTTAACATGCAATTTTAAAATCTTTTTACAAAGCAAGGGAAAGCAGTCCATACACTGAACATTGTTTTAGAATAAACATATCAGAAATTTAAAAAGTTCTTTACCTCTTGGACAAAAAGGCTACAATGAATGGTTCCTTTGGAAATCTAATAAGGAGACAAGAAAACAGTCATACAAAAATAAATGACTGCTTAATTGTTGGGAAAAAAAACTTCAGAAAATCTAGCTGTCTTGAAAAATAGAGTTGCTTCACATGAAAGTTCCTTATGAGAAAGCAATGCTAAGTATCACAGCCACTAACAATAATAATATCAGGGGTTAAAGGTAATGAAGTGAAAATACTAAATCATGAAAATGTTCTTCCTCAGGGTAAGTTAATGAAGGATATGTTTCATGACAGAACATCCATGTTCTTGAATCATGCTAAGAAATATTGGGTTAATAAAAATCTGAGTGTGAAGAGCAGCTAAATCAATTTTCATGATATTGAGGTTCTATCTTGAATTCTGGAGATAGTAGGAGCATGAGGAGGCCTCCAGATTGCTGAGGAGTTTAAAATGTTTCAGCAATGTTTTTGGTACCCAGGGAAACCTCCTGAAAGCTGCATGTCTGGAACTCCATTCCATCTTAGACAATTATCTTCTCCTAGTGGAAAATTGTTGAGTTGCCAGCTAAGCAATTCAGAGACAGAATGTTCCTTACATTATTTTTCTTCTCATCTATTTTTTTTTTCTTTTTGGTTTTGCTGTAAACCGAGATAGCTCTTAATAGAGTTTTTGGTAGAAGATCTGGAATGCATAAAATATTGTTTAGCAAAGGAACTCTCTAAGTCCCAGAATTGAGAGATTTGTTTAAGAAAACAGACTCTTGTTTCAAATGCTCAAGAAATTTCAGAATGATAAGCTCTGAAGTTTAGAAATGATTTGTGTACTTCTTTTCTTGTTAAGAGAATCTTTCTAGTAGAGACAGTGATAATAATTAAGAGTAAAAAAATATAAGTGTATGTTAATATGTTATATGTGAGTTTGTAAAAAAGTGTAATTGTGAGTGTGAGTCTATAAATAATGAATATGGTTAAGGAACCCTGAGACACAGAAGGTAGTGTCCTAGTAGACTGCAAAGCAGGCAGTATGGGTGTTTTCAAAAGCACCAAAAGCTGCTAATTAGCTAAGAATTGTGGATTCCAAAACCAGTACAATAACCACAGACAGGCATCCACAACTGATACCCATTGGAAAATCAGCACAACACAGAAAAGCCTGAGACAGCAGCAAAATCATTCCAGTGTAAAATATTACTGAAACTAAAAATGTCCTTGGCCTGAGAGTAAAAGCTGTAGAGATGCTTGCAAAAAGTTTTTGGCTGTAAAACATTTCTTCATATTTGGAAATGGAAGTCTAGTACCAGAATTTTTTGAACTTTCTGAAATTGAAAAAAAAATGAGATCAAGAACTACAAAAAGGATTGGTAAAGGATTCCTTTATATTTGGATGGCTGATACCAGAATTTATTACTTGAATTTTGAGACTTAAGAAATGAAATGAACAATAGGGATTCATTAAAATGGGACAATTTTGAATTTACTTATAGTAATGACCTAGGAACTGATTTCTGAAATTATTTGTGTTAAAAATTGAACTGTTTAAATGAAGAAATTTATTGTTTATACCAAGACTCAAGATGCAGTTTTATGTATGCATATATGCTTTATTAACTGGTGATTCATGAATTGTTTGTGTGAAAAATGCAATTGTTTTATGAAACTCCTTATATAAAAATAAAATTACTAATGGAACTGGTTTTATGTTACAAATGGAACTGTTTAAACAGAAAAGTTTGGGTTTTCTAACTAGGCTTGAGGTTTTGTATAAAAAAATTATAAACAAAAGGGAGAAGCAATATTCCTTAGTCTATTTAATTTAAAAGATATTTTCTCATTATTTGAGTGCATTAATGTTATGTGCTGTTAGTAAGAAATGCAAATGGGTATACTAAGAGATTACTTGAAAGTGTAAATTTTCATTAAGAAACTGATTTTGGATGTTTTGCTAAAGATTTTCAAACTGTTAATAGTTAGATTGAGAATATTGCTTTTAAATAAGGATTTGTAGGAATTGTATAAGTTTGGGCTTTTTCTAACTAGGTTTTATATTTTGTTTATAAGGATTTATAAAGAAAAGGGAGAGTTATGTGTGAATTAAGGTTGAAAATATGTTTGTATAAATTATTATACTAACCTATTGATACTAATGCACTGTGGTTTGAAGTTAAGAAAGTATTTAAGTTTCTGTATACATCTGAAGCTAAGGGATGCTTTACGTTTGCAATTGATTAAGTGTTTTTAGTTTATAAAGGGTGGATGCAGCTCAAGACTGCTGTAGTCAACTTGGACCCAATTCAAAAAAGAAATGCCATCTTTATCATCCTCTGCTCCCATACTGGGAGGTGTAACATCTATGGAGATCTCTGTGAGCTCTTAATAATGAGTTATTTTTTACATGTTAAGAGAAATGGACCTGTGGAAGCCCATTTTCAGGTTCCTAGTGGCTTTAAACAGCAGGTCTGCATAGAGAGGCTTGTTGGACTATGGGCCTGAGTGCAGGTGTCTGAGATGGTTTGCACTAGGCTTTGCTGTGGGCAAGGTCTTTTGTTCCACCCCTTGGCATTTCTATGGATACCCTAAGGCAGAGAAGGTCAGGGACTGTTGGAATAGGTTCCAGGCCCTCTAGAGGCCATCCTATATTTTCCTTCTGTTTATCTTAACACTCTAAATCCTTCTATCTAATATTTCCTGCTGCTCTCACTCAAGAGCACCAGGGGAAGTGTGGGTGGTGGGTCGCCCCCTCCCCCATATTTCAAAATATTAAATAAAGTGAAAACATTCTCACTTTTTTAATGAATTTAAATACCATTTTTACATTTATTTTATATATTGACAGCAGTTCCCTTCCCTCCTCTCCTCCTGTCCCCACTCCCAGCTTCCCATCTAATCCTCTCCCCATGCACTTATGATGAAAGAGTACAGGGATTGTACAAGCTGGAAGTTCATGATGGAATAAAATACAGAGAAAGCTGAATTGAGTCCTTGGGAGCTCATGGACACAACCAACAGTTAGGACATAGGCTTGGGAAACCTAGGCTCTCTCAATGTATGAGACAGTTGTATAGCTTGGTATCTTTGCAAAGCTCCTCCTTACAATAAGATCAGGCCTGTGCCTGTTGCTCAGGTGGCTTTTGGAAACCTCTACTGTCAGGGAACAAGATGTCAGGAATCAAACATGAACCATGGAAAAGTACTAGCTATGCCAGAGAACAAGTCATATGACCACTGCCCTTTCCCAGAGCAGTAACACCTATTTACTAACCAGAGGCTCCCAAAGATAAGAACATTCCGCAGTCAGGTGCCATGACAACCAAACATAAAGACCATTCCATGGTCAGGTAGCCTAGCAACAGAACAAATGGGCCCTGACCAATGACCTTAGCTAATATCCTGCAGCTGCACGTTCTGCACGTCTCCCATGTCTTGCACCCCTTCCCCTTCCCTCCTTCCTGCCCCCTCCCCTCTTGTGCTATATAAGCCTTGCTGAGGAAAATAAAGTTTGCAGCTTGATCAGAATCCTGTCTTGCTGTCGTCTCTCATGTCCCTTGTTCCTTTCATTCGCTCCCACAGGTGGGTTGCCCCCTTGAAACCCTGCTGGCTGGGGCATTCTACACCATGCTGGTGTCAATGGTAAAAACATACTTAAAATGAAGTAACATTGCATAAAAAGAAAATAAACAACAGGAGTTTTTTTTCCCATCAATAACCACTAATACTGGAATCTCCTAGCATGATCTGGGTTTGTTTGGTGGTATAAGTCATGTCTAATAGTGTCCTCTGTTCTCACCATACTTTCAGGTATGTGCTCTATGCTAGATATGGACTGAGCTCATGCAGGAATTTTCATCATCAGCAAGGAAGCATTCAATATTAAACCATACTTGTTTATATAACAGGTACTATTGATGACTTCAATAACATTAAGAGGCTGTGAGTTATACATCACAATACTCACTAGAAAAACCACACTAGATTTTTGCACTGATGGAAGGCAGAAATCTAAGACAAATGGAGTCTTTTTGTTGTGGGACTATGGGAAATTAGCCTCAGTATGAGTACCTCACTGGGAAATTAGCCTCAGTATGAGTACCTCAGTGTTTTCATAGCCCATTGAGCAGTGAGCCCACTTTAGGAGGAAGCTGGTAGCCTAGAATTCTTAGTCCCATGGTGCAGTGGACCAAGTATAGAAAGAAAAAATATGGATAATATAAAAATTGTTGCTGGGTGGTGGTGGTGCACACTTTTAATCCCAGCACTCAGGAGGCAGAGGCAGGCGGATCTCTGCGACTTTGAGGCCAGCCTGATATCCAAAGTGAGTTCCAGGAAAGGTATAATGTTACACAGAGAAACCCTGTCTTGAAAAACCCAAAACAATAAATAAAATAAAATAAAATAAAATAAAATAAAATAAAATAAAATAAAATAAAATAAAATTGTTGACTATAGGCTTAGTATACCTATACTGTCACAATTGCTAAAAATAATAGGCTCACTTCTCATCACAGAGGAAGAGACATAAAAATAAAAAAATTCAAGCCTCTTTCTCCTTGACTTTAATCAGAATATCTTCATCTGAAAAGGCCACTGTCCATCACTGCGTATTGTGGCCACATGACATACACAAGCTCACTCAGTGAGACCCCCAGCCGTCTTTATTTTTGACTGATTAGGATCATGTTTCAGTGGTCCCCTGATTATAGTATTCCATTAATAGTGAAAAAATGAAGTCCCTGTGTTCAGAGATCTAGTGTGCCATGAAGAAAGAAATACTATATCAGAAAATTATCTGACTAGATTAACACCAGCATCATGTATCTCTCTTTTGTAAAGGAATGCCAGTCTTTCAGAAACAGAGCTCTTTGCCCAGATCCCTTACCCTGTATGGGTCCTCCATTCTCCTCTTACCTGGTTTCCTTGTTGGAAGTGTGGCCTGTTTCCTTCAGCTCATTACTTTGCCTTTCTGTTTCTCTGATTATGTGGGTCTTGACACCTCTTTATGTATTCCAGTGTCTGCCCTTTCATTCTCTGCAAGGAATGAACTCTCTCCTTTGTTACTCTGACACTTTCTACTCATAGTGAACCATGGAAATACTGTCTACACATCCATCTCACCCTGAGACCTCTTGTTTTCTATTCTCATTTTCTTAAGTCTACAAAGGTGAGTCCAACATTATTGTCCATTGTCTTTAGGCTGCTGATCTGCAGAGTCCTTTTTACATTTTGATCAAAGTCACAATTCCGTATTTAATTTCCAATGAAAAGGGTTTTATATTATAAACTGTGAAAAGAATGAACTCAAAGTTAACTAACTCAAAAAGATGTTTCTATTTGGAGCAGATAGTGACTAACACGGTGACAAAACATTGGCCAACATACAGGAAATAAGAGTGGATAATTTTCAGGCCTTTGGAACATCATATCCACTCCTCACCAGCCTCAGGAATCATTGTAACGGAGTGGTAATTTTGTAAGAAACATAGTTAATTAATACTAGAAAACATTAAGTGTGACAACATGCACAAACCTTGTGCAACCACACAGAGGATCAAATCCCTCAATTGAGATTAGTGGTAGCTATGAAGACCTATCACTAGCTGAGTAATTACTGGAGTTTGACACATCCATGGGGAGAAGAAATGATAATTTTTCCAGAGTAGTACCCTGGGTTAGTCAATTATGTTTCAGTGGAATACAATCCAAAACTATAAGCATAGGACTTATTTTCCTTGATTGTAGAAAAAGTATGGCGGAAAGTTCTTGGTCTACAGATAAGTGTTAGATCTAATATAAGTGGAAAAGGGGAAGAAAATCTATGGTAACCACTGAACACAATTCTCAAAGAACTAGTAGAGAGGGATAATCAACTCCTTAATCTTGGTTCCAACCCAGTGACTTAAATTTGTGCTCAGTTTGTGACAAAGCTCCTAGAATTGGCAAAGAGAGGAATACCACCAATACCACTACACAGAACACTTATGCTGTGTACAGTGAAAATAATTAGGTTCCCCTCACTTTAAAACAGCACCCATAGAAGACTCCAAATGAGAGTCTTTGGATATGTATTTGATTGAAAATGCTGGTCAAATGGATCCGACATAAACTGATAAAATACAGACTTATTGCTGAGGGTTATCACAAGAAGAATGTTGTAGCTATAACCCAAGCAATCAAGATACAGTTTAAGATGTTACAGGATTGGGGCATTTAAAAAATGGTTCTTTGTAGCAGGAAGTTATAAGAGTTTTAAACATGAGTAGTCCATGGTAGGTTCCATCAAATTTTCAGAATTCACTGACAATGGTCTAAAGGAAGACCAGAGTCATGTAAAGAGGGAAGGACTAAGACCATTTTGCATCTGGAGTGACTTTTGCTTAGGACAGTAATATGCCTGCTGTAGAATTGAACCCACACAGAGGTAATGTGTGTTACAGCTAGCTGACCTGATCTTATGGGATGTTACAGCATGTCCCAAAGTATCTCAATATTATACTTAGATATTGGGTGTGGGTTTTAAATTTTGAATATTTTAATGATGAATGCTGTTCTTTCTGTATTTCATTCTTTTATGATACTGATTTCTGGTAATAGAGGGAGAAGTAGGATTGCAAAACATTTGAGCCTATATACTGAAAGTAGGTCATTATTCATAGACTTTTAAAGGTTCTACCTACCTCAAGCTCTGACCTTCAGTCTCAAGTTCCTTGTACTCTACTATGAAATGTTGAGACACCCAAATCTCACCACCTGCAGCTCACCTGAATCCTACTCTGTCTTTCATTTAATAATAATAATATCTTGTAAATACCAGGAAACAAAATAAGTTCATCTTCCATTCCACTTTTGTTTCAGGTCAATTTTTCTTAGGGAAGTTAGAAGTAACTAATAAAAATGATGAATAATCATTGGTTTATAAGTTACTGCAGTCCTTGTTTATATGAACTGATATATATGTTTGACTCTGTCAGAATATTGGAATACTTGACCTAGAAAGTTGCTTATTAAAGAAGTACCTTAGCTTAAAATATAGGGCATGGGAGTATAAATATCTTTCTTAGAGTTGTTGACTCTCACCACAACATTTGTAGTTGTTACTGTAAGTATAAATTTGGCCATTGCTTATTTTAATAAATATTTAACTAGAGTCACATGTTATCTTTAGGAAGATAATCTGTCTAGGTTTATTTTCCTCCACAAGGTATTCACTACATTTAATGAAAGTACATGTGCTCATTTTAAAGACAATTTCTGATGATCAATTTTCACTGCTTCAGATGCTTTAAGTTGAAAATTTCAACTTCTTCAGTTAATCACTACAGAAACTTGCTTAGGAAATGAAAGGAAAAATTAGTTATCCACAATGAGATCTCACAGGGCACACAAAACACACTGAAGATTGAGTAGGCACCATGTCCAGCATTAGATGGAAAAACAAAATGAACTCAATGGAGATTTATTACTTTTTATATTTGTATGTTTGTTTACTAGACTGTATTCATTTTATTTACTTGTATACTAATTTATGTTACATGTCTATGTGTTTTAACTGAGAAGGGAAAAGAAAGGGTGTGTTTTGGGGTAGGTAGAAAGTTGGGGAAGATCTGGGAGGAGTGAGGTAAGGAAAACCATGATAAGAATATAGTGTATGAAAAAAATCTATTTCCAATAAATAAGAAAATTTAAAAAATTGAAATAATGATATCTTGCAAGTTTGCAGACTCATAATTCTCTGTTTTTTCATAATTTAGCTTACTCAACTTTTGCTTAGATATTATGGTTTCTGATTATATTTTTGTCTTTTTTATCTTCACTTTTCATTGATGGAAAATATCTTTTTTAAATACATGATATATCCTTATTTCAGCTCCCCCATTTTCTTCTTTTCCTGCTCAGAATAACCCCTCTTCTATCTCTCATTGGAAATTAATTGCTTTTCTAAGAAATACTTGTAAAATATAATATAAGATAGAATATGAATCATAAACTAACATATTAATATAGTAGACAATTACCATAGATGAGGAAAATTGCCCAAGAAAATAAAAAAAAAAAAACAGATACATACACAGAGACCCCTTTGTTCATTTCTCAAGAATCTCATAAAACCACTAATCTAGAAAATGTAATACATACACAAAATACAAAATATAAAATAAAAGAGAAAAAATGAAAAACAGTGACAGGACATTATGATATAAGGCATCTCCAAAGATACCATTGAGTTTGTTTCTGTTTTGCAATCTAGTGTTAGTTTTGTAGCCTATACTTAAAAGATTTTGTTGCCTTAGTGAGACACTCTTAGAGAAAAGTAGCCTTTCATTCACATTCCTCAGAGATTTAACAGTACCATCAGGAAAATAACTGTTTGGGTATTGATCTGATTAACTGTTATCTTATCTGGGTTATAATTAAGTAATAAACTGGTCTATACTATATTCCAGTATGCATCTCATTATGCAATTAATTGACAGAATAACATCTTCATGTCTAAATCATATATATTTTTTAAAAATGTGACTTCTTTCAAAGCAAAATCATACATGAAATGTAAACACAATTCCTGGAAACATACCAAGGGCATCAAAGACACATAGCTACATATAAAAACATTTTTTGCTATAAAGGCAAAATTATGGAATGTTGTAAAGGTGAAGAATGCATAAATGTCTTATTCATCTTTCCTATAATATTAATTGAGAGAGACAATTAATTTTATGGAAATAGGCTTTCTAATTTAGATAAATATATAAAAAGTATTAGAAGTGTAGAGAATAAAGATGGATTTCAGTATTAAATGAAAGTAGTCAATATAAAATTTTAAATTGCTTGATATGTTTGGGAGGCACCCAGGCTGTGGGACCAGGACCTGTCCTTAGTGCATGAGCTGGCTGTTTGGAACCTTGGGCTTACACAGGGACACATGCTCAGCCTGGAAGGAGGGGACAGGGCCTGCCTCTACTGAATCCACCATGTTTAAGTGAATCCCCAGGGGTCCTTTGGTCCTGGAGGACATGGGAATGGATGGGAGGGGCTAGGAAGAAGGTGGGAGTGGGTGCGGGAGGGGGGGGATGACAGGGGAACCCATGGCTGATGTATAAAATTAAAACACATAATAAAAAAAATTTTAAAAATTTAAATTGCTGTATGGTCTCTGAAAATTAGATTCATGTTAAACAGAATTGAATACTTTTATATAATTAAGAAAAACATTGACTAAGGTGTAAGATCCACTTTTCCTCTAAAATGTCCTTTGTTCCTCACATGATGAAGCACATTCCTATGTGGTCTAAACAAAATAATGTAGAACTTGGGGAGAAAGATGCAGCCTAGGAGCCCTGCACTGGAAGCCAAGATGGAGAAGACTTCCATGGCTACTATGAGTTTCCCCTTGGTGCTGTGGTAGACAGGGAGGAAAGTGACCCACACACTGAAGAACACCAACATGCTGAAAGTGATGAACTTGACTTCATTGAATGTGTCAGGCAGGTTCCTGGACAGGTAAGCCATAATGTAGCTACCAAGTGCCATGGAACAAAGGTATGATGATTGCAGGACATGTCAGAATTTCAGAAATGGTTCTGTATTACAGGAATAAAAAAGTTTTGCAAATGTAAGGGCTCCAAAGATGCGTGTGTCAGGATTCATAATTCACTGACAAGTGGTGTGAGGCATGCCCATAGTCCTGTAAGGTGGCCCTAAAATGATATTGCATCTGAATATATTTTGCTGAGAATAACTATATGAATAGTGTGGTGCTCATCCAAGACTTGGGTAAGTTACGAGACATCCTAGTGTGAACTAAATCATCTCAATAGTACTTTTACATGTTGCATGAAGGTCTGAAATTCAGAGTCTTTGCTTGATTCTTTTTTTGGATTTATTTCAGTCTTTTGTGGTACCCAGGTCAGATGATATGTGGAGGCTGTAGTGTTGTTATGATTCTGAGCCTATACAATGGAAATAGATTATTAGTCACAAGTGTTTGAAAGCTATACTGACCTCATATTTTGGCTTCCTGTGTCAACTTCCTTGTCTTGTACTAAGTTAAGAATTGATAACTCAAGCTTTCATTACCTAGAGCTCTCCTGCATCTTGCTGTGTGTACCTTGCAACAATAATGGCATTTCTCCTAAAATGGAAGTAAAATAGGATGATCTTCCAGTATATATATTTTTTTAAATTCAGGTATCTTTCATTTCATGGAAGAAAGCAGTAACTAATACAAATGAAAAATAATTGTTTGGTCATAAGTCAACACTTTCATACATAACTTTCATACATAAACTTACGTATATGTTTGATTCATCAGGAAAATAAAAATACTTGAACTGGAGAGGTGCATGGAAAAAGAAGTTCCTTATCTTTAGATTAGCCATCTTAGAGTATAAATACATTGTTGTAGCTGATGTTTCACACAAAAGTAGTTGCATATGCTGTTACTAGAAGAAGAAGTTTGAAAATTGCTTTCTTTATCTAGAGACATGTACTTCCTTCCAGGGCCACTGTAAGATGTGGCTACATGGTTTATGCTAGTGGCATGGATGGCTCTTTTGGGAGGTCCTGCTACCAAACAATTAGATTGCATTTTTGAGCAGTGGACAAGGTACTACTCAGTGGTGTCATGGACTCAGAAGTTCAACAGTGTTGAGGTGGTAAATTTGACTCTTGCTGATGCTTCCATAAAAAAGCTGAGCTCTTAGGAAACCAGGTAGGATGGAGCTAACTGCCAGGACAGAGTTGGAGGCTCCAGCCATGTCCAGCCATTCCACTTAGCAGTTTGAAAATTCATTCAGTTAAATAAAGGTTGAGGTTATGCAGTAAAGAAGAACTCAGAGGGAAGAAATGTTTAAATGGTTTACAGTTTGTTTTAAAATGTGAGCAGGTTTGAAAGAGAAAAGAAAAATGGTATATAAAAATAGTATAGAAAACATTAAATTTTTAAAAGGGAGTAAAGTAATATAAATAAATAAGCCGTATAAAGATGGAAAATACACAAAGAGTCTGGATAGTGTATGTTATTGTGTTCTTTTTTAAGTTTTTGATTGATAAAGATAGAATAATAGCTGCTTAGGTATACTGGGTATATATGCTGCTAGATTAAAACAACATATATATTTTAAAATGTCTTGACTTCTAAGTGGAAATCAAAAGATATATTATTTTGGGAAAAAGGTTCTGTTTTTACTTCAACAGAAAATAAAAGTCCATGGATTCATTCAGATTTAAAGAAAGTCAGGTTTGATTAAGAAAACCCCCCTGAAAATCCTGATTGCATAAGTACAGAAATAAACTGAAAAGAATTTCTAGACAAGTGTTATATATCTTACATGTTCAAACACAAAATTTAAAAATTATCTTTGACTAACTGTGTACAATGCACACTCTTTCCTTGCATTAGTATAGATATGCACATTACCTTTAAAAATTTATGTATTTTCAGAAGAAGTAGACCAGACACCAATGAAAAAACAATGGCCCAGTTGTTCCAGCATCTTAAAGTACCTCTGTTGCAGTTTATTCAAAGTTTTGCCTCCAGGACATCTTCAAGGCTGCTGGCTTAGATTATGCATCAAACAGAATGCTCAAAGCAAGACTTGACCAAAATTCTGAATTTTCTTATGTACCCTAAAGTTTAACAGTGGCCATAACAACAGGAAATTGTCTAGAGAACTATGTTCACATTCCCAAGTGATTGGTTATAGATATTTGTTTTCATATAAGCAGGGTTGGTTACAAGTTGTTATTGAAAGCAGTATCAAAAAAGCTAAATTAGAATTAAATTCAGGGATTGCTTTCTAAAGGATGGAAGGAGGATATGATATAGAAATGATTGGACAAATGATAGATCATTGAATTTATTCTAATCAAAACAACAGCTTTTAATCTCACAATATTTTACATTGGTATGGATTTTTGTTTATCAATATAAATTTAAATTTTTTTTATGTTATACTGTATGTATGTTTCTATTGTTTGGGATAATGTACTCTGGCAACACTTTAAAATTTAAAGTAAAATAATAAAAAATACAGATTAATAGTCATCTATAACAGGCAAACTTATATTCATGTTAGGTATTTTTCAAGGTCATACACAGATATATTTCAATAGATCATCTTCCATATCTTCAACAAATTCCACAATATGGCATTTAATGTGTTTAATAACCCAAGGCTTTTCATGACAGTGAAAGACATCTGCTCCTGATAGCACCAGTCTACTTCAGAGAAGATGATGAGCAACAAGGATACTCTGTATGGAGTTTATTTTCTTTATGGCAGAAACTACACATGTGAGCACAGAAACTGTGACTGCATCCATTAATGACAATATACTGTCTAAACTGTACAAGCAGTACACAAAAAAGTGACTGCTGATCTTTGCCAAGACAAGGTAGGACATTCATTCCTTCTGATATCCTTGCTTCATAGGAAAGACTCTCAGACATACTACATTTTTGGGCAAAAGTTGGATGACCCAAGATTACAGAAGAACTTAAGGTGACTGTCTGGATAGTGAGATGTCCCTGTCATTA
Organism: Onychomys torridus; assembly: GCF_903995425.1. Classification (NCBI taxonomy): domain Eukaryota; kingdom Metazoa; phylum Chordata; class Mammalia; order Rodentia; family Cricetidae; genus Onychomys; species Onychomys torridus. Next base: position 14,393,697 of record NC_050464.1, read on the forward strand.
GGTAACATTTCACATTGGGGGTCTTTGTTGGAGTGGAAGACTAGATAGTCATAGTTGTAGTTTTCCCTAGTTAGGATAGAAAGTGAATTAGGTACAAAATTTTAGACTCACCAAGATAGTATAGATAATTGAGTATTTTCTCTAATTTTGACAAATACAAATGATTGTGTTATGAAACTGTAATTCTTGTTAACTTTTTGTTGTATATAATCTTACTATGTTGTAGTCAGAATCTTTCTTTTTAATTAGACAAAAAGGAGTAAATGTGTGGAACAATTCTTCTGTAAAATGTCAATGTGTATTACTCTCATTGGATAATAAAGAAGCTGATTGAGCAATAGCAGATCAGAGTAGAGGTGGTTGCAAGAGCCAGAATAGGAGAATTCTGGGAAGAAGAGGGGAGAGTCAGATGAGTCAACAGGCAGATGCAAACGATGCAGAATGAACATGTCATGTTAATAAAAGTACTGCCATATGTTAGAGCATAAATAAAGAATATTTGTTCATTTAAAATGTAAAAGTAAGTTAGTAATAAGCCTGAGCTGATGGTAAGCATTTGTAATATAAGCCTTTGGAAAACAGCTGATGAGAGAGTGAAACTCTGTCAACAAATGTGAGCTTATGTTTAAAACAATTTCTACTTTTCTTATGGTCAATTTTTCATAACATTTGTTTATTTTTATATTTATTTATTTTTAAATTTATTTTTATGCTTTATTTATTTTTAATTCTTTAAAAATACAAGATGTTTTTAAGAAGGAAGTTACAACATCTTTATTAATCACTGCAGAGAGTTAGAAAAGCTTAGGAAAGGAAAGGAAAAATTAGTTTTCTTGAATGGAATCTCACTGGGTATACAAACATGAGACCCTGCATCCTGGTTCAATTTCTCCTCATCTCTTCTCTCCTCTCCCATTTCTCTTCACATGGTTTGTCTGGTCATGTTCATTGTGGAATTTCCAAGATGTCTCTACCTCTGGTTATGCTCTCCCTCATATCTGTCATAAACTTTCTCCTCCAGCATATTTAGCACCAATCATGTCCTTTCTTTATAGTTTATTTTTTCATTAATATAACATATAAATATGAATTATTTACTATGTAATATATATATTAATATATAAATTAAGACCTAAGGATGAAAAATAAAGAGTCTTGACAGGATATTATAATAGAAGAAACCTCTAAATATGCCACTGTGTTTGGCTTTGGGGGGGGATTCCAGTTTTGGTTTTGTAAACTAAACTTAAATTTTCATTTGAAAATGATTACCAGTTCAGGGTCTCTACAGGGTTAGGAGTTGAGTCATATGTCCTCTTCTCTGATGCTTTCGTTTTTTGAGCTGAGGATCCAACCCAGGGCCTTGTGCTTGCTAGGCAAGCGCTCTACCACTGAGCTAAATCCTCAACCCATGTGTCCTCTTCTCATTTCAGCCAAAGACCACAACTGTTGCAGATGCATGGAGGCCTTGGAAGTCTCCGTTTTAAGATAAAAGGTCTCAATGAAGCCATAACACTAATTTTCTTAAGAAAAATACCCCTAATATAGAAGTATTTATAAGCAGTCTTATAAACAAGAAACACAGAGCTAAATACAGAGGAAATAGAGAGATCAAAGCAAAATATATGACTAGCTTTAGTTTACTACTAGCAGTAGCTTCCCCAGAGAGTGTTTTTCCCTGCCTGACTTGTGCTTTTATTGCCTTTTTGTTCTGCCTTCTCATTGGCTCTAAGCCCAGTTACACAACTTCCTCATCACTGCCTGTCTATACAGACCTCCAGGTCTCTATCAATGCTACTGGGATTAAAGGCTCAAGTCACCATGCTTGGCTCTGTAATTGACCACACAAAGACTCTGCCTGCCACATGATTGGATTAAGAGTGAGTGCTACCACCTGTAGACTTCTGGTTAATGGTTAATTGACATCTGATATCCAGTCAACTTTATTTATTAACATACAAATATAATATGACATTTCATCACAAATAAAAATATCACATTTCCCCCTTTTACTCTAAAAAAAGAAAAAAAAAGCTCTAACTAAAATAAAAAACTATATACCATAGGGACAATAACTATATTCAATATATATGAGCAATAAATACCTCAACAATATCTATTCTAATGGAAATTGACATTTGACATACTCAGAGAAAATATTCCATTATCTATCCTATTTTGGTAAGTCCAAAATGTACCTAATTCACTTTTTATCCTAACTTACAACACTAAGAGAGAACTATCTTATAATGTTTTTCAAATTTATACACTTACATCTCTTTAGTGAGTTTCTTTTCTGAAATTCTTAACAAGAAACATTATAACTATAACTACTAATTTTCAAGTATTTATAACTATAATCATAACTATCTAATCTTCAATTCCCTCAGAGATCCTAGAAGGAAATAACATTACCTTATAAAACAGGAAGTGCAAACACATGACTTCCAAAAAATGTGAGTAGACAGAAACAGCCAGCTGTTTGGACAGTGTCCCAAGGTTTCTCTGCAACATTGGGGCATCATCTTCAGGCTATAGGCATAGCATATCTGACAGAATCACTTGTGAAATAAGATGTATACAAGGTCTACAGTTCAACCTCACATTCAGTGAGAATAGTCCATGTACCAAAAACATCTGAAATCCACTACTATCCTGATTCAGGATTTTAAGTTCTGGAAATTGTTGGTGTTTTTGGAATTCAGCTGTCCATTCTTCTTGTCTTGTGGGTGTTGTCATCTTGGCTTTCCATTCTTCTCCACATACCATTCTCCTCAGCTTTTGGTTGGCTTCATCTCTTTTTGTAAATTCCAGTCTACCATTGAGTGGTTGGACTCTGTCAGTCTAGTTAGTATTTCAATAATAACCATTTCAGCTACAATTCCACTACAGCAGAAGCCATCAGTCTACAGTCTGGTTCAGCTGCCTTTGAAGAAAGGACAACTGTACCTTTTACAGATTTAAAAGGCCACTTCAGTGATGATGATGTGTTGTTCTGGCCTCAGTGGATGCCTGTTGCTATAGCCACAACCACATTTGTCTTGGCAAGAATTGGTAGTCCTTTGTTTTGTATCCTGTCTGTCCATTTTTTCCTGTTTCTCAGCAGTCAATAATGAGGACACTCTGTTTTCCAGTGGCTAACTTTTGCACAATGGAAGTTAAGTCCATGTGCATTTTCTTCAATGCCCATATCTTCTTTGAAATAAATTGGTGCTGCCAGGAGCTGGTAGGTCTCATAGTCATAAGAAAGGAAAAATATCTTTGTTATGAAAACTTTTTAAATGACACATTCTGTAATTCTCTGAAAGGTTTGAAGATGAACTGTCTATTTAAAATATGTCTGCTCAACCTTAAAAAACATACCTAATATGACTACACTTTTGATTGTAATGTCTAACTACTAACTTTCCTTCCTATATATTCTAATAGTTGGTAATAATAACATTCAAGGATTAGCAAATTGCATTACGTTGTTTAAAAAAAACTGTGCAAGCACAGTATCCTGAACAAGAATAGAAATATATGTAAAGCATTTTCTATCAATATCAATCTCAATAAATATAATTTGTATACAGGTTACAAAAATCCAATCCAACGTAAAATTTTAAAACATGTAATTGTGTTTTAAAGAAGATTCAATAATTGATTTTTTATCTATATTGTATCTATAACTTCTCTTTACTTTTCAGAGTAGATTCAATAATCTACCTTCTATCATTTTTATATATTTCTTATCAAGAACCTTAAATCTAATCTCCTTTGCTTAGTCCTTTTCCTCACCATTAACAACAACAATTTGTAACCAAGTGCCCTAAACAATAAAAATTATCCCAAACCCAAAACCCACACCACGACTTTGGGGATGTGAGCATCATGTTCTTAAAATCACTTCCTGCTGGTTATGGGCAAAGGCATCTTCATACTGAAAGGAAAAACATATGATTAATTATCAAGTTGTATGAATGGTAGCTATATAACTTGTTGTCCAGTCTCCGCATAATTCCAAAGTTTAGGGCTTATCTCAAGTAGTCTATGAAATTGGATCATTTCAGCTAGCCAATTCAAAATTATTATAAGTAATTTGTAGTCCAAAGCTGATCTGTAGGTGATGTTTGTCATCTTAGTGGTATTATTTTGTCCACGTGGAATCATTGTAGTGGAGCACCACCATCTTTCTAGAGACTTCAAATTCAATGTAAGGCCTGTTCGTGAATCCCTGAAGAGAATTGATAGAGACTCTATTACAAAAACATGTATAGGCAGCTAACTGAAGCCTTTTTCTAGAATTATTTAATACTCTATATGACCATTAATATCATAATTAAAGTTTCAAACAGCAAACTTCATGATGTCATTGCTTTTCTCTGCTGAGTAGTACTTCATTGTGTATATGTACCATATTTTCTTTAACCATTTTTCAGTTGAAGGGCATCTAGGTTGTTTCCAGGTTCTGGCTATTACAAACAATGATGATATGAACATAGCTGAGCAAATTCCTTGTGGTATGATTGAGCATTCCTTAGGTATAGGCCCAAGAGAGCTACAGCTGGGTCTTGGGGGAGATGGATTCCCAGTTTTCTAAGGAAGCGCCATATTGATATCCAAAGTGGCTGTACAAGCTTGCATTCCCACCAGCAGTGGAGGAGAGTTCCCCTTGCTCCACAAGCTCTCCAGCATAAGCTGTCTTCTGTGTTTTTGATCTTAGCCATTCTGACAGGTGTAAGGTAGTATCTCAGAATCATTTTGATTTGCATTTCCCTGAGAGTTAGGGATATTGAGCAATTCCTTAAATGTCTTTCAGCCATTTGAAATTCCTCTGTTGAGAAATCTCTGTTTAGTTCTATAGCCCATTTCTTAACTGGACTGTTGGGCATTTTGATGTCTAATTTCTTGAGATCTTTATATATTCTGTATATCAGCCCTCTGTCAGATGTGGGGTTGGTGAAGACCTTTTCCAATTCTATAGGCTGTCACTTTGTCTTGTTGACCGTGTCCTTTGCTCTACAATAGCATCTCATTTTCAACAGGTCCCATTGATTGATTTTTTCTCTCAGTGTCTGTACTACTGGTGATATATTTAGAAAGTTATCTCTGGTGCCAATGCGTTCAAGAGTACTTCATAATTTCTCTTCTATCAGGTTCAGAGTAACTGGATTTATGTTGAGGTCTTTGATTCACTTGGACTTAAGTTTTGTGACAGATATGGATGTATTTGCAACCTTCTACACATTGACATGAATTATGATCCAAAGGCTATGATCCCCAGCTGGATCAAGCCCTCTGGATAAGTGAGACAATTGAATAGCTTGAACTGTTTGGGAGGCATCCAGGCTGTGGGACCTGTCCTTAATGCAAGAGCTGGCTGTTTGGAATCTTGGGCTTACACAGGGATACTTTGCTCAGCCTGGAAGGAGGTGACTGGACTGCCTGTACTGAATCCATCAGGTTTACATCAATCCCCAGGGGAGCCTTGGCCCTGGAGGAGATAGGAATGGAGGGGAGGGGATGGGAGAAAGGTGGCAGCAGGGGTGGGAGGGGGAGGACAGGGGAACCTTTTTTTAATAAAAAAAGAAAGAAAAAAGTTTAAAACTGTACATATTAATCTTATAAATTTTCATATAATATTCATACCTTAAATAAAGTTAAAAGAATCAAAATAGGATCAAAAACTGAGAAGAGTAGCAATAGAATAGTCCCTAATTTTTTTTTTCTCTTGTCCCATATCAGAAGATGTTTCTTTCTTTGACAAGATACAGAGAGGTTTGCATTTGCCTTTTAACAACATCCTTGGTTTTAAAGGAGAGAGCCATGCTCCAACTCCAAAGCAAGCTTTAATTTTTAATTGAACTGTGAATACAAGAAGACCATTTGTGTTTAGTGTCTTAAGAGTAGAGTAAAAACAAACATTCAGGAAGACTTATGAAATTTTATAGATGATATATCAATAGGCCAATTTACTCCTTTTCTTGGGACATTTTTTTCCTAGATGTGTTGTCCTTTTTCTTCAGACATCTCATTTTTCCAGAGTTATTTAGATTCCTCAGCCTTAATTCTCCTAAAAGTAAAAAACAAAAACCTTTCCCAAGACTAACTATGGAGAGTTTCCCTTTTGGCAAGGTATAGCTGAATAAATGAAAATGGATGTGTTAATGGTACCAGTTACTTTAAATTGAATGGTCATACTGGTTAATGAACTATCACCTCTTCTAATTAAGAGTTCTCTCTTGTCCAAATTGACTTTTTACCATTTTTCATGGTATCCACAGCTTATATCCTCCTGCAAAAACAAAACCAAAACCTTGTTCCCAACCTAACATATATACTGCTTCCATTCTGAGGTCAGCAGATCCTTAAAGTAAATAGGCTGATTTAATTCTGTATTTTTTTCTATTGTCCAATGTTTCTGTAGCTGGTGTTCCTTTTTCAATAGCACTGAGAAAATTCAAAGTTTATAGAGCATTGTGCAGTCTATGTCTGGGGTGGGTTGTTACCACTCTTTGTTTATATAGCATATCCTTTAGAGTTCTGTTAGATCTTTCTATAACTACTTGGTATGCATGATTATGTGCTATACCTGTAATATGCTCCATATTGTAATAAGCAAAAAACTGTTTCATTTTACTAGAGACATATGCTGGAGCATTGTCAGTTATAATTTGTGCAGGTATACCTATTTTGGCCAGGACTTCTAGCAAATGAGTGATTACAGTATCAGCTTTTACAGAATTCAAAGCAGTTGCCCATTGAAATTCTGAATAAGTATAAAGGGTATAGTGTACATATTTCAGTTTTCCAAAATCTGCATAGTGAAACACATTCATCTGCCAGATTTCATTCCTCTGATTTCCCTTTGGGTTACATCCTGCTGGTAATGGATTCTGATTATAAAACAAACAAGTAGGACCTTTCTTTACAATTTTCTTGTCTTATTGCCAGGTTATGGAAAAATCCTTTTCAAACCATTACTATTGACATATTTAAAAAAAATAATTCTGAGGATGCCAGCACATTTCCTATCAAAAATTTTTTATCAATCTCTGCAAAAATACTCAATAAAAGTCTGGCAAACAGACTCCAAGAACACATCAAAACAATTATCCACCATGATCAAGTAGGCTTTATCACAGGGATGCAAGGGTGGTTCAACATACAAAAGTCCTCCAATGTAATACACCATATAAAGAAACTCAAAGAAAAAAAACACATGATCGTCTCACTAGATGCAGAAAAGGCATTTGACAAAATCCAACACCCCTTCATGATAAAGGCCTTGGAGTGATCAGGAATACAGGGAACATACATAAACATAATAAAGGCAATCTACAACAAGCCATCAGCCAACATCAAATTAAATGGAGAGAAAATCAAAGCAATACCACTAAAATCAGGAACAAGGCAGGGCTGTCCCCTCTCCCCCTACTTATTCAATATAGTACTTGAAGTTCTAGCCAGAGCTATAAGACAACATAAAGAGATTAAGGGGATACAAATTTGAAAGGAAGAAGTCAAGCTCTCCCTATTTGCAGATGACATGTTAGTATACATGAGTGACCACAAAAATTCAACCAAGGAACTGATACAGCTAATAAAAACCTTCAGCAGCATAGCAGGATGCAAGATCAACTCGAAAAAAATCAGTAGCCCTCCTATATACAATAGGCAAACAGGCTGAGAAGGAAATCAGAGATACATCACATTTTACAATAGACAAATGATGTAAAATACCTTGGGGTTATGCTAACTAAGCATGTGAAGGACCTATATGACAAGAACTTTAAGTCCCTGAAAAAAGAAATTGAATAAGATGTCAGAAAATGAAAAGATCTTCCATGCTCATGGATGGGCAGGATTAACATAGTAAAAATGGCGATCTTACCAAAAGCAAACTACAGATTCAATGCAATTCCCATCAAATTACCAAGACAATTCTTCACAGATCTGGAAAGAATAATACTCAACTTCATATGGAAAAACAAAAAACCCAGGATAGCCAAAAGAATCCTGTACAATAAAACAACCTCTGGAGGCCTCACAATCGCCAACCTCAAGCTCTACTATAGAGCTACTGTAATAAAAACAGCTTGGTACTGGCATAACAACCGACATGTGGACCAATGGAATCAAATTGAAGACCCTGACATTAACCCACAAACCTATGAACATATAATTTTGACAAAGAAGACAAAAATGTACAATAGAAAAAAGAAAGCATCTTCAACAAATGGTGCTGGCATAACTGGATGTCAATGTGTAGAAGGCTACAAATAGCTCCATATCTGTCACTGTGAACAAAACTTAAATCCAAGTGGATCAAAGACCTCAATATAAATCCAGTTGCTCTGAACCTGATAGAAGAGAAAGTAGGAAGTACTCTTGAACGCATTGGCACTGGAGATCACTGTATAAATGTAACACCAGTAGCAAAGACACTGAGAGAAACAATCAATTAATGTGACCTGTTCAAGTGCTTTCAGGTGTGCTTTCAAGTCACTGGCATGATATTTCTCCAGCTTCTTTAGGTGGGCATTTAGTGCAATGAATTTCCCTTTAGCATTGCTTTCATAGTGTCCCATAAGTTTGGGTATGTGGTGTATTCATTTTCATTGATCTATATAAAGTCTATAATTTCTTTATTTCTTCCTTAACCCATTGGTGATTCAGTTGAGCATTATTCAGTTTCCATGAGATTGTAGTATTTCTGTAATTTTTTATTTTTTTGAAATCTAACTTTAAACCACGGTGGTCTGACAGAACACAGGAGGTTATTCCAATTGTTTTACATCTGTTGAGATTTGCTTTGTGGCCAAGTATGTGGTCGATTTTAGAGAAGGTTTCATGGGGTTCTGAGAAGAGGGTGTGTTGTTTTTTGTTCAGGTGGAATGTTCTGTCGATATCGATTAAGTCCATTTGAGCCATAACATGAGTTAAGCCCATTATGTCTCTGTTAAGTTTCAATTTGGCCAATCTGTCCAGAGGTGCAAGTGGGGTGTTGAAGTCTCCCACTATTAATGTGTGGGGTTTTATATGTGATTTAAGCTTTAGTAATGTTTCTTTTACATATGTGGGAGCCCTTGTGTTTGGGGGATAAATGTTCCGAACTGAGATTTCATCTTGTTGGATCCTTCCTTTGATGATATGTAATGTCCTTCATCATCTCTTTTGATTAATTTTAGTTTGAAATCTATTTTGCTGGATATTAGGATGGCTACACCAGCTTGCTTCTTAAGGCCATTGGGTTGGAAAGTGTTTTCCCAGCCTTTTATTCTTAGGAGGTGTCTGTCTTTGAATTTGAGGTGTATTTCTTGTATTCAGCAGAAAGATGGGTCCTGTTTTTGTATCCATTCTGTTAGTCTGTGTCTTTTTATAGTTGAATTAAGTCCATTGATATTAAGGTATATTAATTACCAGTGATTGTTTGTTCCTGTTATTATTTTTAGTTTTTGGTGGTAGTGTGTGTGTACATCTGTTCTTTTGGTTTACTGCTGTGGTGTTATCTATTGCCTGCGTTCTCATGGGTGTATTTTCCCTCCTTAGGTTGGAATTTTCCTTCTTAATGCTCTGTAGGTCTGTGTTTGTGGATAAGTATTGATTAAATCTGGTTTTGTCTTGGAAGGTCTTGTTCACTCCATCTGTGATGATAGAAAGTTTTGCTGGGTATATTAGTCTAGGCTGGCATCCATGGTCTCTTAGTGTCTGCATTATATCTGTCCAGGTCCTTCTGGATTTCAATGTCTCCATTGAGAAATCAGGTGTTATTCTGTTGGGTTTGCCTTTATAAGTCACTTGGCCTTTTTCCTTTGCTGCCCTTAATATTCTTTCTTTATTCTGTACGTTTAGTTGTTCAATTATTATGTGGTGAGGGTACTTCTTAGGGGGGTCTAATCTGTTTGGTGTTCTTTAGGCTTCTTGTATCTTCATAGGCATTTCATTCTTTAAGGTAGGAAAAATTTCTTCTATGATCTTGTTAAATATATTTTCTGTGACTTTGACTTGGTATTCTTCTCCTTCCTCTACCCCTATTATTTGTAGGTTTGGTCTTTTCATGGTTTCCCAAATTTCTTGAACATTTTGTGTCATGACTTTGTTGGTTTTAGTGTTTTCTTTGACTGGTGAATCTGTTTCTTCTACCATATCTTCAACGCAAGAGATCCTCTCTTCCATCTTATACATTCTGTTGGTTATACTTGCCTCTGAAGTTCCTGTTTTTTTACAGGAAAAAAAAAAGTTCCTGTTTTTTTAAAGGAAAAAAGAATCTCACAGGGTATCCAAACATGGGACCCTGGATGCTGCACCAATTTCTCCTCATTTCCCCTCTAGTCTCCCATTTCTCCCCACATGGCTTGTCTGGTCATGTTTATTGTGGACTCTCCCAGATGTCTCTGCTTCTGGATATGCTTTTCCTCATATCTATCATAAACTTTCCCCTCCAGCATATTCAATGCCAATCCTTTCCTTTATTTATCATTTATTTTTCTCATTCATATAATGTATAAATATGAATCATAAACTATGTATTATATATTAATATATAAAATAAGACCTAAGGTTGAAAAGTAAAGAGCCTTAAAAGGATATTATAATAGAAATAACCTCTAAATATGCCATTGTATTTGGCTTTGTTTGTTTGTTTGTTTGTTGTTTTGGCCATTCAGTTTGGTTTTGCAGCCTAAACTCAAATCTGCATTTGCAAATGGTTACCAATTGGGGGTCTCTACAAGGATAGGGGTTGGGTCATGTGTCCTTTTCTCATTTCAGCCAAAGATCCCAACTGGTGCAGACTCATGCAGGCCTTGGAAATTTTACCTTATCTTCTGTAATTTCATATGTGAATCTACCCTTTTGATCTAGAAGGCCTTGTTTTCTTGGTGTCTTCTATCTCCTCTAGTTATGACACTCTGTCAACCATAACTGCTACAGGGTTTCTTGTGTTCCAAGAAGATGGATATGATGGAGTCATCCCATTTAAGACTGAGTGTTCCAAGTCTGTGCACAAAGTCTACCTGTGGGTCTCTTTATTGTTTCCATGTGCTTAAGGAGGAAAGTTCTCTTACAATGGCTGTGTAAGACTCTGATATATATATATATATATATATATATATATATATATATATATATATATATATATATATATATATCAGAATGTCCTTAGGAGTCATTTAATTCCTTTATTACCACAGTTGTATTGGTTTTACTCTAGGTCCTTGTGTTGTCTATTCTCAGGTGTTTATTCATGAAAACAGAGTCTGGCATGTTTTCCATTTCATGGAGTGGACCTTAAGTCAAACAAGATATTGGTTGGTTACTCTCTCCAAGATTTATGATACTATTGCACTAGCTCCACTTGCAGGCTGGATTTTTAGATACATGACTGTGTGTGTGTGTGTATGTGTGTGTGTGTGTGTGTGTGTGTGTGTGTGTGTGTGTGTGTATGTGTGTGTGTCTTTGCTGTTGTACGTATTTCTCTTACTTTATCATGATGTTTTTATATATTTCTTTTGTATTATTGGTTTTTTTCCTTTTATTTCAGAAAAAATATCAGAGGGTTAGATGTGTGGAAATTATGAAGAATTTGAGAGAGGATAAGTATAGCTAGAGTTTTCTTGTCTGGCCCATAATCACGAAAAATGTTTCTCACTTGCCAGTCAGTCCCATAGCCATTCAAACCCAACTAAGAAAACACACAGAGACTTATATTGTTTACAAATTGTATGGCCATGGCAGGCTTCTTGTTATCTACTTTTTATCTTAAATTAACCCATTTTTATTAATCTATATTTTGTCATGTGACATCTGGCTTACCGGTACCTTACATCTTGCTTGTCATGGCGGTGGCTGGCAATGTCTCTCTGCATCAAGCCTTCTACTTTCCAGAATACTCCTCCCTCCTTGACCCACCTATACTTTCTGCCTGGCTACTGGCCAATCAGTGTTTTATTTATTAACTAATGAGAGCAACACATGTAACATACAGAACATCTCACAGCACTTCCCCTTTCCTTTTTTTTAAAGGAAGGTTTTAACAATAACATAATAAAATGAAATATAACAAAACAATTACCAAGCAAGAATTACAGTTACAATATCTAGTCTATTTATATTTGGCAAAATAAGATAGATATTTTATCTATCTTATATTTGTGAGTCTAAGGTTTTATAGTTATCTTTTATCATAACTAAGGGCAATTATAACTATGTTTATTCTTTAACTACATCAAAGACCGCAGAAGGACATAATACTACCTGAGAAATGGGAGAAGGATGCAAGCAACTTTTGGGAGTCTTGCAAGAGTAGACAGAGACAGCTGGCAGACTGGACAGTCATCCAAAGTTCCACCATAAAGTTGGAGCATCTGTCTTCAGGTCTAGAGTCTCTTAGTCACTTTTCTCAGTGTCCTGTAGAATATCTGGCAGTTTCCTCTGTAAAGCAGAAACCTGAAGGACCATTTTGCCAAGCAATGTTCAGTGGTCACCTTTTTATGGGTCCTGCATGTTCAGTTGATCAAGCAGTCCAGGCAAGAGAAGTTTCTTGCCCAAATGGCTATTTTTGTCAAGAAGAAGATAAACTCTATATAGAGTGGCTTTGATGCCCATCCTCCTCTCTGAAATAAATTGGTGCTGCCAGGAGCAGACATGTCTCATTGTCCAGAAAGTCTAAATTTTTAAAAACATTTTAAATGTCATATTTTGTATGTCTTTGAAGTATTTGAAGATTACCTATCTATCTGAAATATATCTATGTATAGCTAGAAAACTTAACATGACTATGAGTTTGAATATCATAGAAGACTAATTGTTCCATTACAATTTAAGTGAGTTGAATAAACATAATACCTTAAACAAGAGTAAAAATACACACACAGTATAACAAAATTAACTTTAAATTTGTATCAATAAACTAAAATCCATAGCAATATAAAACATTTTAAACAAGTTGCTCCTTAAAAATAGGTTCAGCAATTTACCCTTTTATCCTATCCTATCTATAACATATCCCCTTTTTTTGCTTTAGAAATATAATGTACTTATAGAAATATTGTTTTTTCTGTCCCATACCAGAGGGCTCTTTTGATATGGGACACGAAAATCTCTTAACCTATTTTTTTCTTTCTTTCTTCTTCTTCTTCTTCTTTTTTTTTTTTTTTAGTAATATGTTTGGATTTAGAGAAGGAGTGAGCCAATTTTATCTCTAAGGCCAGCTTGCTATATTTGGGAATTTGGGCATAGCTTTTTATATTACTTTTTGTTGGAGGGGGGTGCTGTATCTTATGAGGACACAAAGAAAATTTTAGAATTATGGAGTAGTCCATGAGGGTGTATCATCTGAGCCAATTGCCTTGAAACCATTCTGGATGTTGGATCATCTGGGCCATGGTGTCATTTTAGGGGGTCTTGGCTGGCCAAATCTGAAGTATCTTAATTTGGAACAAATCCATAGCCTCTTGCTTTCTGTGGAAACCAAAGCACAGCCTCCTTTCCAAAGCAACAAATCCTTATATCTAAATTTTGAAGTTAAGGTACCTTTAAAATATACGTATTGGTTTAACTCTGTTGTCTTTACAATCAAACATTTTTCTTTAGTTAAAAATTCAAAAGACAACACAATCCAGATTTTTTGTGTAATATCTACCTTTATGTGGGTTATTTTTTATATTACCTTTATTTTTTCTTTAAAGATTTTATTTTTAAAATCTATCTATTTTTATATACATATATATATATATATTCTCTTTTAAGTCTAAGTACATCGTTATACACATTGTAAAGCATTTAAAGTCTTATTTCATCTGAATCTGCCTTATTGTGCAAATATTGTTTTAAACTGTAGCATTTGTAAGATCAAAATGGCTGCTGTGGCTGGTGGCTCTGCCCACCTCAGCTTCCCAACATGGCAGTTGTACAGTTTACTGCCTACTCTGGGAGGCATCAATTCTTAGAAATACTTGGTCTATGTTTTTAGCAAAGCAGCATGTAGCTCAGAAACCTTTTTTTATTAACCAATCAGAGGAACACATTTAACATACAGAACATCCCACAGCAGATGAGGGTTGGAGAAACATGATCAGAACACACTCTATGAAAAAATTATTTAAAAAAGTCACAATTGTGAGCATGTGCTCAGTAGGAGAAACTGTCTTGTTTTCAACTTAACCATAGACTTTCACATAGTTTATACAATCCTTTATTTGTGAAGGTTAAGAGCCAATAGATTATAAAAAGACTGATTAGAGACAGATGACAATATACAAGGCATACAACATTTAAAATCCTTGAGATTTATTCAAAAGCACAGTACTCAAGAAATGAGAGGAATCTAGTAGTGTTGCATTCAAAGAATTAGTGACTTTTCATGAAGTGGTGGTAGGTCATTGAGAAATAGGTACTCATAAATATGCTAGATGCATATAATACACCATATAGATCAATTTACCAAATGAAAAGAATTGTGAGAAGATGAGCATACACACAAATGTTTAAAAACAGCCAGAGAGCTTTGAGCTCGGGTTTTACTAAACTTGTTAGTGCGGGGCATTTCACGTTTTTCACTGATATATAAAAGCTTCATGTAAATTATCTCTTACTGGGAGTACTTTATTGGCTGATAATAAAAATGGAGTTATAAAATAGAGATTTAAAAGGTCTTCATTCTACTATAGTATGCACCTCATTATGTATGCATTTAGTTCAGTATTAACTTTGTGTCAAAATTGTTTTCTTTTTTTAAAATGAACTTTTCTTCTGAGTGAAAGGATACACAAAATGAAAGCAGGAAGCATTCATAAAACTTATCAAGAGCATTAAAAACACATGCATATACATGGAACCATTTGGTGTATTAAATGCAAAGAAAAATGTTGAAGAAGAAAAAACACATTTTTCTAATATTAATTGACAGTAAATGAATATTTATGGAAGTGAATTTTCTAGAGAAATTTGAAAATGACATTAGAAGTTGAGGGATGGATTTTATCAGCACATAAAACAACTAAATATAAAATCCTAAATTTCAATGTTATATCTGAATGTTGGAATGGTACTAAACTCCCATATAAACCTTGTTGTAATTCAGAAACACATGAACTAAGATTTGAGATGGACATTTCTTGCAGAATGTGCTTCATTCCTGATATGAAAAAGCAAGTAACTATGTGTTCTTAACAAAATAATGTATCATTTGGTGACAAAAATACAGCCTATGAGCCCAACACTGAAGGGGACAAGGAGAAGACCTCTGTAGCTACCATAACATTCCCTTTGTGCTGTGGTAAACAGGGAGGAAGATGACACACAAACATGTGAATGACAGCAAGCTGAATGACTTATACCAGGATTCATTGAATGTGTCAGTCAAATTCAACACAATAAATTCATAGGGTAGCTCCAAATTGTCAAAAAACAAAGGTATCCCAGGACACAGTGGAAGGAAACAGCTGCAACTACATCTTTGTTGCACACAATGATGATGTGCCCATGGTCACTGAGAACATCTGTATCAATAAAGAGAGATGTGGTCAGCAAAATTCCACAGAACATTAGTTTCATATGACTGCAGATGGGAATGACTAAGTTATGGGTTCTTGATATCACTATAAAACTGTCCATTCTCCCTAGAACAGTGACTTGAAGAATTACAGTAAGTATTGTTGCCAAAAAAGTGGAGTGAGTCAAGTTGAACAGAGCTCCAAATGTGCTTTGCTGTAGGATGAAGGTGGCTGTGTTGGGATGACTAATAAAGAGCAATGGACAGAGAAAACAGAAGATCAGAATGATGAGCAGATTGTACATAAGAGCCTGATTATTAGCCTTGGTATAGCATTATGGTAATTTCTAAAAACATGAAGTATACAAACAGTAGAGTACAAGAAGACCAAAGCTATTCAGTGGAGTACCAGCCCCAATGGATCTTCACAGGCCAGAAAGGTCACAGCTTTCTGGAGGCAGTGGTTCTGCTGAGTGTCTGCATGTTGACTTTCTGAACACAGTACTCAGTATTTTCTGAACTCAGTACTAAAACAAAATTTGCAAATATTTCTTCCCTATGTGCCTTCATATTGAACCCTCACTGAATTGAATGTCCATTTAAAACATTTTCATCTGCAAATGATTAAACTCATAATATGTATAGAATTCAATAACTATTATATACAGAATTAAGTATTTATGTTTAAAGATTGTTATAGTACATTCTGTATGGATTTATGTGTAATATCTCAGTTTGATCCATGTGTATTTTAATATCTTGTTTTACCATACTGCTAGTGAAGAGTAGTCTTTTAAATTAGAATCTTTCATGGTTCTTTTTTAATGCTTCAGATTTCCTGCAGTGTTCATACTTTATATGTGCATGGACTTATCATGCACCTATTGCATACAAAGCATCCATATCCTACGTAACTCTTTCCTGGTCTGAATTGTCCAACTCAATATATCAAATAAAAAACAAATATTGAAATCACATTTCTCATTTTGTGGGTCAAGCTAATTGTACATCACAAATTATTTAAAATATGGATGTTTTCAAAAAGATAATTGCTATCCAAAATATTCAAATGATTTCATAAATAATCTCATTAGTCACATAAATATTTTTGATGAATGATCATCTTTGGTTCTATCCTATCCAGCATTGTGTATCTATGTACATTAACACACTGTTAATGGTTTTACTAACCTGTAATTGTTTATGATCCTTGAATGAGTTTTGACATAGGTTTCCTCTAATGCGCACCTCTTTTCCTGGAAATAATGCTCCCTCCACTTCATAATCCAGATATGCTGTGAACACAAGTGTGGATAACTTTATACACCTCTAATATTTCTAAAATGGAAACTGCAACATCTGCTACTCCTCAAAAGAAATTATCTCACGATCACTCCATTTTGTATAAAACATGCTGATTCATAAGATGGTTTTATTCAAAGTTATATGAGGGTTTTATGAAGTGTGTATTAATGATGTAATAATATTTATCAATTTCTTTATCTCCAATGCAGCTCAAGGTCATCATGAAAATGTCAATAGTGAAACAGCTGCAAATTCCATTTCAGAAAATCATGAGCAAATATTGATTTTTCAACATTTTCGGATCTATGCTTTTTTTTAAAATCTGGAAACATAGGAAGTTCCTCCCATAATTCTATTGTCCATGGTGTTCTTTGGGTCGTTGGATGTCTAAGGTACAAATTAACCAGATTAACACTTTTATATGACTTTCTGTGCAACATGGTGTCTCTTGCACTCACATAGTCTGGAGGAAAACAGGAAAGAAAACCCTCTGAGAGAAGAATGCTGAGCTTTGCTTTTTCTGGACATCAGATAGACATGCACTGGGGAAATCAAATCCAACCATTGTGATAAATTTTAGTGAATCAAGAACCTTGCTGGGAATCATGAAAGTATGGATGTATAGATCCTGTCCATAAATGTGTCCAAAATAATGAGGAAGTACAGGTTCAAAACATGAGTAGTGGTAACTTAAATTGTGTGTGTTAAATGGTACAATAAAATGAAGATACTAATGTTGGGATGATACATCAGAAAATGCCATGCTAGGCCAAATATGAAAGGGCCAGAAAAGTCTAAAAGCTAGGGATGACCCACTCAAAATAAATGGTACAATAAATCTATAAATGAGTAGTGTCTATGCAAATCTAACTTTCCCAGGACCTGGAGGAGTTTTAACTCCCTCATTCTCTGAATTATACATGTCTGTATAACAATATTTTATCCTTGACTCCTTACTCCACGAAAGAGTCTGTCTTAATCCTGGGGATATCAGTAGTCATGCTGAATTCATAATTTCATATCAGTGCTTAGCATCAATGCTGAGATTAGGCTTACTATGAACAGTCTGAACTTTGACCATCTTTGCAATTTTGTCATCTTTCCTCAGTGAATCCTTCATTCATGCAGATTTCTGATTTCTCCCCAAACCAGAGTGCAGGCTCCATTAACTTTTAGGCTTTTCATTGAATATGTGGTATTGTGAGAAACCTCTCACATGCCTCTAAAACATGATAGCAAAGAAGCATCTCCATATAACATGTTATACAAAACACTCAACAAATGCATCCTGAATTTTCTATAGCAAGATGAATTTAAAGTATGGAAAATAGTGTACACTATCTGGTAGCCACAAACTTAAATCTAGTGTAATTTTATTCACAATAAATTAAATGTAAAACAATCATGTCAAACAAAAAGTGTAAGTCATGTAAAGGAGGACCTTCCCTTAAAATGTTGCATCAAGATTTCTTGATCAGTTGTGCCATATTCCCTGATAATGCAAGATGTCTATACAGGAGAAAACACAGATGTTATATATGGTATGTTAACTAGAACTTTCTCTCTATTTTTTTTAACCTTGATGCTTCTCTTAAAAACACAACATCTTTATTTCAAATAACCAAGTAACTAACCGTTTTCCAGCAGTCAGAAGTTAACTCTGGATACTTGAAATGAAGTTTATCTGAACAGAAACTTATGGAGAGTGAATTATCCAGAGTTTCAAGGATTTAACCCTAACATACATGCTTAACATCTTGGTCATACTTCATTTAGATTCCATGGTGCACTGAAATACTTTATTTCTTTTGTTTATACAACCTAACTGATAAAGCTAAATATACCAGGTAGTTACTAATCTGTGTATACACATACATGCCCAATATGTATCAGCAGTTAGAGTTACAGATATAGATATAGTTAAAGATAACTCTACATTGGTATCCCACCAAAGACTCTGTGGAACCCCTACATCCCAATACCTTGTGATATCTGGTGGGAAATGGTTTGTTTTCTGAGATGATCAATGTGGATAAAGTCACTATAGTGGACTTGATGTGGATGGAACTCTTTAACATACATATCCTAACATGGCATGGCCAATAAGGAGAACATGGATGCCATGATCACAGGGAATTTACCACTTTACCCTTTTCAGGGGGAAAAAGTCACTATTTTGACAAAATCTCAGAGAACAAGCAGGCCTAGGGTGGCCCTGAGTTTGAATTTCTGCATTCCAGAGTTGTGCAACAGAAGATACCTCATGCTCTAAAGACTCAGGTTTGGTTTTTATTTTTAACTTTATTGTTACATTACCACTTTATTTACAGGTGAGCTGGTGCAACTCATTTCAAGTATAATGAACTGTGTAAATCAGCATAAAATAGGAAATTCCTGACATAGATCCGACATCATTTATTTTATTTTTATACTAGTATCTGAAACTTTGGAAATTCATATTATTACTAAGAATTTCTCATATGCTCCTGATATGTACCTTATATATGTTTAACTTATAATTCATATATCAGCATGAGAATAGACATTCAATGCCCTTGCATTTTCATTGCAATTCTTTGAAAATTTTGGCAATTGGAAGAAAATAATCATTGAGATAGGGAGATCTTAGAAACTGTGATACAAAACCAAGATCTTGAGTTAGTCTGTCTCTGACTTAGCATTAACTGTATTTATTTCTATTTAGCTTATTAAATAATGAGTTTGTTTATTGTACATTCACCTAAGCTTATCTTTTATTGTTTCTCTGTCCCATCTACTACCCCTCCATACATGCCATGAACCATGTAACTTCTTTAGGGGACAAGGCCTGAGAATAGCACAAACAAATTCTCCCTGTGACCAGACCCTTGAGAATCTGACCCATCTTGGCAAGTCAATGGATAATTCACTTTATAATTCTGGGCATGATGCCAGGATCATATATGCTAAGTGCTCTCCTTGCTTTCTTTATACAGACCAAATTACTGGATGCCTCTAGTTTCACTTTTTCAGAGAAATGGATAAAATATCTCTTACAAGGGAAAACACCCCCTGATCACTCTCTTCTGGGTGAGCTGAAGGGGATTTTGCTGAAAATAAACAGTGAGTTTCATTCAGGTCCTGAAGCCTTTGATGTTTCAAGTGTGAGCATTAATTTGGGATTATCTGTAACAGGCTGTTGCCTTTCCAACAAGCCTTGTGACCA
The DNA here is from genome assembly GCF_903995425.1 of Onychomys torridus. Lineage (NCBI taxonomy): Eukaryota > Metazoa > Chordata > Mammalia > Rodentia > Cricetidae > Onychomys > Onychomys torridus. Next base: position 14,413,685 of record NC_050464.1, read on the forward strand.
GCCTGACAGAGTGACAGTAGTTCATGACATCACAAATTTTCATACCTGCTCTGGAGAGATGATTCTAACCAGAATTCTAGGAGGAATGCTAAGGAATATATAATATCAAGAATTCATGGGAACAGTCTAGGAACAGGGAATAAAACAGAATTATAGAAATCCACAATGCCCATGAATTCAGAAAATTTAAAATTGGTGGATGTAAAAGAAGAATTTCAAATAATACTAAATCATGAAATGCTAGCATGTATAATCAACTCCCAAAATCTGACCTTATGTCTAATTTTTGAAATGGTGCTAAACTTGTTTCAAGGCTTTTATTAATTTAAGAATGAAATGACCCAAGTGTTAAGAAGGATGTTACTCATGGCATAGGCATTGATGCAATGAATTGAGTGCTTCCCAGGTATTAACAGAATATGAAGCTCTTAGGGACAAAAAATGCAGCTGAGATGCCCTGTGATGGAAGTCAAGGTGGAGAAGACTTACATTGCCACCAAGACTTTGTCATTGGTGCTTTGGTAGAAAAGGAGGAAAGTTATCTACACATTGAAGAATGCCAGCAACTTGAATCTCAGGATCTTGGCTTCATGGAATGTGTCAGGCAGGTTCCTAGACAGAAAGGCCATAGTGTAGATCCCAAGTGCCAAGGAACAATGGTTACATGTACTTGTGGAAGCCAGAGGACATCCTCCTCAACCACTGTGCATCTTATACAACTGATAACACAACTACCACTGAGGTGTTCAGCTGAAGCCTATTTTATCATGGGACATTTTTTTTTCTAGATGATTTATCCTTTTCCTTCAGACGCCTAATTTGACCAGGGTTCTTCAGATTTTTTATCCTTCATTCTCCTGAAATACAAAAGCATAAAGCTTTCCCAAAGATAACTTTGGGTAGGTTCCCTTTTGGCAAGTTATATCTGATGAAATGAAAATCATTTGTTAGTGGTATACATTAGTTTAAATTATACGGTCATGCTGATTGATGAACTATCACCTCTTCTAATTAAGAGGACTCTCTTGTTCAAATCGAACCTTAATCAATTTTAATGGTATTCACAGCTTATTATCTCCAGTAGAAACAAAGAAAAACATGGTCCCCAATGTCACACATATTCTGGTTTCCATTCTGAGGGCTGAACATGTTTAATGTATATTGGCTGATTTAATTCTGTAGATTTTTTTTCCTGTAATCTATTGTCTCTCAGCAGCTGTTGTGCCTTTCTAATTAGCATTGAGAAAATTCAAAGTTAATAGAGCATTGTGTAATCTATTTCTGGGGGGGGTTGTTACCCCTTTCTGTTTATTTAGCATATTCTTTAGAATTCTGTTTGATCTTTCCATAACTGCTTGTCCTGTAGGATTATGTGGTATACTTGTAATATGCTTTATATTGTAATAAGCAAAGAATTGTTTCATTTTAACAGAGACATATGTTGGAACATTGTCAGTTTAAATCTGTGCAGGTATACCCATGATGGTCAGAAGTTCTAGTAGATGTGTGATTACAGAATCAGCTTTTTCAGAACTTAAAGCAGTTCCCCATTGAAAACCTGAATAAGTATAAATGGTATAGTGTACATATTTCAATTTTCCCAATTCTGCAAACTGAAACATATCCATCTGCCTGATTTCATTCCTCTGATTACCCTTTGGGTTACATCCTGCTGGTAATGGAGTCTGATTATAAAAGGAACAAGTAGGGGATATCTCTACAATTTCCTTGGCTTGTTGACAGGCTATAGAAAAATCTTTTTAAAAAAAACTTTACTATTGACATGATTTTTTTAATGAAATTCTGAGGCCTCTAGCGCATTTCTTAACAATAATTTATCAATCTCAGCATTACCTTGTGCTAGAGGGTCTGCCAGACCCATAAGGGATCAGATGTTAGTTATATAAAAGGGATACTTTCCATTCCTGATTGTTTCTTGTAACTGAATAAATAGTGAAGTTAATTTTGACACATCACAGATAAATTCTGCAGTATCAATATGTAATACCACATTTTCAAGATACTGAGAGTCAGTAACTATGTTGACAGATTCCAAAAAATCCATTAATACCAAGAGAATAGCATGCAATTCCAATTTTGGAACCTAATTATAAGGACTTTGAACCACTTTATTTAAATTTTCTGATTTGTAACCCGCCTTTCCTTGTTTGTATCTGTATAAAATGTATGAGCTCAAGATATAGATGTTTTCCAAACAATGTGAAACAAAATCAAACCAGCTCTTTTTGTAAGTACATTTTATCATTTTGGGGATATTTGCTGTTAATCTCTCACAAAAAATTTACTGCAAACTTTTTGCCAAGGTTCACTTTCTCCCCATAATTTTTTCTTTTTTATTATTATTATATTTGTGTTTTAATTTTACACATCAGCCATGGGTTCCCCTGTCATCCCCCCTCCCGCACCGCACCCACACCCACCTTCCCCCCATCCCTTCCCCTCCATTCCCATCTCCTCCAGGGCCAAGACTCCCCTGGGGATTCATTTAAACCTGGTGAATTCAGTAGAGGCAGGTCCAGTCCCCTCATTCCAGGCTAAGTAAAGTGACCATGTGTAAGCACAAGGTTCCAAACAGCCAGCTCATGCAATAAGGAGAGGTCCTGTTCCCACAGCCTGGATGCCTCCCAAAGAGTTCAAGCTATTCAATTGTCTCACTTATCCAGAGGACCTGATCCAGCTGGGGGCTCCAAAGCCATTGGTTCATAATTCATGTGCTTCCATTCGTTTGGCTATTTGTCCCTGTGCTTTTTGCAATCTTGGCCGCAATAATTCATGCTCTTACTGCTGTGGATATCACTCTGTATAAATAAAATGCTGATTGCCTAGTAGCCAGGCAGGAAGTATAGGCGGGAGAAGCAGAGAAGAGAATTCTGGGAACAGGAAGGGGAGGCAGAAAGATTGCAAGCCACCACCATGAGAAGCAAGATGTAAGGTACTGGTAAACCATGAGCCACATCGCAAAGTATAGATTAATAGAAATGGGCTAAATATAAGAGTAAGAGCTAGACAACAGTAGACCTGAGCTAATGGCCAAGCAGTTTAAATAATATAAATGTCTGTGTATTTATTTTATGAGTGGGCTGTCTAACAGGGCTTGGCAGGGGCTGGAGAGAAGGTCTCCAACTACACTCTTACAGTCCCTCCTCTTTCTTGACAATTGGATACCTGGAGCTCCACCTGGGGCCTCGCTGAGGATCTCTGCATCCACTTCCATCAGTTATTGGATGAAAGTTCCAGCACGACAGTTAGGGTGTTTGACCATCTGATCATCAGACTAGGGCAGATCAGGCTTTCTCTCGATCATTGCCAGCAGTCTACAGAGGATGTATCACTGTGAATTTCTGGGGACCTCTCCAACACTCTGCCCATTCCTGTTCTCATGTGGTCTTCATTTATCATGGTCTGTTATTCCTTTTCTCCCTTTAAGTTCTTGATCAAGCTGGGATCTCCTGTTCCCCTAAGCTTTCTTTGCCTCAAATCTTGCCCTTCATTACCCCCACTGTCATCCAGGTTGTTCCTGTAGATCTCATTCATTTCTCTGTCATTGGGCAATCCCTGTGTCTTTCTGAGGGTACCCTATGCTAGGTAGCCTCCCTGGATTTGTGTAGCAGTCTAGTCATCTTTGTTTTACATCTAGTATCCTCCTATAAGTGAGTACATACCATGTTTGTCCTTCTGAGTCTGGGTTACCTCACTCAGGATGATTTTTTTCTAGATCCATCCATTTGCCTGAAAACCTCATGGTGTCATTGTTTTTGTCTGCTGAGTAGTACACCATTGTGTATATGTACCATATTTTCTTTATCCATTTTTCAGTTGAAGGGCATCTAGGTTGTTTCCAGGTTCTGGCTATTACAAACAATGCTGATATGAACATAGCTGAGCAAATGCCCCTGTGAAATGATTGAGCATTCCTTGGGTATATGCCCAAGAGTGCTACAGCTGTGTTTTGGGGGAGATGGATTCCCAGTTTTCTAAGTAAGCACCATATTGATTTCCAAAGTGGCTGTACAAGCTTGCATTCTCACCAGCAGTGGAGGAGAGTTCCCCTTGCTCCACATCCTCTCCAGCATAAGCTGTCTTCTGTGTTTTTGATCTTAGCCATTCTGACAGGTGTAAGGTGGTATCTCAGAGTTGTTTTGATTTGTATTTCCCAAATAATTAGGGATGTTGAGCAATTCCTTAAATGTCCTTCAGCCATTTGAACTTCCTCTGTTGAGAATTCTCTGTTTAGTTCTATAGCCCATTTCTAAATTGGACTGTTGGGCATTTTGATGTCTAATTTCTTGTGTTCTTTATATATTCTGGATATCAACTCTCTGTCAGATGTGGGGTTGGTGAAGACCTTTTCCCATTCTGTAGGCTGTCACTTTGTCTTGTTGACCTTGTCCTTTGCTCTAAAAAGCTTCTCAATTTTGACAGGTCCCATTGATTTATTATTCTCTCAGTGTCTGTGCTACTGGTGTTATACTTAGAAAGTGATCCCCGGTGCCAATGTGTTCAGGATTACTTCCTACTTTCTCTTCTATCAGGTTCAGAGTAACTGGATTTATGTTGAGGTCTTTCATCCACTTGGACTTAAGTTTTGTGCACAGTGACAGATATGGATCTATTTGTAGCCTTCTACACATTGACATCCAGTTATGCCAGCACCATTTGTTGAAGATGCTTTCTATTTTACATTGTACATTTTTGGCTTCTTTGTCAAAAATTATATGTTCATAGGTGTGCAGGTTAATGTCAGGGTCATCTCCTTGTGGGTTCATTCTTGGTCTTATCAGTGTACTTGGTCCAGACAGAGATGACAGATTTAGGGAGCCTCTCTCTGGTCCAGATGGGAGCTCTGGGCTGGATGGGAACTCTGGTCCAGATGAGAGAGCTGGCTGGTTAGGAGATGGGGAGCTAGACTCTGAGTCTCAGGAAGTCCCTGGGGTCTCCTTATCTTGTCCAGATGGGAGCTCCTCTTGTCCAGATGGGAGTTGTGGGACAGGATGGAAGCTCTGGTCTAGATGGGAGTTCCAGGGAGGATGTTAGCTGGGGGCTCTCTGGTCCAGATGGGAGTTCAGGGGCAGATGGGAGCTGGGTGCTGGTCTCTGAGTCTCGGGAAGTGGCTGGGGTCCTGGGCAAATGGGTGTGGGGGCAGGGTGTGGAGACTGCTGGGTCTGCCTGCAGGCTCAGAAAAGGGGAACCTTCCTGCAGGGCCTGCTGATTGGCCAGAAACTGGGGCCAAGTTGTGCAGGTCCTCCCAGGATGGCTGGTGTCCAGGGAAGGGAGGCAGAGGTGGGTGCCTCTCTGATTACAACCAGGCACTCACCTCTGGTCCAGATGGGAGTTCCAGGGCAGGATGGAAGCTGGGGGCTGGTTTCTAAGTCTAAGGAAGTGGCTGGGGTCTCCGGCAGATGGGTGTTGGGGCAGGGCGTGGAGGTTGTAGGGCTCACCAGAGGGTCTTGGAGAGGGGGAACCTTCCTGGTGGGGATTGGGGGTCCTGTGGTATGGCCAGAACCTGGAGCCTAGTTGGGCAGGTCTTCCTGGAGTGGCTGGTGCCCTGAGCTGTGACCCAGGTGTGGGCATCTCTGACTGTGACCCCAGGCACTCACCTATGTTCCTGGTGGGAGTTCCAGGGCAGGATGGAAGCTGGGGCCTGGTCTCTGATTCTCAGGAAGTGGCTGGGGTCTTGGGCAAATGGGTATGGGTGCAGGGTGTGGAGACTGCAGGGTCTGCCTGCAGTCTTGGAAAAGGGGAGCCTTCCTGCAGGGCCTGCTGATTGGCCAGAAACTGGGGCCAATTTGGGCAGGTCCTCCCAGGATCACTGATGTCCAGGGGTAGGACCCAGGGGCAGTTGCCTCTCTAACTATAACCCCAAGCACTCTCCTCTCTCATAATTTTTTATGTCCTCCTTAGTTAATGTTATGGCAGTTTCTGCTGGGTCTATTCCAGCCTACTGACAAAGTTCCAATTTTCCTTTTAAAATCAAGTCAGAGAACTTTTACACAATAGTTTTTAATTTTTTCACTCTGTTTATTTGTTAGAAATATCTATTCCCATATAGTATCTTCCCTCTGCATTAAAATTCTTGTAGGAGAATGCTTAGAGTGTAAAATAACCAAAATGCAGTCCAGCTTTGGATCAACACAATCCACGTTTCCTTCCTATACTTTTGTTTCTATCAAGGCCAATTCTTTCTCAGCTTCAGGTGATAATTCCCTTGGACTATTTAAGTCTTTGTCATCTTCTAAGGTTTTGAACCAAGTACTTATTTTATCACTTTTTACCCCAGTGATAGTTCATAGATGGAAAATGCCTGAGAATATTCTCTGAAAGTCTTTAAGCATCTGTAATCAATCTCTCCTAATTTGCACCTTTTGGGGTCTAAATTTTGTAGACTATTTTATATCTTAAATTATTAATAGAATAGCCTCTTTGTATCTTTTCAGGAACAATTTGTAATCCCCAAAAAGGCAAAATTTTCTTTATGTCTCCAAATATTCTTTCTAAAGTATCTACATTTGAATAAGCTAGTAAAATATCATCCATATAATGATAAATTCAGATTTAGGAAATTTTTTATGTATTACTTCCAATGGCTATTGTATAAAATATTTCCACAGGGTTGGGCTAGTCAACATTCCCTGTGGAAGAACCCTCCATTGATATCTCTTAATGGGTTGAGAATTATTATATTTAGGCACCATGAAAGCAAATCTTACTCTGTCTTTTTCTTGAAAGTGTATTGAAAAGAATCAGTCTTTTAAATCAATAAGAGGCCATCCTTTAGGTAACAGAATAGGCAATAAAATTTCCAGATTGCAGAGAGCCCATTTTATGAATAACTTTGTTAATTGCTCTTATATCTGTTACATTATTCATTTACCAGTTTCATTTTAATAACAAATACAAGAGAATTCCAAGGACTAGTTAATTCTTCCCTGTGCTGAACATTTAACTGTTATTGAACCAGCTCTTCTATAGTCTGGACTTTCTCTATTTTCAAAGGCCATTGCTGAACCCATACAAGCTTGTCTGTGAACCATTTTAAAAGTAGATCTGTTGGTTTCTTTTGAAGATCCTAAGTTGTAATGCCCTGTTCTTGTACAATCTGGATGGCTGATGACCACTCATTATTATAATACCTTCTAATATTTCTCTCAGAAATATGTGTTTGTTTATGATTTGTTTCTGAGGTTGGAGGAATGTTAATCTGAGTATTTCATTGTTGTAATAGATCATGGCCCCATAAGTTCATAGCCATGTTAGCCACATATGGCTTTAATTTTCCTCTCTGTCCTTCTGGTCTTGTACATTTCAGCCATCTTGCACTCTGTTTCACTTGAGATAAAGTTCCAATACCTAACATCTGAATGTTTACCTCCTGAAGTAGTGAATTTGGATGCCAAAATTCTGGTGCAATTATTGTCTCATCTGTACCCGTGTCTACTAAACTGGACAACAAAACATTATTTATTTGTATTTTTAATTTTGGGCTTTGTTCATTTATATAAGTTTGCCAAATAAATTGCTTTTGTGTCTTCTCCTTAATTTTCCTATTCTCTGTGCCTCATCCATTCTATAACCCAAGCATCCTGGTTTATTCCAATAGGCATTTGAGTATTTATTTGTTCTGAGAAGGGGTGTGTTCTATGATGGCAGGAAAAGTCTGAACTAGATTTGCTGTGGGAGCCTGCCTGAGGCCCCTCTGGGTGTTTCCTGAGGACTGAGGCAAAGGATTAATTTGTCTGTCCCTTCTTGATCTATATTCATTGTTTCAGTGTTTATCCTTTCCACAGCTTCTGCATACTCTAGAAGATAGTGGTGGCACACGCCTTTAATTGTGAGGCAGAGGCAGGCAGATCTCTGTGAGTTTGAGGCCACAGAGGTTACTAGATAAATTCATTTTGTTTGAAAATAGGCTGTCTTTCTGTAACCTTATAATGCAATCCTGAAATAATTTCACCCTTAAATTCTTTCGTCTGAGTCTGAATTTCTCTATAATTCAATTAACAGGTTTTTCTAAAGCTGTTATGTGGGCACTAAAATTGACTCTTTTTAAATAGTAAAATAAGGATAATTAAGCAAATATGTGTAATTGATGTTACATACATCCCATCAACATTAATCCTCTCATGTAACTGCTTCATTTTCAGACAGCCTAATGTTTTAGCAAATAAAGACAATTATCCTTCCATTGTAAAGATATTTCCCATTTTGGGGGTGGGGGGTTCCATCAAAACTTTTTTTAAATTTTTCTTTTGCATGTTTTATTTTCCTGGTAATTCTCATTCTTTACAATTCCCTTTTAACTCTAATTCTTGATGTTTTCCTTCTAGACCTTTTTAACTCTAACTCTATCTCTATTCTTTCCTTTATAGCTTATATACCCCAGCAGAATCTTTCAGGCAATATAATAATTACTATGTTGTTACATTTCTGTTTTTCAAGTGAATGATTACAATGAATATAAAACAAGCAGTAAAAAAAAAAAGCATGTTTTCCTCTTTCCTTAAAGGATTAAACATTTCATGTATTGTAGCTATAAAACAAATTATTCTAAGAATCCACATATATTCATACCCAAGCTACTTGTTATAGATTCACCTTGTGGGCAAACAAGGTATTCATCTCAATCAGGTCTTTTACTGGCAGGCTGTATTTTACAGTTACAAAGAAAGGGTTGATTACTTTATTGATTATCTTGAAAGATAATCTTATAAGAAATCTTAAAGGAATCACAAACCTAAACTTTTATGTATGAAAAAGAATCAATTAGCTCTACTTTAAATCTTTAGGGTACATACCCACTCGTCAATATTTTTTTATATCAAGAGATTGAGGGCAAAAATGGGTATAAGAAATTAATCATCACCTGTGGTCAACAACCAATCCTAGCAAGAAAGTTCTGCCAGCTAGTAATATTGGGCTGCTCTGTTCTTGTTCTCTGACCTTAAAGAGTTTCACATTCAACTAAGTGCCTTTATAAAACATTGGATTATCTTCTTGGGTTTTTCACCTCAAAGCTATTTGACAAAAACGTCTTAGTCTAATTTTAAGTTATTTTCAAAGCTTTGTTTCAGCTGTGATTCACTCATAAACCTGTGAATACATCCCCCAACATTAAAGTTAAAATAATTTAAGCTAGTCTGGCTAATTGGTATTCAGTTGTTTTTCATAATCATTAACTTCAGCCAGAGTCTATATGGCTCCTCAGCAGAAACTCATGTGTTCTAGCTGTGTGACCCTGCCTTGTTTTTTTTTCTTTTCATTTTTCTTTATTAAGAAATTTTTTACTCACTCCACATGCTATCCACATACCCCCACTCCTCCCTCCTCCTACCCCCAGCCTAGTCCCACTATTAGGAGTCCCACAAGAACACCATAGTACACAACCATAACATACATGCAGAGGTCCTAGGTAAGAGCCATACAAGCTCCCTGATCATCTCTTCAGTGTTTTTGGGGCCCTAATAACTCTGGTTAGTAGTGTTTTGGGCCATGTACTTGTGGTGTCTTTTACCCCTCTGGCTCATTCATCCTTCTTCTCATCATCTACAGGATTCCCTGAGATCTGCCCAATGTTTGGATGTGGGTCCTTATATCTGTTCCTCTCAGTTACTGGATGAAACTGTTCTGGTAATGGTTATACCAGACTTTGGTCTATGAGTATAGCAGAATATTTCTTTCTTTTTTTATTAAGAGATTTTCTATTCATTTTACACATCAACCATGGATTTCACTGTCCTCCCTCCTCCCATTGCTCAGCCTCCCCCCCAAACCTACCCCACATTCCCACCTCTTTCAAGGAAAGGTATCCCCTGGGGAGTCAGAGGAGCCTAGAATGTTCAGTTGAGGCAGGTCCAAGCCCTACCTCCCTGCATTAAGCCTGAGCAAAATATCTCAGCATAGGCACTAGGTTCCAAAAAGCCAGCTCATGCACTAAGGACAGGTCCCAGTCTCACTTCCTGGGGGACCCCTAAACAGTTCAAGATAAACAACTGTCTCACTTATCCAGAGGGCCTAGTCCAGTATCATGGAGGCTCCTCACTGGAGATCACTTCCTAAATATAACAGCAGTAGCATAGACACTGAGAGAAATGATTAATAAATGGGACCTCTTGAAACTGAGAAGTTTTTGCAGGGCAAAGGACATGGTCAATAAGACAAAATGACAGAATGGGAAAAGATCTTCACCAACCCCACATCTGACAGAGAGCCAATATCCAGAATATATAAATAACTCAAGAAACTAGGCATCAAAATACCTAACAGTTCAATTTAAAAAAATGTGCTATAGAGCTAAACAGAGAATTCTTAACAGAAGACGCTCAAATGGCTGAAAGACATTTAAAGAAATGCTCAACATCCTTAGTCATTGGGGAAATGCAAATCAAAATGACTCTGAGAAGACCGATTTCTTATGTCAAGGAGATTTAACAAAAAGAGTCAAAATCTTATAGTTACTCCTTAAATTTTAAGCGTTTTATAACAATCTTTAATATACAATACATTTATATATAAGTCTGATATTAGGTTTCCCTAATTAATCATGATTTTCTTTGAATACTTTTATTCTGAAGAATACCACATTTTACTATAATATTATTGTTTCTTGTATAGAATATTGTCCCAAATCACCCCACAATGTACTACTTTTGCTATTATTATGCAGTCCAACTTATGTCCTATTTTTATAAACAAAAATTCAAATGACAGTTAAACAGATGCAATAGTGTACAGGTAACTATACAGAGCTTCTCTTGTAACTATAAATGTATATGTTATATGTCAAACTGTAACATGTTTGCTATCATCCTCATATCTCTTTTTGTGTTTTCCATTCATCCAACTTTTTATCTACCCACTCTTTTAACTTTATTCCCTTTTGTTAAATTAAAAAATATCATTTTTCAAGAATTCATATTTTGGGTAATCCCGCAATCACTACCCATTTCTCAATCACTTATCACCATTACGTAAAAGACATGCACTTCATTGAGACTGAGAACCTCTTTCTGATTTCTCTTTCTACTGAATGCTGTAAAAGTGTGTAAGTGTGTGAAATTTTTATTAGTGTGGGCCTTTATCCTAGTCATCTGTCTCTCATAATTTTTTTTTTTTGGTTTTTTGAGACAGGGTTTCCCTGTGCAGCTTTGTGCCTTTCCTGCAACTCACTTGGTAGCCCAGGCTGGCCTCGAACTCACAGAGATTGCTTGCCTCTGACTCCCAGGTGCTGGGATTAAAGGCGTGCACCACCACTGCCCGGATCATAATTCTTTTTGATACTTAAGGAACTATAAATAGTCAATAACAGCAAGACAAGATATGTATTAAACTTTACAATTAAAATATAAACAATTAAAACCAGATTCCAACATTGAGATTTGGCTTAAGCAATGACTACTTTTTAAGCTCTGAAGGAATTTGTGTGATTCATATTTATCTCAGAAAGTCCTTTCAATTTCCTCTTAAAAACTTTCTGTACATGGGAAGAAATCAAGCCTCTTTCTGTGGAGAACTGTAATAGACAGAAGATGTCTGTAAAGTACCTTGTTAAACAACTGAGACCTCAGATTATGAAGTGAGAGCCTGGTTGAGGGGTAGAAAGCATGTTATAAACACAGCAAAGCCATGTAGATTGAGCTGAATTGTGGAAAATGCTATGGAAGGCAGTTTCTAAAACCTATAGCAGAGACTAGTAAAGAAAAATCTAAGTAGGTTTGAGTTCTGCAATGATTCTCTGTTTAATTTTGATAACTGATCTTAAAACAGTCTAATAATTCATGGGTAATTGACAAAAAATTGAAAAATCTTTGAAAATATAAATGGATACTATTGTTAAAAAGGCATGAAGGCTGATTATGGAAAACATATCTGTATATGAATTTCCCTGGAAGGAAATAAACTTTATGAAAAAAAGGCTATGCTAAAATTTATTTTTTTTATAATAATAAATTTTGTGAAACATTATTCCATTTAGTTTTGACATGTTACACCCCTTTAAAGGTTTTGTGGTTGAGGCTTATTTCTACAGGTAACAAGATTGAGGTGTTGGACATTAATAGCTAGCAACTTGTAAGAGACATATACTGACCTTTACTATCACCCATCACCCATGTGTCACTATTATCAAATAATATATTTCTCTTTAATTCATTTTTATCTTTCTGGTGTATGTATATTTGTATCTCTTTGTATTTATCTGTATGTGTTTCAGGGGTGCCTCCCATGCAATTTATCTTTCTGACTGTTTATGTGTGTATGCATGTGTATGCATGTGTATGCTAGGAAGGAGCAAAACATTACAGTATGAATGTCTGAAAAAGCATATATGGAACCATACTATTAAATATCTAGATGAATATACATGGATATATATATATATATTCCAGTATATAAATACACACAAATAATTTAAGTAAAAAACTTCAAACTAACAGACAATGGTCCTCTGAAAAGCCACAGGACAAATAACAAAATCTCAAACTCACGCCAGAAGATTCTATCAGTGATATCAGTTCAAGCCAACTTTACTGTTTAGAAATTTTAGATCCAACTCAGGCTTTTGGGTAATTAAATCATCACTTATTATATTCCCTGCCATTCAAATTGTAAACATTCCTGTGATGACAAAAAATTATTATTTGCAGATATATAACATGGAATATTATAACAGATATATAACTGTTAGACAGTATGATATGAGTATCCATTAATAAACATTGACAATCCTCCTATGCAGGTTCAAGGGGAGGAGCTACCAGTTTTCTTTGGTCTTCATATTTGCCATTGGGGAGATCAACAGGAGCACTCACATTTTACCCAGCACATCTCTAGGATTGGATCTCTGTAATATACAAATAAATCAATGGAATATTTCACAGGAAGCTAGTCTTTGCCTCACAGGAATGGAAATAAAGATTATAAATTATGCATGTAGAAGGCAGAAGAAGGCTTCTACTTTATTAACAGGAGCATCAAGGGCAACATCTGCACCTATTGGAAGACCGCTGAATCTGTACAAATATCCACAGGTGAGGGCCATGACTGTGAGGGAATAAGAGACCAGTTTTATTCTGCAGACAGTTCAGATGTTTTCAGTTTTAAAGTAATGACCCTGTGCTACTCATCCATCAAAGTGTAAAAACAAGGCATTTGGTTACATAACCTCATGTGCTTAGCTTGAGATAGAGAAGAGGAAGAGGTTGTAACCTGTTCTGGGTGTTTAAAAAATTATGTGTCATGTGAGTACTTCTCTATAGATATCTTCAGAAAGAAGATGAGAGTTTAAAACACCATGAGCAGAAATTAGTCTGTATGAATCCAAAGTGTCACCTGAGGTCTAAGATTGTGTTCTATGGCAATGTTTTCCCTTGTTTCCTATATAAAATTTCTTTCAGCTTATATTTTGGCCATTTGACAGTATCCTTAGAGGCCAGTTCTCATTTCTCTACCAGACAGCACGTAAGGACACATCTCTATTACATGGCATTGTCATTTTTATGATTAATTTAATCAGAACCTGCGTTGGACTATATCTCATAGATACATGCACACAACTGGCCTGATATTCTATCAGATGATAAGAGAGATGAACAGGCACAGTGTGTGTGTACCTTTTGTAGAAAATGTCCAAACAAATTGTTTTCCTTTTACTATAATTCCAAAGCAACTTACTTGCTGATCCTGAATTCATCTGCAAAGGTGGTTATCATTTATCTTGACATCACATCTTTACATTGTATAATCCTAACTCTAGGGTAACATTTAATGAATTGGAAAGTCTGGGCCATGAAATCACAATGGGATTTAATTGCTCTTCTTGATTATTTCATGTTTGATTCCTTCCACAGGAGTCTAATTGTTGCACATAAACATGCTGAGGTTTCTGATTTTAGAAATTTCATTCATACAACTCTTCCAAATATCCAGAAGATATTTATCTTTCTCTTTGAGGAACAGACACTTCAATTGCTCTCTTTCTAGACATAATTTTAAAATTTGGATAAATGTCTACCCAGTGTTTCCTTGGAAATGTGGGCTAGAAATGTTTGGGAAATTGATAGGACTGAAGAGAGTTAAAATGTATGTGTGCTGTGGCTTACAGTCTCAATGAGATGACTCTCAAACAAGTACAAAATCACCAACATGGAAATGGGGAGGTAAGTTCCTATTCTTGGGAGGTACTGTCTTTTCCTGTATATTTTATCCATAGTCCTATGACATATGAGATTTTATAAAAGCACACAAAACATGATTGTACATTCTGACAGGTGTAAGGTGGTATGTCAGAGTCATTTTGGTTTGCATTTCCCAGATAATTAGGGATGTTGAGCAATTCCTTAAATGTCTTTCAGCCATTTGAGCTTCCTTTGTTGAGAATTCTCTGTTTAGTTCTATAGCCCATTTCTTAATTGGATTGTTGGGCATTTTGATGTCTAATTTCTTGAGTTCTTTATATATTCTGGATATCAGCCATCTGTCAGATGTGGGGTTGGTGAAGACCTTTTCCCATTCTGTAGGCTGCTGCTTTGTCTTATTGACTGTGTCCTCTGCTCTACAAAAGCTTCTCAGTTTCAACAGGTCCCATTGATTGATTGTTTCTCTCAGTGTCTGTGCTACTGGTGTTATATTTAGAAAGAGATCTCCAGTGCCAATGTGTTCAAGAGTACTTCCTACTTTCTCTTCTATCAGGTTCAGAGTAACTGGATTTATGTTGAGGTCTTTGATCCACTTGGACTTAAGTTTTGTGCATGGTGACAGATATGGATCTATTTGCAGCCTTCTACACATTGACATCCAGTTATGCCAGCACTATTTGTTGAAGATGCTTTCTTTTTTCCATTGTACATTTTTGGCTTCTTTGTCAAAAATATATGTTCATAGGTGTGCGGGTTAATGTCAGGGTCTTCAATTCAATTCCATTGGTCCACATGTCAGTTTTTATGCCAGTACCAAGCTGTTTTTATTATGGTTGCTCTATAGTAGAGCTTGAGGTCAGGGATCACACACCCTTAATTCAATCATGTGGCAGGCAGAGTCTTTGTGTGGTCAATGACATAGCCAAGTGTTGTGACACAAGCCTTTAATCCGAGTAGCAACCATAGAGATCTGGAAGTCTTTATAGACAGGCAATGATGAGGAAGTCATGCAGCTGTGTTTAGAGCCAATGAGAAGGCAGAACAAAAAGTCAATAAAAACACAAGTCAGGCATGAAAAACCACTCTCTGGGAAAGCTACTGCTAGTGGTAAACTAAAGCTAGTAATGGATTTTGCTTTGATCTCTCTGACTATTTCCTCTGTATTGGGCTCTGTGTTTCTTATTTACTAAAACCATTTACAATTACTTCAACGTTAGGGGTATTTTTCTTAAGAAAATTAGTGTTATGTCTTTATTGCTACCTTTTATCTTAATACAGAGATGGTTGCATTAGGCTTGTGCATGCTGTCACACTTAATGTGAGTTCATATGCTCAACTGCCTTCTTGTGTACCAAGAAACTGTTTTCTTACAGTAAAGTAAACACCACAAACTCTGACCATCTTTCCATACTTTTACAAAGGTCCAGGAGCTTTTGTGGACACAATGTGAAGTAATTGTCGCACTTAAGACTGACCATTCTTAGCCAGGGAGTGGTGGCACATGCCTGTAATCCCAGCACCCAGGAGGCTGAGGCAAGCGGATCTCTGTGAGTTCGAGGCCAGCCTGGTTCCAGGAAAGGAGCAAAGCTACACAGAGAAACCCTGTCTCGAAAAAACAAACAAACAAAACAAACAAACAAAAAGACTGACCATTCTCCTAACTTACTCAATATAATTTTCTCACTTTTTTTGTCTCTGTATTAGTCATTATCTGCTCCAAAAAGAAGCTTTTGTTCATGCTAGGTAAGCCTGAGATCACTGTTTTGGGTGTTTAGAATATATTACCTATTTGTTTGGATATTAAATACTGGAATATTTAATTACTTTAGTATAAATAATTAAGATTACAATGTAAAAATAAATTTGGAAAACAGCAACCTAACGAGAATAGGTATTTTTTTTTTTGCTTTACTTTTGTAGTCTCAAGTAATTGAAATTACAATGCATGAGATGTTGTGGGTTGATGTGGTAAGATGTTTGATCACACTGTGACACTCCAGAGACTACCTAATAAAGTTATACTTTAAATCAAGTGACTAGCTGAGTGGAATTGGCCATAAATTTGGAGAGATAAAATGAAGAGGAAGGAAAGAGTGGGGACTATAGTCTGTGTTTGCTTTTGGTTCTAGGATGAGGACACTCGGAATCAGAACAAGCAAGATATGAAGGAGGAGAGGTAACAGCCACAAGCCAAATGGAAGTGTACATTAATAGAAATGGGTAACATAAGGTATAAGAACTAGCTATGAAAAAGCCTAAGTTATAGGCTGATTTTTCATAATTAATAAGTCTCTGTGTTATTATTTGAGGGTTGGTTGTCTAACTCGCATGTACTCTTACACAGTGGCTTATTGTTGATCAGTAAATTACTTTCAATATATCTACAGAGATTTGTTCAGCATTTTGCTCAACATAATTTGATAAAGTAAAAATAATCCTTCACAAAAACAGGTGATAAAATGTTGACTTCTCATTTCCCTAGTACTGTGACATCTTTGCTGCCCTGTTGATCATGAGCTACTTACAATAGGATTGTTAGTATTTGTTGATATTTATTGAGGGATTGGTATTCCTAATTACAATGATGTCATACTGTTTTATGGTTTTTGCTTAATGTTGGTTTTTCCAGCCTGTGATATTTTGGAGACATGTTTCTAAGCTATTGACATAAGTTTTGAAAATGTCTGGCCTTTTGGCCTTTTGTCATGACTGTGATGGGTTTCAAATCAAGTGTCTTGTGTATTCAAATTACATCCTGTACTACTTTATTCAATACCCTTTTCTTTGGGTCTTAGTTCTATATCTTTAATATGAATACATGATTTGAAGCAATTGAGAAATCAGAAAAAGAGAAAGTAACCACAGCAGGGTGTGTGGGAAATAAAAATCAGAGCAGTACACCAGAGAGCAAAGACAAAACAGGATGGGGTGACTTTAGTTGGAATATGGAAGGAGGTAAATGCAGAAGGGGGATGAAGGAGGGCTAAATGACAGGAAATGTGACAATTTAAAGAGGAATCACACTATTAACTTTCTATACAAAAATAGGTAAAATGCATATATGTCTAGGAATCTATATTATGGTAATACATGATAATTTCCCATCTAACTTAATGCTCCTCCAAAGAGCGATAGAGCACCTAAAAAATGTTAACATCTGTCATGGTAAACAAATTTCTGACTTGTTGTCCTAGAATCTTCTAAAATACTAGAATTTATATTCATGGTGCCAGAAAGACCATCTACTTTAGAACTAACACCCAGAGACCCTGAGTTAAAAATATTATCAAAATCTCCCTAAAGTCCTGATCGGTATACGAGAAGTTGTTATGTAAAATTCAAAGGGAGAAATAGTAAGTAAGGAATTCTGATTGCAGAAATGGTCTCCCCTAGGGAAGAGCACACAGCTTTAAAGAAAAAAAAAACTGGAAACAGGACACATTACAAATGGAAGGATGTGGGTAGAATGAGGCAGAAGGGTATTCCAATGATGTCTAAATGATAGAAACTGGGGAAGAGAACAAATAAAATCCAACCTCCTGCAGAAGTGTTCTAAGTGAACCCATTACTTTATAAGCTAATTAAAATACAGAGTAATGGTAACTCAGATGTAGCCTGACTCAGGGTCATTGTTCCACATCCCAATCTCTCTCATATGAATGTCTACTTTGTTTTCCCCAGTCTAATAAAAATTAAAGGTGTTTTGTTTTCTATCATAATGACATGAATTGTAAGTTAAACATACATGGGACAGATCACAAGCATAGATTCCTAGTGATAATATGAAATATCAAGTAAGAGACAATAAAATAAAAATGAGAACAAAAATTCATCATTCACATAGGAGAATTATATGGCTTGTTCTTAGTTACCCAGGAGACTCTTTCCTGAAAAAAGATTTGAGACAGGCCACCCATCTAGTACATTGTACTTTGTTCTTTTAATGTTACAAAACTACACCAAAAAATAAGTGTTTTAACACAAGAGAAATATATTCACCTGTAGACAAATTGCTAAACGGTCTTATTAAATAAAAATCTCAGAAAGAGAAATTGGGGTTAAAGTCTGAGAGAGATCAGTGGAATAGGGAAAGCCACAGCTAACCTCACCTCAACAACTCTACAGCTTGCAACACAAACTATGTCCTGTCCAAACTTTTATGCCTTTTTGTCTTGTTTTATTTGCTCTCTTAGCCCAGCTACATCACTTATCTTTCTACCCAGTTCTGTCACTTCTTACCTGTCTGTAAAGACCTCCAGATCTCTATGGTTAGAGCTAGAATTAAAGGCTTACATCACCGTGTCTGGCTCTTTTCACAGTGTGGCATTGAACTCACAGAGATCCAGACAAATCATTTCCTCCCAAGTGAAAGGACCAAATGCATGTGCTACCATTGTCTGACTTCTATGCTAATATAGTGGCTAGCTTTCTCCTCTGATCCTCGGGTAAATTTTATTGTAAGACAATATATTGGAGGACATAATACATCACCATATACTCCCATACATCTGAAACACAGAAATTCAAGCTGAAGGTTTCCCTGGCCCTGCTAATACTCTGAACATCTAAAGAAAGAGACTAGGTTTCTGTGAGAGACAGATCATGAATTCTCAGCTGTTCTGGCTTCCATGTTCTCCATCTTGGCTATTGGTATTTCCAGCCACATCAGGTCCAACAGTAATGACCTTATCCATACTGATAAATTCATAAAATCACATGTTTTCAATCCAAAGTCACAGGTATCATAGATTAGATGTGTAACATAGCCATCTGGGAGAAACATTATAGAGTCACTTATAACTTTGTCAAGATAATGAAACTGGAGGCTCCCATGACAGTAACTGTCACTGTTTTCAGAACTAGTTCTTTTGTTCAGGATGAACATTGAAGTATGTGGCTGTACTCACATTAGAAGCTAGCTGCTATATTCAACTTAGCCACTTAGGTTCTATATAGTAAAATGGAGCCAATGTGAAGTTGTAGCTAACATGTTTGGTATATTTGTGCAGGTGAAATGAAATTTACAATTATAGCACTCTCTGCTCCTAAGATTAACATTCTTTAAGGTATTATGAATAAACACTTTATACATGATGCACCGAGTACACAAGCTTTATCTAATTTATTTATTTAGTGAAAATGGAAGGGGTGTATTCAATACACACCATTAAAGAAAACATAAACAGTCTCTGAATCTTTTCTCTGGATGTAGGGAGGGATTGGGATTTTATAACACCTGAACAATTCAACATTGAATAAACACACAATAGCACAGTAGGTCTGCGTTCAAAATATTAATAGAAAACATAATCTGACCATTGAATGAGCCATTAATTTGGAATTCACAAATTTAGCCCATCAGATTCCCAGAGTTGGTAGAGACAACATTTGAGATATAGGGGGACATGGAAGAAATATTGGTAGGCAGACAGATTTGTAGAAAAAGTGATTTTAGATTCCTCCAGAACATTGGCAAGTTTGATTGGTTTAGGCAATAATCAGTTTTAAAGATCAGGATGTCCCACTTATTTTCAATGAGCCAAGTCTGGTTGGAACATTTCCAGGATGTTTCCTGTCTCATCCCCTTGGCATCCTCTCTTGCATGGTCTTTGCATCATACTGAGTCACTGTCTCATGAAACTATTGCCAAGGCTATTCAAGAGGTATCATCCCTGGGGTCTTGATGTTCTTTACTCTTTCAGTCATGGGGCTTGTGGTTAAAGAAAATTCACAAACATTTTTCAAAGCTTGTTTTTATCTTGAGTGCAGGGTCTCATATGGGAAGTCTCAGGGAAGAAAATTGTTCAAAATTCTCCATGGAGTATAAAAAAAGTTGGCTTGTCAAAAATATATGTGATTAGAGTAATGACTTTAATCACCAAAAATATTACCAACTCTTCTGCTCACAAAAACATGATCCCTATATGTAGCTGCTGAAAACATTCAGCTCTGTATCCCCAATGTTTACAGTGTGGTAGACACTACTGTTTCATAATGTTCTCTTGGATTTTTCTTTTCTTGCTCCTTGAAACTCTTGTTCCTTCGTGTTCATTTAATGATTTTCAATGCAATTTAAAGTCACTAAGTCCTTTATATAGTGATGGACATGTGATGATTGCTGCACTTTTTACACTTTTTAATCATTATTGCACAAAAATACAATACTTTAAATGTGAAGATAAATCAACAATACAGTAAGTGCTTTTAAAATTTATTCCTTTTCAGAAAACAGATTTCATTGTCCTCAAGTAAGTTTGGTTTTACATGAATTTATCTTTAATTTCCCATCCTGTCATTCCCTTCATTCTACTCACAAAACTTTTTCAGGTGTGTCTTTTTTCTTCTCTCAAAGAAAGAAAAGATTGTTTTAATTCATCTTTTTTAATACTCTTCATAAGCTGAATCTGTCTACATTCCTCTGCCTTGCCTTTAGCTTTTCAGGTGAGGGATATTTTCATGGCTTTCTCTACAGAGTATTTTTTAAAAGGTGACACATTGTTTTTGGCAATTTCCAAATTGTAGTTTTTCTACTTGGGGAGGAAATAATGCCATAAATTGCAGTCACTAGAGAGTCTCTGTGTGATGGTAGAGTGAGTGGGACTTCCTGGGTTAGCAACTGTTGTTATGAAAGTCAGAATATGAAAATTTGGTTTTGGGACTTCATCTGTTAAAATGATTTCAAAATGTCTTACAATTTATATCTATAATTTTGATTAGTAATCTATTAGATTCTGTTAATTTTACACCATTCTATTTCATTATAGTTTTTTCTAATTGTTTACAACTAGTATGTGTTTGTTCTGTAAGGCACATAGAGTAGATGTTGATGACCTCTGAGTGCTGTTTCTTAGGTTGATGCCTGTAGGATTAGAGAGTATTAGCAGACAAAATGATAGAATTGAGAGGATTCTTCTGGAGCGAAATGTCTATGTAGGAATAATTTTGAAGGATGTAAGATTTGTTTTATTCCATGCAGACCTTTTTGTAGCTATAGAATCCACCTATTAAGTTCTCAAATGGAGGAAGATAGCTTGCATTCTACTTATAATAAAACCCTGTGAAAAGAAAAGGAGAAAGCAAGATATAGGATGAGAGTCAGCAGATAGACAATTAGGAGTGAAAATACATTCAGGTCCTTGAAAAACAATTGTGTTTATGCTGAAACCTGGATGGAGTGCCAAGTTATCAGCCCTGGAATATAGAACAGGAAACATGATCAGGGAAACAGCTTACTCTGAAATTGAAATAGCAAATATGGTGACAGAAATCCATTCACATGAATGTGCCTATGTGACTGAATATGGAAAGTGAGTTTGTTTTGTCTTTTGCCCTCTTACTTGATCCTCCTCACATTTTGATTGGATCCACACAAGTATTTTTTTTTCTGATAATCATAACAAAAATCACATTGAATATGTGACCAGGAATATATTCTATTGCAATTATATTTATGTGTCTTATTGTATAATTTTATTTTACCCTCATAAGGTCTTAATTTAAAAGATAAACATATATATCCACATTCTCACCAGGAATAGTTGTCACTAGAGATTTTTTATCTTAGTCATTCTGACTTGTGTAAGTTAGAAGACCAATGTTCTTTTGATTACCTTTGTCTGATAGCTAAGGCTGTTGAACTTTTCTTTAAGTGATTCCCAGCCATCTGAGATTCTTCTGTTGAGAATCTCTGATTAGGTCTCTACCCTATTTTTGAATTGGATTATTTGGTCTCTCAATGTCTAGTTTCCTGAGTTTTAATATATTTTGGAAATCAGCCCCCTGATATACAGTTTTTGAAGATACTTTCTCTTTTGTAGTCTGCTATTAGGTCCTTTTGACAGTGTCCTTTGCCTTAGAGAAGATTTCCATTTTTACAAAGAATATCTTCCTTATAGTTTGGACTTCATAATGTTTCTAATTTGCTACTTTCTTGCAATAAACATCTTATTTATATATTTAACATAATATTTCACATTAAAGGACATAACATTTGCTTATGTCTAATCTATTTAACCTCATTAATAATGTCATTTAAGGTTCCCTGAAATAGTAATGGTTTTACCACCCATTAATTTTTCCAGTCACTCATATTATCATTTTATCTGAATTTCTACCATATTGCATTTTTTTGATTTTTCAAAGGAAATGATGTGAAATGGGAAACATTCAGAAATCCATAGTGGGCATGTTTGTATTTAGTCTCTTGGTGCTCATCTGTACCTTGAAACAATCCTTACTCTACTCAAAATACTGGCAACAATCAATGTGTAGGTTTTATGGGGTTTTTTGTTTGTTTGTTTGTTTTGTTTTTAGTTTTGCCTATATCTAATGATCATTGTTGTTGAAAACTTTTTAAAGTAGGTACTAGCTATATGTATTTTTCTTTTGTACAAGTTCTGTTCATGTAATTACCCATTTGTTGGTGTAGGCTTTATTTCCTTGATTTACAACTTCTTCAATTAATTGAAACTTTTGGACATGAGTCCAACGTCTAAAGAAAAAAATGAAGCATGTTTTTTCCCATTATGTGGTGTACTGATGATATTTTTTTTTTTAGCTGTACAGAATACTTTTTCTGTTTAGTTTTGTTAGTTGTATCTTCATTTTGTATGGTAATATTTCTGATATCTAAGGTATTTGGTGTAACAATGTTATTCTCTCCAATAAGTTCTTGCCAACCTTAATGGTTGACAATTATTAGGTGTTTATTCTTCTATCACATTTAGTGTTTCATGTTTTAAGCTAAGGACTGTGATCATTTTGAAATGATTCTTATGCAATGCACTGTCTTGTATGTTGATACCCAGCCGATCAGCTGCCTTTGTTGTGTAAGCTGTTTGTCCTCAACTGCTCATTTTCCTCCTTGCTTAAAAAAATTTGGCTGTACCATTAGGGTTTAAAGGTAATTACAAATATCTATAAGTACCAGCTTACCCTGGAATAATGGTTATCATCAAAAAATCTAACCATAAGAATTTGAAAATCTTTTGGCAAAGAGAAATCATTTGATGTTGGTGGGCATTAAAATGTACAGAGATGTTATGGAAAACATTCTGGAGGCTCATCAAACTTTCAAAGGTGAAGCAAAATGACATATGAAACAGAATTCCACTTCTGGTCTCATTCCAAAAAACTGCACTCAGTCTTGAAGATTTACTATCACTGTGAATAATGTTTTATCATTTTTTGTTTTTAATTTTTATTGTTTCTTGTAATTTAAATACATTTTTCAATATTAATTTTATTTATTGTTTTCATTATAAGTTTACAGTTATTTAAATGTTATATAACTAGATATACATTTCTCCAAATTATTAACCATTTCTTCATGATGAGAAGATTCTCTTTTCTGTCTTTTCATGCATGTGTGTGTGAGAGTGTTTGTTGAATTTGTGCATAATATGCTATAGGATGAATACACTTGTACCAGCTTTAAAATTCAATCAATGTATTATTTTTTCTATTTACATGTTTTTATTATTTGCAATGTGTTCATTAAGATTTATTTCATCTCCGATGCCAGTGTAGTTATTATTTTGTGTGCATTACTAATCAATGAATAATTTTTTTAACTTTAAACTTTTACATGTAAACATATTGTCTTTGAGTACATAATGGAGGCTATCAAGATAAATACCAGGGTTAGAAATTTCAACAACTGCGTGGTGTTGTTACATGCCTTTAATTCCAGAACTCAGGAGGCATAGCCAGGTGGATCTCTGTGAGTTCAAGGCCAGTCTGGGCTAGGGAGTAATTTCAGGAAATGCACAAAGCTACAAGTACACTCTTTTACAAGTGGACACACAATCCTACATCCTTTTCATGTAATTAATAACCAAATGAACAGAGCATGAGACATAGGAGGTTTGTCAAATAAATTTACTATGTATTGTGAGAACATTCATACAATGAGAGGTGCTCAAGTTATATCTATCCCTTCTCTTTAAGTTCTTATTGATAACAAGTTTCATTCTATCAAAGTTCACTATTGGGAACCCATGATTTCATAGGGCTTACTTACAGAAAATAAGTAAGGTCTTTCTGATGACAGTGTGATGACCCAGATCTGATCACACTGAAAATTCTTTACTTAGTACATACGAAGATAATTTGTCATTTCATAAATAGTATCTACCTCCCACATTTAAAAAATATTGTCAAGTCAGCTTCTTATTTTTTCAAGTTGTATTAACTATTAAGATGTCTCTCTAAGGCCATTTTTCTTCATTTGAAGGTATGAAGGTAACTGTTGTTTAACTTGAGAGATTTAACAAAATCACGGTGTTGGATCTTCAAACACATATTGATTCTTTTATTTGTTTTAATGATATTTTATTGTTGGGAAATATTGTTATTGTTGGTTCCAGTGTAGCATAATAATATAATGGGGTACCGAACAGCAAAGTCTATTAAACCAGAAGCATACTTTATTCTAGAAAAAAAATCAAAGAAAAACAAAAGAAATTTTCTGTAGGGGACAAAGTTTATCAGTTACCTGAGACCACAGCCAGAGTTTGGGATTATGAAGCTGTGATAAAGGGGGAGGGTTTCATCCCACTTTTTATAGCAAAAGTAAACATCAGGCACAGGGTTCATGATAGGAGTCAAGTAGAAACATCAACTGTAGCTAGAGTTATCTCCAGACCTGCCTGGACTGCAGCTGCTTAGACCCAAATATACACACAGAGGCATACATTAATTAAAACTGTATTGCCTAATGGTTGAGGCTTCTTGATAGCTAGAACTTACATCATAAATTAACACATTTCTATAACTCTATACTTTGTCACATGGCTTATGGCTTACCAGTACCTTTACATCTTGGTTCTCATGGCAGCGACTGACAGCTTCTCTCTTACTCAGCCTTTTTGTACCCAGAATTCTCCTCTCCCTTTGTTCCACTTATACTTCCTCCCTGGCTACTGGCTAATCAGCACTTTATTTATTAAACAATTAGAGCAATACATTCACAGCATACAGAAGGATATCCACAGCAATCTAGCATGAGATACATACTAGAAGTCACATAGAAACAACTATTAGAAGTTAACTTTGGTCCATGCATTTGTTGACTATAAGGGGCAATGAGTTTAAAAGTTAACCATTGGCTATTGACAGAGGAGCTGGCTATAAGCAGAGAGTCATGGTTAGAAGTTAAACTTTTGAGCTGATGACTGTCTGCTTTAATTTTAGGTTTAAAATTTTATATTTATATATTCCTGGGAACTTTACTTAGAACCATTAAAATATTTATTTCTCTGTACACATTCATATATATATATATATATATATATATATATATGTCACATTTGAAAACACATATCACTAATTTGATCATAAATGAGGTCTAATTTCCAATATGATAAACATATCCTGGTTTAGGAACAATAATATCATAAATGTAATTGGTACCCTTAAGTGCAATGAACCATATTGTAGAACTAGAGCTGGAATAAGCATCAAGGAGATACATTTTGACTAGAATTGTATTATTCCATATCTCTTTGAATTAAAGTACACATTAAATTTTCATGAGAATCTCAGGTTAGTTATTCCAAAGAAGTGTGCAGGAACATAGCCAGTTCTATATATTTTAGCTATGTGGTCAGGTTGATTAAATACATATTTTATTTAAGGTTTTCTGTTTTAAGTTGAGTATTACTATGAACAAAATATCTTAGGGCCAAGTCAACCATTATTCTTTTCTGGAGCATTTACTTAGAACCATTTTGTAATTAAAGACCTGATGTGAAAAACAAACCATAATTTCATGTGGACAGTCTGTACATAAAAAATATAAAAGACGAATTGTAAAAAAAAAAAAAATATGATTATTGTTTGTTGAGATTAAATGCTTATCTTTTTCATTGTAAAAGAAAAATCTCAGTCAGAGGGATCTTTATTCAACATGTTGAGAGTTTGAGCAGAAACAAGAGCAGACATTCAGATAACAAACAAGCATGAGGGTCAAAGGACATTTTACCTCAGTTAGAGGAAAATGACTTGGACTTACCAGTCAGAATCAGCAGTGAGACCCAGTAGAGCCTACCATAGAAACACTTTCCTAGCTACAGTTTGTCTCTCCCATGGCAATTTATCCTTAGAATCAATGTTGAGTTTTGTGATTTTAACAAGGATCTTTTTAGAAGCTAGTAATTTTATTCTCTAATAACCTATTAATGTTAAAACAAAGTAAAGGAAAAACATTAATAATGACAAAATAAAGACCATAGAGGTCTGATATTTTCTCCATGGTCATGTATAATATGGGTGTGTGAATCCTATTGGACTCAATGGGACAATGACATTTAACAGTGGTCACCATTTTGGACTGTCCCAAGAAGTTACATTGAATATGCTTGCTTTATGATATCATATGGAAACTTAACCTCCAAGTCAAATGGTTGCTTCCATCTTGATGAGGATCCTCAATTCATGTGTGCAATAAACCAGGTCATATATTCTGTTCAAGTGAACTCAGCTCCAGGATAATGTAATTACTTGTATCAGGGCATTCAAAGTTGTTGTGTAATCCACTTTGTGTGGGAGGTAAGAACATAGTGAATGAATAAAGAAAAATGCAGGCAGATGGAAGAAATAGCAAAAACTTGCCACAAAGTAGCCCAGGAGATTCAAGTTATGACTATAGACTGTTAAACTACAGGAAGTTTACTCAGTCATTTGCTCTTCATTGTATGAGTCTGAGAAAGGAGAGGGAGGTGGCATGGAAGAGAGGGAAGGTTGTTCAAAGATATGTGGTTTGATGCTGGACTCCTAAACACTCTCAGGTTCATATCCAAGGTTGTTTGGGATTGATACTTTCAATATTGGCAGACATTCCCATAAACATTATTGCTTCTTCATTAAAACAAGTGAAAGGCAGCAGTCTCTCCATCTTTGTACAGACAGAATGATTATGGTATGGGGGAGATGGGATTTTTATATTACTGAACGGGGAGCCTTTAAGTTTGGAAGTCTCCATCAGCTGATTATATCACTAACGTATAAAAAATAGGGGGTTTTATTTGTGTTCCCACATACTAGAGATGCCAAGGTAAATATTAGTGTAGGTCCAGGTACCTGTCAGAAAATTTTAGACACACCCAAGTCTTTTAGATAATTAAACCATCGCCTACTATATACCATGGCATTCAAATAAGTCCCCATCATGACAAAAATTTTTGTTTGTAGATCCATAACATTGGAGGTAAAAAAGACATTGGTACCATATCATCTGCAATGTACTCCAGCATCGTACTGTTAGATATGATATGAGTCCACACCATGAATATTCACAATCTTTCTCTGCAGATTCAAGTTGAGGAGCTACCAGTTTCCTTTGGCCTTCATATTTGCCATTGAGGAGATCAACAGGAACACTCACATTTTACCCAACACATCTCTAGGATTTGAGCTCTATAATGTAGAAAACAATCTACGGGATATTATGCAGCAAGGTTTTTTTTGTCTCACAGGAATGGGAATAAACATTCCCAATTACACATGTAGAAGAAAAAACAAGGCTGCTGCTTTACTTACAGGAACTGAATGGGAAACATCTGTACAAGTTGGGAGACTTTTGAACCTCTACAAATATCCACAGGTGAGGAACATGGCCAGGAGGGTGGTACAAGAAACCCATTTAAACTTCAGACATTTGAGATGATTTCAATGTAAGAGGTGAAGCTGTGACATTCATCTATCAAAGAAATAAATCAGGTATTTGGTCATCTGTCCTCAAATATTTCTCTTGAGATAGAGAAGAGGAAGATGCTCAAGCCTGTAGTGTGTGTATATAAAACTCTGTGTCTTGCGAGAAATCCCCATAAATATCTTTAGAAACAAGATGTGAGTTTAAAATACCATGAGAAGAATGTAGTCTATACCAATATAAAGTGTCATCTCAGGTTTAAAGCTTTATTCTATGTGAATGTTATGACTTTTGTTTCCTATTTGAAATTTCCTTCAGATTACTTTTGGGCCATTTGACACTATGCTAAGTGATAGAGTCCAGTTTTCTTCTCTCTACCAGACAGCACAAAAGGACATGTCTCTGTCCCGTGGCATTGTCATTTTGATGGTTCATTTCAACTGGACCTGGGTGGGACTGGTTCTCACAGATGACCACAATGGGGCTGAGATTTTATCACAGTTGAGAAGAGAGATGGACAGGAACAGAGTGTGTGTGGCTTTTGTAGAAATGATTCTGGACAGCCAGGTTTACTTATACTTAGAAACCAGATCAATTCATCGAAATATCCAGAAATCATCTGCAAATGTTGTTTTCCTTCACGATGTCACTCACTATTTATATTATCTAATATTATATATACAAATACATTCAATTACTTGGAAAGTCTGGATCATTAAGACACAATGGGATATAACTAATGGTTCTCCTTATTTCATATTTGATCCATTCCATGGTAGTTTCATTTTTGCACAACACCATGCTGAAATTTCTGGTTTTAGGAAGTTTATCCAGACATACAGGCCTTCCAAATACCCAGAAGACTATATCCTTGCTCTTTTGTGGAACATATATTTCAATTGCTCATTTTCTGGACCTGACTGTAAAATTTTGGATAACTGTCTACCCAATGCTTCCTTGGAAATGTTGCCTGGAAATGCTTTAGAAATGGAGATGACTGAAGAGAGTTACAATGTATATAATTCTGTATATGCTGTGGCTCACAGTCTCCATGAGATGACTCTGAAGCAAGTACAAATTCACCCTCATGAAAATGGGGAGGAAATAATCTATCCTTGGGAGGTAATTTCTCTTTCTGTATATATTATTAAACACACTGTGACATACTGAGGTTTCCTAAAAGCAAACAAAACATGATTTTACACTCTGGCGGGTTTTACCAAAAAACACCTGAGAGACTGTTTGTAATTCATTGTCTAGAAGTCTTTGCAGACACTGTGTCATTGTTCAGGTTGAATGGGTGGCCATAAAGATTAATTGTATGTCATTATCTGCTTTGTCTTACACTTTGACTCAGAATCTTCTTATGATTCTATACTCAATTGAAACCCCATTATGTCTAAGTATATTGCAGAAGAGAAATAGGAGAACTATATCTTTAATTGTCAAATTCTATTAGATCCTTAAAGTTCCAATTATGAAGTAATGTTATGATTCCTAATTGACCATTTTATTTCATTTTGGACATTAACTCCCCAACTTACAAAGTGAAACTTTGAGTCGATTACTATTGTGGAAATTTTCTTGAATCAACATTCATTGATTACTAAAAGTCTCATTAATAAAAAAACTTGGAACCAGAAATTGGGGTTAAAAGCAAGAGATCAGAAAAGCAGAAAGAATTCAGCAATGTTCTTACCACTTGGAGACCCTCAGCCAAAGAGACCTACTTCCTGTATACCCACACCTATATGTATTTCTGTTCTGTATCTCACTTCCTTTCTCCACCTGCCCAGCTACATCATTTCCTGTCTCTCTGTACAGACCTACAGATCTCTATGGTTACATTAAAGGCATGTGTCACTATGTCTTCATCTGTTCCCCAAGGTAGCTTTGAATTCACAAAGTTCCAGACAGATCTGTACCTCCCTCGTGACAGGATTAAAGGCATGAGCACCATTTCCTGACCTCTATGTTTACTATAGTAGATGGGTTTTTCCTCTAATCCTCAGATAAAGTTCATGAGGATGCACAATATATTGTGGGACATAATACATCACCACAATACAACATTGAATAAATCATTTTTCTTGTTTGCTTGTTATTGTGTGTTTGTGTGTATGTGTATGAATTCGTTCTTTTGAAATTAGCTAACAAGAAACATTATGATATATTCATTTTTAATCTTCATCTATTAAAGTGTTTATAGCTTGATATAGCTTACAATTCCTATCAGGGATTTAGAACAATAAGCCCATTACTTCATTGGGTTCTGTTGATTTTCTGGGAATAAATTCATCATGAAATTCTGTATCTCTTATAGCTTCACCCTTATCTCAAGAATATCCATTATAAAAATGGTGCTGGTAAACTTATGGTTTTGGACTCACAAAAGAAATTAGAAACAGAATATGATATTCTCAACATCTGGAATTTTCCAGATGGTCTCAGACAAAAGATGAAAGTTGGAACATTTTCTCCCAAAGCTCCACAGGGCCAGGAACTCATTTTGTCTGACCATATGCTACAGTGGGCCACAGGATTTGCAGAGGTGGGCTGGATCTTAACTCCTTGCTTTGATCTCTATGTCAATAAACATTTGTTTGTGGATAAAATGAGAGTTAGTTCCTTACAGAATGTCCCTCTTTAGTCATAAAATGACTGCAATATGAGGAAGTTTTTATTGCATTATTCTGAGTAATGTGATTGTTTATTTTTCTATACTTTTTTCCTGTGGGCACTTATTTCCAGTAATAAATACAGTGTCTATTTATTAAGATTTCATTCTTGTCCTGAAACAACTTGACAAATCTAGTAATTGGACTGCCAGATTAAAAATATCAGTGCATGGTCATTTGATTTCAGACAGGTAGTAATGCACAATAGTATGGAAGGCACATGTGCAAGGTTTACATACATGTCTTCCTGAAAAAAAAGGGAGAGAAAGCAATTTGTCAAACAACAACAACAACAACAAAACTATGCTGACATAATAGCAATGACTTTATAGGATCACATTTGTCACGAGCAGTTTATAATGATTCAGGTTATCACATTGGCAAAAATCTGTGAAAGTGAGTCATGTTATATCTTCAGTCAGGTAGTAGATAGATGTCAACACTGCACTTCAAATCTCTTTTTTTTTTATTTCAGTCCTTAACAACAGCCAATCAAATAGTGATATGTAATGGTGGAGTATGTCTTCTTGCTTCAATTACCCTAATGTGGGTCATTGCTCACAGAGATTCACAAAGACTATTTTATGTGGTAATTCTAAAACCTGTGAGATTGACTAGTATAAATTAAGCATGACCATTGGGGGAAAAAAGCTGCTTACTCCAGCTATGAGGGAGTACACACTAGTATCCCCATGCCATTACAGCAGCCCATTTATACAAGACTCAGTGACCAAACTTCTTATTTTGCCCTATCTTTTATATTTTCACAATTGTTCAGATTTCTATTGTCTTTGGATCATTGATCATCATGGGTATAATATATTGAAATTAGAAAGAAGTGCTACATCCAAACAAGAATCTGCTATAAATATTTATAAAAACTTGCCATCTCATTGTTCAGTGTTAAAAAAAAAGTGTTTTATTGTTTTAAAACTGTGCATTCCTGAATATTTTCTTTTGAATATTTCTCAGCTTCCTCGCTCTGTGTGCAGTGAGAGCTGTGTTCCAGGATTCAGAAAATCCCCCCAGGAGGGCAAGCCTGTCTGCTGCTATGATTGCACTCCTTGTCCAGATAATGAGATTTCCAATGAGACAGGTAAGTGTCAGTGATCCTGGCATATTTCCCACCTCTCTACAGTGTTCTGAAAGGTGTAAACAAATGAACAAGTTCTGTGAAGGAACAGTAGTGAGAAATCCTGTGATTCTTTCAGTTAGAAGTAAAAGTATTTTGGTTCATTTTTGACACCAGTTTAAATGGTGCTCCAGCCATTGAAAATAATATTTATTTATTTGATGCATTATTGGCATTGTTCCATTCAAAGAACAACTATACTCAGAATAGAGTAGTCTGCCTTATTCACCATAGCATTACACAGACACACACACATACATACACACACACACACACACACACACACACACACACTCTAAACCTTGTAAATTCCTGACTTTCCATGTATTTCAAAGAATACTCAATTTACAGTGAACACACATTTAATAGTTTGATCCTTCAGACATTTATAATCATAATTTCAGTCATAGTTCTATATTTATCAGAGGTTATAAAAAAGTCAAATTTGATTTAACTGTGGACATATTTTTAAACGTTTTATTTTAGATTTTCATTCATTTTGTTTTATCTTTGAGTATTGCCTTCATGCATGTAAGTGTACCATGTACTTGCTTAGTACACATCAAAGTTGGAAGAGAGATTCAGATATCCTGGTGATGAAGGCATGGATAGCATTGATCACCATGTGGATGCTTACAACTGAAACCAGGTCCTCCTTAAGAGTAACAGATCAATGCTATATATTTCAAAACAGTGAATCCTCTACCTCAAATCCTATCAAATGAAGTGTAAATGTATTGAAAAAAAATCTTACTTGTATCTTTATAAAGTATTTTTCATGACTTAAGTAACCCGTTCTTTCACTGAGAATATATGGGGTTGTGTATATGAAGCATTCTTGCTCTGTTTAGAAACAACAGAAGTCAACTCACAAAATATAGTAGAGTCATAGTGCCTTGAGAGTGTGAGTACAACAGTAAGGCCCATCTAGAGAAAATAAATAAAATGCTGATAATGGAATAAAAGATTCCATAGACACTAGCAAAATGGTGAATTTAATAGGTTTTTAATTAGAATTTTCAACAACAATTAAATTGCAAATTCCACTTTGAAAAAATATTGAATACTTTTAATTAAAGTATGAGATAGTATTATTTTAATGAAAATATATAAGTACATTTGAATTCAAGATGAAACTCACAAATTAGCAAAGATGAAGCATCACAAAATTATTCCATTACCGACTAAGACTAAAACAAGAGTTTTATATCTATCTGTAAAATAGGACCTTTCTCCCTGGTAATGATTAAACATTTTCATAAGTGGAGTGTTTCTATCTTTCAAGAACCTAATAATTATCATTCTCACAAGCACTATCAGAGAATAAACACACTGGAGAATTCAATAAATTCTATGGAAATAGTTTAATTTAGATACTGAGTATGAGAACAAAGCTAAAAGAAAGAAATTTCAGGGTATATAAAGAAGTACTTAACTAACATGACAAAATCACACAAGGGAATTCAGAAGGAGGTGATTCTATGAACAAATCAGGTTTATGTAACTTAATTCAATAATTTGTGACAATGTAAATTGAAAATATTAATCATCACTTAACTAATAATATATTTAAGTATAGCAATGAGAAGGATAGACTTGTTCACTTCATGTCCAACACAGAAGATGGGCAGTATTGAATTGAATTGATTGATTAGAGAGTATTTGTTAATTATTACTATTGAGAACAGATTTACTTTAGTCTGAAACAACCAGTAAATGCCAGAGAGCTGGTGCTGGGAAGAGGCTTGAGATAAAACTGGAACCTGAGTAGAGACTCACAATAACTTTAATTCCTGAGTAGATATGGATCATTGTGTGAAGTGTCCAGAAAGTCATTATGCAAACACAGAGCAGAACCACTGCCTCCAGAAAGCAGTGACTTTTCTGGCCTATGAAGACCGTTTGGGGAAGGCACTCACCTACTTGGCTTTGGGCTTCTCTTCACTAACAGCTGGTGTTCTTGGGGTCTTTGTGAAGTATCACCACACTCCCATTGTCAAGGCCAACAATCAGGCTCTCTCTTACATTCTGCTCATCACTCTGATCTTCTGTTTTCTCTGTCCATTGCTTTTCATTGGCCATCCCAACACAGCCACCTGTATCCTGCAGCAGAGCACATTTGCAGTTCTGTTCACTCTGGCTCTCTCCTCAGTCTTGGCCAAAACTGTTACTGTGGTTCTGGCTTTCAAGATCACATTTCCAGGGAGACTGATAAGATGGATAATGATATCAAGAGCTACTAATCTTATCATTCCTGTATGCACCCTTATCCAACTTATGCTGTGTGGAATTTGGCTGAGCACTTCTCCTCCATTTCTTGACTCAGATGCTTACTCTGAACATGGCTACATAATTATTATATGCAACAAGGGCTCAACTATTGCCTTCCATTCTGTCCTGGCATACCTCTGCTGCATGGCACTTGGGAGCTACACTGTGGCTTACCTGTCCAGGAACCTGCCTGACACATTCAATGAAGCCAAGTTCATCACTTTCAGCATGTTGGTGTTCTTCAGTGTGTGGGTCACCTTCCTCCCTGTCTACCACAGCACCAAGGGGAAACTCATGGTGGCCATGGAAGTCTTCTCCATCCTGGCTTCCAGTGCAGGTCTCCTGGGATGCATCTTTCTCCCCAAGTGCTACATCATTTTGTTCAGACCACATAGGAATGTGCTTCTTCATGTCAGGAACAAAGCAAATTGAGGAGGAAAAGTGGATCTTACAGCTTAGTCCATGTTTTTTTTCTTAATTTTATACAAGTCTTCAAGTCTGTTTAGAATGAACCCAATTTTCAGAGATCATAGAGCAATTTAATTTTTTATATTAATTGCTTTCATTTAATATTGAAATTCATCTTTATTCTCTACTCTTCTAACATTTTTACATATTTCTCTAAACTGGAAAGCCTATTTCCATAAAATTCATTGTATATCTCAATTATTATAAGAAAAGATGAATGGGACATGTGTGCATTCTTCACCTCTTCAACATTGCAAAACTTTGCCTTTAAAGGACCAAATGTCTCTATATGTACCCAGGTGTCTTTGATGTCCTTTGTATGTTTCTAGGATTTGTGTTTCCATCTCATGTCTGTTTTTGCTATGAAGGCAGGCACATTTTCAAAAAGGAATATGAGTTAGACATGAAGATATTACTCTGCCAAATAATTGCATAATGAGGTGTATACTGGAATATGATAAACACCAGTCTATTGCTTAATTATAATGCAAATCAGATAACAGTTGATCAGACAATTCCCTAGTCAGTTTCCTGACGGTACTGTTAAATCTGTGAGGAATGTGAAAATCCCTGCTGTAACCACATATATAGCACCTGTGCTCTTGGTTTTCATTGATTGTAGATGTCCAAATATTTTATGTACTCAGTCATTTATAATTATTCACTTTTGATAAATTGCTTTATATTATTTCACCTGAAACTGTGTTCTAGGTACTCCTGCATATTTATGAGTACTCTTTCTCCCTTATTTTAATCAGCATTTCATATAACATGTGTAATTACAACGTATTTTATTTCTTATATAATACACATTTGCATAAATGTTTAAGATCTTATGTGCTGTTTGCCTTATATCATTGTCATTCATTGTAATCAGTCTATTTATAGTTCATAGGCTACAAAATTTCAAAAATAAGTTAGAGTGTTAATTATATCTACTATTTTAATTAAATTAAAAATATACCAGATTCTTTGAGAATACATTCTCCTTACTCACTTTTAGAAATATATTCTCTGTATTTTGAAAACAAATAAGAATACCCAACCAGAACAAAATCAACAAAGATTATCAAAACAAAGTAAAGTATGTAGAATACATTGAATTATAAACATACTCACACACACACACACACACACACACACACACATACACACAAACACACACACACACACACACACACACACACACACACACACACACACACAAATACATGTTTACATACAGGTGAACAGCCTGCAATATAAATAACTGCAACAGTGGTACAGATCTTGAGGGAGTAACCAAAAAACATTGGATTTTAGTTTTGGTTCAGTCCATGAAATGGAAACCATACCTGACACAATTTTTGTGTTTCAAAGTACCTAATGATAGGTAGGTCAAGGGCCTAGGGAAAACCAATTACTACAGTTTTAGAAAATAATGTAGCAATGACTTATAATGACATTATGGAATATATCAGGGCCTTCCTCAACTATTGTCAAAGAAGCTTTTCGAGCCACAGATGACAGTCAATATAGAGACCCATAGCCAGACACTATGCTGAGAATATTAGAACTTGGAGTTCTCTGCCCTAAATGGTGTGCCTCCATCTAATCCCTCTCCTCAGGGAAGACTGTGACAGATGAATCAGAAAGAGTGTTGGAGGCATAAGAGATAGAGGACACCAAGAGAACAAGACCCTCTACATCAACAAGATAGATGCACATATGCCCTCACAGAAACTGAGACAACATACACAAGGCCTGCACTGGTCCTTAACAATTGAGGTCCCAGAGCTAATACTAGAAGTGTTCACATTCTTCCATTCCTAACCTATAGCTATTTCCATTTTCTAAGCAATTGCAAATGAAAGTCTAGTTTTCTCTAATAGAGTCTCACTAAGGCAACAAAATATTCTTTTATGTATTGGCTACAAAGCTAACAGTAGATTGTCAAGAGAAAACAAACTCAATCATGTCTTTCGAGCTTCCTTGTATAATAATGTCCTGTCAGGGCTTCTCATTTCTTTCTCTTTTATTTTATATTTTGTATTTTTTGTATGTATTACGGTTTCTAGATAACTGGTTTCATAAGGTCCCTAAGAGTGTGAACAAGTGGGTCTGTAGAGGTAACCTTCTTGTTAAATAAGAAACACAGAGCCAATTGCAGATTTGGTAGCCCAAGTGGTCAGAGCAATAGCTAAGAGCTAAAATCCTTATTGTTCATTGCCCCTGTTGTCCTTCCTCTTCTCAGCAAGAGGCCCTCTTTCTGTGTGTCTGTCCTTTTTATTGACTTTCTGTTCTGACTTCTCTTTGGTTGTAAACCCAACCACATGATCTCCTCATCACTGCCTGTTTGTACAGAGCTCCAGGTCTTCTATGGTTGGTATTGAGATTAAAGGCGTGTGTCTCTATGCTGGTTGTAGCCTTGAACACACAGAGATCTGCCTAGCTCTGCCTCACAACTGCTGGGATTAAAGGTGTGCACCACCACCGCCCCGCTTCTGCTATGGCTTGCTATTAGCTCTGACCCCCAGGCAACTTTATTTATTAACATACAAATAAAATCACATTTCAGTACAAATAAAATATCACCATATGGGTCTGTATGTTTATACCTGTTTCTTATATGCTTTCTTAGACAATTTTCCTCTTGTGTGGCAGTTTTGTTCTATTCAGATATATTAGTTTTTGTTTCATATGTTACTGAATTATATTATATTTTATAAGTATTTCTTAGAAGCCTGACTGTTTTCTAATGAGAGATAGAATGGGTTTTGTTCTAAACAGGAGAAGAAGAGAATGAGGAAACTGAAATTAAGACATTTCATGTATTTAAAAAAATATATTTCCCATCAAAGAAAAGGAAAGATAAAAAAAACCATAAAAATATAATTGGAAACCATAATTTCTAAGCATATATGAATAAGCTAAATTACAAAAAAAAAAACAGATAATTGTGAGTCCCCAAACTTACAAGATATCATGATTTCAATTTTTAAATTTTCTTATTTATTGGAAATAGATTTTCTTCATACACTATATACTTATCATGGCTTTCCTCACCCTACTCCTCCCAGATCTTTTCCAACATTCTACATACCAAAAACATACCCTTTCTTTTTCCTTCTCAGTTAAAACACACAGACATGTAACATAAATTAATACATAAGAAAATAAAATGAATACAGTCTAATAAACAAACATACAAATAGAAAAAGACATAAATTTCCATTGAGTTCATTTTGTGTTTTCATCTACTTCAAGGCATGGTGCCTACTTAATCTTCAGTGCAGTCTGTGTGCCCTATGAGATCTCATTGAGAATAACTATTTTTTCCTTTCATTTCCTAAGCAGGTTTAAGTTTCTGCAGTGATTAACTGAAAATGTTGGAATTTTCTTCTTATACCATCTGAAGTAGTGAAAAATTGGCCTTAAGACAAGTGGAAATTGTCTTTAAAATGAACTCATGCTTTTCTTTTCTTTTTTTTTTTTTGGTTTTTTGAGACAGGGTTTCCCTGTGTAGCTTTGCACCTTTCCTGGAACTCACTTGGTAGCCCAGGCTGGCCTCAAACTCACAGAGATCTGCCTGCCTCTGCCTCCCAAGTGCTGGGATTAAAGGCATGTGCCACCACCGCCTGGCTGTTCATGCTCTTTCTTAAAAAAAAATGTAATAAATATCTTGTCATAGGAAATAAACCTAGACAGATTATCTCCCTAATGATAATATGTGGTTCAAGTTAAAAATTTATTGAAATAAGCAATGGTCAAATTTATTCTTGTAATAACAAGTACTAATATTGTGGTGAGAGACAACAGCTACAAGATAGATATTGACACTCTCAGACCCTGTATTTTAAGCTAAGGTACTTATTTAATAAGCAACTATCCAGGTCAAGTATTCCAATATTCTAACAGAATCCAATGTACATCAGTTGACATTAACAAGGACTGTATTGACTTATAAACAAATGATTATTCATTATTTTTATTAATTACTTCTAACTTTCCTAAGAAAAATTGACCTGAAATGAAAATGAAATGGAAGATAAGCTTATTTTATTTCCTGGTGTTTAAGAGATATCATCATTATTAAATGAAAGACAGAGTAGGATTCAGGTGAGCTGCAGGTGGTGAGATTTGGGTGTCTCATCATTTCATAGTAGAGGACAAGGAATCTGAGACTGAAGGATAGAGCTTGAGGTAGGTACAATCTCTAAAAGTCTGTGAATAATGACCTACTTTCAGTACATAGGCTCAAACACTTTGAAATCCTACATTTCCCTCTTCAAAGGTCTCCACCTACTACCAGAACTCAGTATCACAAAAGAATGAATTGGAGAAGGAACAGCAGTCATCATTAAAATATTCCAAATTACAGACCCACACCTAATATCTAAGGTATATAGAGAAAATCTGGGCCATGCTGTGACATCCCATAGCATCAGGTCTGCAAACTATAACACACATTACCTCTGTGTGGGTTCAGTTCCACAGCAGG
Organism: Onychomys torridus; assembly: GCF_903995425.1. NCBI lineage: Eukaryota > Metazoa > Chordata > Mammalia > Rodentia > Cricetidae > Onychomys > Onychomys torridus. The sequence goes on from NC_050464.1 coordinate 14,452,515, forward strand.
CATATAACCTTCCTTAGCAAAAGGCATTCCAGATTCTATATGGTATTAGGCCTTCCCTCCTTACAGGACTCTGGACTTCCTTTAGACCATTGTCAGTAAATTCTGAAACTTTAATGGAAACTGCCATGGGCTACTCATATTTATAACTCTTTTTACTTCCTGTCATACAGAACCATTTTTTTTAAATGCTGCCAATCCTGTAACTATCTTAAACTGTATTGCACTATCTTGGGTAACAGCCACAGCAGTCCCTTTGTGATAACCCATGGTGATAAGTCTGTATTTTATCAGTTTATATCAGGGGTTCATTTGACCAGCATTTTTATTTCATTTTTCTTTATTAAGAAAATTTTTACTCACTACACATACTGTCCATAGATCCCCACTCCTCCCTCCTCCCACCCTGCCTTCTTTCCCAAGCCACTCTGCATCCCCACATCCCCCAAATCAAGGTCTCCCATGGGGAGCCAGTAAAGCCCAGCACACTGAGTCTACACAGGTCATAGCCTCTTCCCACTGCACCAAGGCTGTGCAAGGTGTCACATCACAGGTACAGAATTCCAGAAACCTGCCCATAGACCAGGAATAGATCTTGATCCCCCTGCCTTCGTACCCCCCAAACAATTCGAGCCAAAAAACAGTCTTCTGTATCCACAGGGCATAGTCCAGTCCCATGGGGCCTCCACAGCCACCAGTCCACAGTTCATGGGCTGCCTGACACTAGTGTGGCTGTTGACCAGCATTTTCAATCAAATTCATTCCCAAGGAACTGCCATATTCTTATTTGGAGTCCTCTATGTGTGCTCTTTTAAAGTGAGGGGAACCTACATAGTTTCACTATGCATAGCGTAAGTGTTCTGCTTAGTGGTATTGGCGGTATACCTCTCTCTGCCAATTCCAGGAACTTTGTCACAAACTGACTACAACTTTAAGTCACTGGGTTTGAACGAAGATTAAGAAATTGATTATGCCTCTCTATTAATTCTTAGAGAATTGTGATCAGTGCATACTGTAGATTTTCATCCTCTTCCTCCAGTTACATTAGATCTAACACTTATCTGTAGCCCAAGAACTTTCTGCCATACTTTTTCTACCATCAAGAAAAATAAGTTCTTTTCTTAAAGATTATTTGATTGTATTGCATTGGAACATAGTTGACTAGCCCAGAGTATAACTCTTGAAAAAAATAAAACTTAATTATTCTCCCCATGAATGTGTCAAATACCAGTAATTCCTCAGCTCCTGGTAGGTCTTCCAGCTACCTCCAATCTCAATTGAGGGATTTGCTCCTCTGTGTGCTTGTATTGGGTTTGTGCATGTTGTCACACTTAGTGTGAGTTCATATGCTCAACTGCCTTGTTGTGGGCTGAGGAATTGTTTTCTAGTAGTATCAATCATGGTTCTTACTTATAATCTTTCTACTCCCTTACAATGATTCATGAGGCTGGTGAGGAGGAGATATGATGTTCCAAAGGACTGAAAATTATCCTCTCTTATTTCATGTACCATGGCCATTTTTTTTGTCTCTGTGTTAATCACTATCTACTCCAAATAGAAACATCTTTTTGTGTTAATTAACTTTGAATCACTCTTTTTACAATTTATAATATAAAACTTGTTTCATTAGAAATTAAATACTTGTGACTTTGATCAAAATGTAAAAAGGAATTTGTAGATCAGCAGCCTAAAGACAATGGGTAATAATGTTGGACTCTTCTTAATTGTCTTAAGAAAATATGAATAGAAATCAGGAGTTCTCAGGGTAAGATGGATGAGTAGACAGTATTTCCAAGATACAAGATGAATAAAAATGTCAGAGTAACAAAGGAGAGAGTTCATTCTTTGCAGTGCATGAAAGAGCAGTCACTTGAATCCAGAAAGAGGTGTCATGACCCATATAAACATGGAAAGAGAGAGACAATATAGTGAATTAAAGAAAACTGTCCACATTTCCAATATGGAACCAAGCTAATAGGAGAATGGAGGACCCATACAGGATAAAGCATCTGGGCAAAGAACTCTGTTTCTGAAAGACTGGCATTCCTTTTCAAAGAAAGACATGTGATACTGGTGTTAACCTAGTGGGATAAATTTCTGTTACACTATGTCTTTCTTCATGACACACTAAATCTGTGAACACAGGGACTTCACTTATTCATGACTCATAGCATACTATAATCGGGACCACTGGAACATGATCCTGATCAGACAAAAACAAAGAAGACTGGGGGTTCCACTGATTGAGCTTGTGTATGTCACATGGCCACAATAGGCAGCCATGGACATTGGCCTGTTCAGATGCAGATATTCTGATTAATGTTAAGGAGAAAGTGGCTTGAATGGTTATATTTTTATATCTCTCCCTCTGTGATGAGAAGTGAGCCTGTTGTTTTTAGCAATTGTGACAGTATAGGTATATTAAGCCCATAGTCAACAATTCTTGTATTATCCATAGTTATTATTTCTGTACCTGGTCTATTGCACCATGGCAATAAGAATTCTAGGCTACAAGCTTCCCCCTACAGATGTGCACACTGCTCAATATGCTATAAAAGCAGTGAGGTGCTCATACTGAGGTTAATTTCCCACAATCCCATGACAAAACGTCCCCATTTGTCTTAGATTTTTTACTTCCATCAGTGCAAAAAATTAGTGTGGATTTTCTAGTGAGTGTTGTGATGCATAATTCACAAACTCTTAATGTTATTGAAGTCAACAATTTCAACTTTTATAAAATAAGCTTTGTTAAATGCTTCCTTGCTGCTGATGAAATAAATGGATGAGCCCAGTCCACATCTAGCACACAGCACATATCTACCTGAAAGTATTGTGAGAACAGAGGACACTAGTAGACATGACCTATACCACCAAACAAACCCAGACCAGGCTAGCAGATTCCAGTATTAGTAGTTATTGATGAAAAACCTTCTCCAGTTGTTTATTTTCTCTTTTTATGCATTGCTACTTCATTTTAAGTTTGTTTTCATCATTGACGCTAGCATGGCATAGAGGTTACTAAAAGCCATCTAAGCACTATGCACAGGTCCTGATCTTACTGTAAAGAGGAGTCTTACAAAGATACCAAACTACACAACTGTCACATACATGCAGAGAGGCTAGGTTTGTCCCATACCTGCTTCTTAACTGTTGGTTCAGCATCTATGAGCTCCCAAGGGCTCAGTTCATCTTTCTCTGTATTTTATTCCATCATGAACCCCTGGCTCAGGCTCATTCAGTCCCTCTACCTTTTCTCCATAAGTGGATGGGGAGGGGATTAGATGGGAAGCTGGGAGTGGAGGTGGAAGTTGGGAACAAGAGGAGAGGAGGGAAAGGAATTGCAGTCAATATGTAAAATAAATATAAAAAGGTTATTTAAATAAGTTTAAAAAGAGAGAATATTTTCACTTTATTTCATGTTTTGAAAAATGGGGGCACTATCCACCACCCCTACTTCCCCAGAGTGCTTTTGAGTAAGAGCTGCAGGAAATATTAGATAGAAGAATTTAGAGTGTGAAGATAAACAGATAGAAAATATAGGATGGCCTCCAGAGGGCCTGGAACCTATTCCAACAGGCAGTGACTGTCTCTGTCCTAGGGTGTAGTAGATAGCCTTCCCAGCATTGGCCGGGAAGTTCCAACCCCCATTGATGCTTCGTTAATGGTCGTGCCCACAAGGCAGGGCAGAGAAGGAAATGGAAGATGGAGGATTAGAATGGGAGGCATGCTTGCTTCCGGGACCCGGGACCCTGGACGCTGGAGGGAGACCGAGCAGAGTTCTCCAGAGAACACCGCCAGACTGCACAATACCTTTGCCAGACCCTGCAACCTACCCCTTCATTGTAAGTTACCCCCACAAAATAAACCTCACTTTTAACTACATGGAGTGGCCTAAATAATTTCATCAATATCTGGCGCTCACGTGGGGCAAATCCCAAAGGCCTGGGCGGCTCCCTCCCTCAGCCTCCTCCCCTGCTGGCTGGTACCTAAACTAGCCTGCAAAGTTAGCTTAGCCCCTAGACCAGCAAAAGCACACTGTAAGTGAGACCTTCCCACTCCTCCTGCTTTGGAGCTATACCAACGCCTCCTGCTGGCTGAAAAGTGCTACTGCACCCCCCAAAACCACGGAAAGGTAAGCTTCTTTCAAGTAAAAGTACTTGATAATTTTACACCTTAAAACTGACTAACAAATTTTGAGTAATTCTTGTAATATGGCTGACAACATTACCTCACAAGGATTTAAAAACGTTTTTGCCTGTATGATAAATGACATTCTCCTGGAAATATATGACCTCCCTAAGACATATCTGGCCTGTACTGGTAATTTTGACATTCATTGTAATAATTCACATAGTGTTCAAACACTGGTTTAATAATAAGAACAAAGATGAGTCATTATTGGGACTGATACAGACTTTAAAAGATAGCAATGAAGGATTACAGAAAAAAGATTCTCTTTTTGGAATCTGCTGACCAGGACTTACATAAAAAGACTCTCTCTCTGGAATCTGCTGGCCAGGACTTACAAAACAAGCTTGTACCCAAAATTGCTTTTATTGATAATAAATATGAGTATTTAATGGATAGAACACTAACTCTCTAGAGTGAAGTTGTAGCTACTCAGACACTATGTAAGGAAGAAAAATTATCATAACTTGATAAGATAAGGTCCATGGAATCATGTGTTTCAGAAGAACATAAAAACTTCCATGATTCCATGAAAAATCTGGAATCCCTTACAAGAGAGGAGGTTTACTCCCTGGAACAGACCCTAGGTGCTCGTTTACAAGCCCTGGAGAAAACTCTCAATAAACATGACAAGGGACCCAATAAGCAGAAGGGCAAGACCATACAGGTTGTAACATCTCCAAATGGCTCTCATACAATGGCTTATCCTGTTATCATCTATGAGAAGACAGCAGATGACTCATACCCCGAGCCATATATGACATATACATTACAACCAATTTCAACAAGGGACTTTAAAAATATAAAGGAAGCAATAGTTACATATGGGATACACTCCACATATGTAAAACAGATGTTAAATTTGTGGTCTACCTCACATAGGATTATTCCAGATGACTGGCATCAGTTAATTTCAGCTGTTCTAGAATATAGCCAGCAGTTACAGTGGAAAAGCTGGTTGAGAGAAGAGGCAAGAAATTTAGAACAACAAGGTAAACTCAGAGGTTTTGAGATCTCCCAAGATCAAATACTTGGTGAGGGATGTTTCGCTGACAGGAATGTACAATCCATTTATGATGAGCATACAATATCCCTATGCCATACAGCAGCTCTAAATGCTTGGGAAAAAATTACAGAACCTGGAAAAGCAACTGAGGTATACACAAAGGTATTTCAGGGACCACATGAACCCTTCACTGATTTTTAACAAAGGCTGAACACAGCTATAACAAAAGCTGTATGAGATAAAGAATTAAGAAAAGTATTAACTGAGTCCTTGGCATTCGACAATGCTAATGCAGAATACAAAAGAATACTTACACCATTAAAGATCAGATCAGCTCCTTTGGAAGAATGGATTCAGTATACTAATAGTGTTGAATCTCTTAACTACAGTAATGAGGCTTGGATAGGAGAGACAAATCGCAGAGGTGAAAGAAGGCCCCGTGGTACCGAATGTTTTAAATGTGGTACACCAGGTCATATAAGTAAAAACTGTGTATGGGGTAATCCTAGAAGTCATACTCCTTCTAGGAATATCCTAAACAGAAGACCCCAACCACCTCCTGGATTATGTAGAAGATGTGGCAAAGGCCGACATTGGACCAGTGAGTGCAGATCAAAAATAGATATACGAGGCAACCCTTTACTGGCGGGAAATGCCTCAGGGGGGCTCTTGCATGCCCCCAAATCAAATGTGGTAAGAACATTCCCAGCCACTGTGGAAGACATTCCTCTCCAGGACAACTGAATAAACCAATGCCTAATGTAAAAACCGATACTGCAATGGATGATAAAACAGCTCTGATAGATGAATCACAGTTTACAAAGAACACAATAAAACAAATATTTTGGCAGACTTCCATAAATGAACAAAGACCAAAGCATAGAATTCGAATTAATGGCACGGTTCTGGAGGGCCTGGTAGACACAGGTGCGGATGTGACTGTAATTACACCAAAATCATGGCATCCAAATTGGCCTCTTCAAGAGGTAGATGTCCAACTTTTAGGAATTGGCACCCTATCTCAGATAAAACAAAGTTTGAGATGGGTTGAATGCATAGGGCCAGAAGGACAGAGAGGAAAGCTGAAGCCATATGTAGCAAATGTAGCAGTGAATCTATGGGGCCGAGATCTGTTACAACAGTGGAATACCCAGATTAAAATTCCTACACTCTCAGAAAAGGAATACAGGCCATTGCATGTTTCTAGGAATAATATCATAACATGCTATAAAAAACAGTCACCAACCATTCAGGCTGTACACAAACAGAGCACAACTGCTGTTGAACTCTCAGAAGTACCAACTGCCTTACCTTTAAAATGGCTAACTAATAAACCTGTCTGGGTTGGACAGTGGCCTTTGACAAAAGAGAAGCTGCAAGCTTTAGAACAGCTGGTTCAAGAGCAATTAAATGCTCAACACATCGAAGAATCTAACAGCCCTTGGAATTCTCCTGTATTTGTTATTAAAAAAAAGTCTGGTAATTGGAGAATGCTGACACATCTGAAAGCTATTAGTAAAGTAATTCAGCCAATGGGCTCCCTACAGACTGGGATGCCCTTGCCCTCTGTGCTACCCAAAGAATGGCCTATAATAGTTATTGACTTAAAATACTGTTTCTTTACCATACCCTTACAAGAAAATGATAGAGAAAAATGTGCCTTCACAGTACCTAATTATAACAATTCTCAGCCAGTCAAGAGATATCAATGGAAGGTCCTCCCACAGGGAATGTTAAACAGCCCAACTTTAGGCCAATACTTTGTGCAAAAACCATTGGAGATAATTCGTGTAAAGTTTCCACAATCCATAATTTATCACTATATGGATGATATCCTATTAGCTGATCCAAAGTTAGACACATTAGAAAGCATGTTTGAAGAAGTAAAATAGTTTTGCCTCACTGGGGACTGCAAATTGCTCCTGAAAAAATACAAAGATGAGATTCTATTAATTACTTATGATATAACATAGAGTTACAAAAAATTAGACCCCAAAAGGTACAACTGAGGAGAGATCGATTAAAGACTCTTAATGATTTTCAAAAGTTGTTAGGAAGCATTTCCAACTTACTGGGTATCATGGGAATACCCAAAGATGGACTACAAAATATGGCTACTACTCTAGAGGGGGACAAAGAATTAAATAGTCCAAGAGAATTATCAGCCGAAGCTGAGAAGGCATTGGCTCTAGTAGAAAAGACAATTTGAGAAGCACATGTGGATCGTGTGGATCCAGAACTTAAATGCATTCTTGTCATATTCCCCTCCAGGCATTCCACTACAGGTATTTTGATGCAGAGGTAAGATATTATATTGGAATGGATATTCCTACCATGTAAACCAAATAAGAAATTAATATAAGAAACTTATATAGAAAAGATCTCTGATTTGATTCAAAAAGTTAAATTAAGACTTCATCAGTTGACAGGAATGGACCCAGCAGAAATTGTAGTACCTTTGACTAATGAGGAAATTTCACCACTATGGAAAGATAATGAATACTGGCAGAGAGCCTGCAGTAACTTTTTGGGAGAGATTAACAACCATTATCCCAAAAGCAAGAGAATAGAATTCATAAAGAAACTGAATGGGTCCTTCCTCACATTGTACCACACAAGCTAATTTCTGGAGTCCTCACATTCTATACTGATGCAAATAAATCAGGGAAAGCAGGATACAAATCAGGAGACCTAAGTAAAGTGGTACAAAGTCCACACAGCTCTGTACAAAAGGCAGAACTGTATGCCATTCTTATGGTACTGATGGACTTCACAGAACCCCTCAATATAGTCACTGACTCTCAATATGCAGAGAGAGTTGTTTTACACATTGAAAATGCTGAATTTATTCCTGATAATACAGAATTAACTTCATTATTCATACAATTTCAGGAAATCATCAGAAAAAGGGAACATCCTATATATATATATAACACATATCAGATCTCTTACAGGTCTGCCAGGACCTCTAGCACAAGGTAATGATGAGATTGATCAGTTACTAATAGGTAATGTGCTAGAAGCCTCAGAATTTCACAAGAAACACCATGTAAATAGCAAAGGTTTGAAGAAGGATTTCTCCATTACTTGGCAACAAGCTAAGGATATTGTGAAAAAATGTCCTACTTGTTCCTTCTATAACCAAACTCCATTACCTGCAGGAACCAATCCGAAAGTTATACAAAAAAATGAAATTTGGCAGATGGATGTGTTTCATTTTGCAGAATTTGGAAGATTAAAGTATGTACACAATACTATTGACACCTATTCAGGATTTCAATGGGCAAATCCTATGAGTTCTGAAAAGGCTGATTCTGTGATTACACACCTATTAGAAGTTATGACCATCATGGGAATACCTGTACAAATATAGACAGATAATGCCTCAGCATATGTCTCCAATTAAATGAGACAGTTCTTTGCTTATTACAATATAAAGCATGTTACAGGTATACCACACAATCCCACAGGCCAAACAGTCATAGAAAGATCCAATTGAACTTTAAAGGATATGCTAAATAAACAGCAACAGGTAACAATGACTCCTAGAAATAGATTGCATACTGCTTTATTAACCTTGAATTTTCTCAATGCTGATGAGAAAAGAACAACAGCTGTGGAGAGATATTGGACGACAGACAAAACCCCTGAGCTAGACCAACTGGTTTATTTCAAAGATGTGTTGACCTCAGAATGGAAACCTGGATATGTCCTACATTGAGGGAGGAGTTTTGCTTTTGTTTCCACAGGAGAAGAAAAGCTATGGATACCAACAAAATTAATAAAAATATGATTTGAACAGAAGAAACCCCTTGATGAGGAGAAGTAAAAGATCATCCACCAATGTGACATCTCCTCAGGTTGTAAGAAAAATTTAACAATCAAAGGTTGGGGTAGGGTTGTGTTTTTGTCTTTACAGGATAATGGAAATACCCATCTTCCAAAAATCATAAGGCCTTGGATATCCGGATGTTTATAGCAGAAAGAAAGAATCTATTGGTACCAATGTACACAGGGTAAGATATCACTGTCTAACATCTATATCTCTATCAATCTAGAATAGTTGTGGTTCCAATTTAATTATAAACCAAGCTGGCTTTGGAGATGGAATTGGCTCACCCCTTCTCTAAACCCAAGCATTTTGATAAAAGAAAAAGTTGAGAGATTCTTCAGTCCCATATCAGAAGAGCCCTCTGGTGTGAGACAGAAGGAAACCAATTTTAAGGGACCATTATCTTCAAGATTCTAATTCTCTCCATGCTTATTCTTGATTTCTTGGAATCCTTTCTTACATGTCATGACATCTTTAATCCAAACCTTCCATTGTGATAAAAAATAAGTTTTTTTCCAATAGCAATCTCTGAAGTCTCCAGAAGGAAGATGGGGCCCCAACAACAACAACTCTACCCAATCCAGAATATTGCCATGGTAATCATCATCATACTATACTTCTTGCCAGAATTTCAGACAATCTTACCCATTACTCTGAGAGTTGCTACAGAATCTACAGTTAGTCTAACTGAGATTTAACTATCTGAGCTTTTTCACAATACCCAACAGAGATTCCATCGCCCCCTAAAGAGCAGGAAGCAATTCTAAGAAAACGATACCCTTTATCCCTAAGGTTTCATATTTGTCAGGGTTATGGATGATGGTTCTAGGATTGGGGGTGGAAGAAACTGTTAAACTCAGTACTCTCCCTTAAGGAAAGAAAATATGTTTCAAAAAAAAAAGGCAAAGACGAAATGGAATGGATAGGTATAAGATATTATGGTAGACTACCATATACATTAGTAAACAAATTTAGTAATATAGCAGCCTTTGCACTGTTATGAATTCTTATATGTTGATACAAATATAAACCCTTTATATTCCTATTTAAGATAATTTGTATATAGATACAAGTACAGAACTATGTTTGTTATACTGTACACATATTTTTACTCTTATTTGAAATATTTGTATATTGATATAAATGTGAATTTATATCTGTCATACTGTATGTATGTTCTACTTCTGTTTAAGATATTCTGTATACTGATATATATTTAGGATTATTATCCTATTGTATATTGCACTATACATTCCTACCTCTGTTAAAGACATTTTGTGTATTGTCACAATTTAAAGTCATTACCCTTTTACTATACATTTGCTTACAGATTGTTTGCCTTATTTATAGGAAGCCTTAGTCCTTAGGTTCTTTAGGTAGATAAGACTTACAGAGTTATTGTCACCTATGCTTGTCATCTCTATAATTATGTTAGGTTATCCAGATTTATAAATACATAGGTCAGATGGACAGGTAATCTTCAAACACTTCATGAACCTAGAGAATATGGCATTTAAATAAGAATTCTGTTGATGTGAGACACAATTGCTCCTGGCAGCACCAATTTGATCCCGAGAGAATGTTGGGCTTCTAAGACATTTCCATTTGGAAGTTTTTCTTCTTGGGACAAAATGCCCTACTGGGCAAAGAACTGCCCTTGCCTCAACTGCTGACAGTACAAATGCTGTCCATTCTGGACAAGCGGGACACAAGGAAAGCAACCACTATACTTTGCTAAGACAGGGTAAGATGGTCTTTCAGAATTCCTGCTTCTGAAAATGATCTGTCAGATACTCTAGGCGTGTAGCCAATTTGAATGCACCAACAATGCTGAGAAACATTAGGTGACTGTCCAGGCTGCTAGCTGTCTCTGTCTACTCTTGCGAGACTCCCGAAAGTTGCTTGCATCCTTCTCCCATTTCTCAGGTATTATTATATTCCTTCTCAGGTCTTTGATGAGGTTGGATATAGCAGTTATAGTTACAACTTAGTATATATACATATATAATATCTTAGATAGAATATATTATGTATTAGACTCAGGTTCTTTAGGATAGGACACCTTTTGGAATGATCTTTGTAATATGCCACCTACCCACGCACTAGACTTCCCTGGATTTTACTATGTGTTTTTTGCTTGATATTGTTTGCACTTATTGTAATTCCAACTTATCTAAGTCATTATCCCTCATTACTCCTGGACAATATTTGATAACCATCTCTTTGTATATAATCTTGTATTAGGTTAGAACTTTCTTATTTAGACAAAAGGGGGAGATGTAGTGGATAGCCGTCCCTGTATTGGCCAGGAAGTTCCAACCCCCATTGATGCTTCGGTAATGGTCTCGCCCACAAGGCAGGGCAGAGAAGGAAATGGAAGACGGAGGATCGGAAGGGGAGGCATGCTTGGTTCCGGGACCCTGGACGCTGGAGGGAGACCGAGCAGAGTTCTCCAGAGAACACCACCAGACTGCACTATACCTTTGCCAGAGCCTGCAACCTACCCCTTCATTTGTAAGTTACCCCCACAAAATAAACCTCCCTTTTAACTACGTGGAGTGGCCTAAATTATTTCACCAATACTAGGGTATTCATAGAAATGCCAAGGGGTGGAGCAAAAGGCCTCTCCCCCCAGCACAGCCAAGTGCAGACCACCTCAGACACCTGCACTCAGGCCTGTGGTCCTATCATCCTCTCTATGTAGACCTGCCATGTAAAGCCAGGAGGAACCTGACAATGGGCTTCCACAGGTCCCCCTTTCTTAATATGTAAAAAATAACTAATTTTTAAGAACTCACAGCAATCACCATATCTGTTACACCTCCCAATATGGAAGTAGAGGATGATAAAAATGGCATTTTATTTCTTTTGGGTCCAAGTTGACTACATCAGTCTTTAACTACATCCACCCTTTCTAAACCAAAAAGTCTTGATCAATTGCAAACTTAAAGCACCCCTTAGCTTCATCATTACCTTTAATAGGTTAAAACAAATATTACCATACATAGGTACAATTCTCTCAATTTTACAACTTAAAGCAAATGCTTAACAGAACCATTTGTATTTCTTTCTAACAGGAAAGTCTTCTTATGTATACACAATCTTAAACAGTTCCTTAACTTCAAAGCAGGGTGTATTAATATCAATAGGTTAACATAATAATTTCTACAAACATATATTCAACTTTAATTCACTCACAAATCTCCCTTTCTTTATAATTTTTCAAGCAAAATTTGAACCTATTTAGAAAAAAAACCCAACTTATACAATTCCTACAAACCTATATTTAATAGCAATATGCTCAATCTAACTATTAACACTTTGAAAACCTTTAGCAAAACATCCAAAATCAGTTTCTTAATGAAAATTTACACTTTAAAGTAATCTCTTAATATACCCATTTGCATTTCTTACTAACACATCATAACATTAATCCATTCAAATAACAAGAAAGTATTTTTTAAATTAAATTGACTAAGGAAGATTGCTTCTCTCTTTCCTTTATATTTTCTTCTAAAACTATGTTCAGTGTATGGACTGCTTTCCCTTGCATTTTAAAAAGATTTTTAGATGGCTTGTTAACAAACGGTTTCTAGTTAGAAGCTGTTCCTTTACCCAAATTCATAAGAGCTTCTCTGTGCCATAATTCAGACAAATTTTTCCATTGTAGCAGAACTTTCAGTGTTTTTCTACAAAAACCTTCACTTCAAGTGAGGGTGAAATTCCCATTGAACTACCACAAAAGCTCTTAGGAAAAAAAATATCTGCACAGCTATTAGGGAACATAAGGTATTTTCCACAAGGTGCCAAAACCCAGGAAGCTCAGAGTTCCATATTCTAACAGTGTTTTCATCTCAACAAACTCTGAGATGATTTTGCTCCTTCTAAATCTTTTAAAAGCTGTATTTTAAGTTTGCTATGAACATCTTTTGAAGCTGAAAAGCTTTTGGGTGCAATGTCATCATCTTTTGCAGAGAAACGTTTCCCAGAATGTATTTCTCTTATATTAGTCTGTTGTTAACAAGCTACCTTATGGACTTCATTCTCCATAGTTCTTTTGGGGTCTGAAAGTCAACTTCTTGTTCCCCTTTACAGAACTTGCCTTCATATTGAAAAGTCAAATTTCTGTTTTCAGCAAGGGGATTTGAACCAAGTGTTTTATTTTTTCAACTATGGGATATTAGGAGATTTCTGTTCTCTTTTTACTGGACTTGCATTCAAAGTTTTCTCATGGGAGGATTGAACCAAGCGTTTTATGTTTTCAATTATAGGACATACATCAGAGATTTCTGTTCTCTAGCGCTGCCCTTAACAGGTGATTTTCCTTCATCTAACACTGGCCCAAATCAGAACCACCCCTGCCTCAAATGTGGCATTTGAGGCAGGCACCTCTGATCCTCAGGGCAGTATGCATTTTCCTTAGCCAGTCAATGCAAAAAGCACTTGAAACTGAGCTTTCCCACAGCTCCTTCAGAGATTCTTTCTCCCAAATGGTTCCCAGTTTGGTCTCAGTTTATTCCCCCTTCCCCAGAAACAGTTTCTAAGGCTACAGTGGCAGCTTTCTGTGCTACTGAAAGTAGGGGCTTTTTGTCCATTTCTGTTTTCAGGTTCTGTGAGGTTTGTGTTCATAGATCAAGCTTAGCAAGGGAGGTTTTTGTTCCCTAAGCTTGCATTAGGACATGTGTTTTGCCTCATCAGGCCTTTTACCTGACCCAATCCCCCAGTGGGTTGTATTCCTCTGTCCAGGCTAGCAGACAAAGCTTATGGCCTGAGGCAACTCTTTAGAGCTTCACACCCTCATCTCCCCAGGAGTTAGAAAGCTTTCCCAAAAAGGTACTTTCTTGGATAGGAAAGAGCTTTTCTCAAGAGAGATTTCTTTTTGCAGCTGTGGACACTGCTTAGCCCCACCTATCAACCTGGAACTCTAAAGAAGGCTAGCAACTGGCTCTGGGTTTGTTTGTAGGATAGTAATTATCTTCTAGGTCCTGCACCTTTCTGCCTCAGCTCCATGCTCAAGAAAGCTGTTCACAACTGTAGGAACTCTAGTATCCTGGAATGCACTCAAACATGGAGGTACTGGCTAGTTGCTTCTCAGTTGTTGGTTAGAAGCAAGGATATACTGCCTACAGAGAGGGTTTGCATTGCTTCAGGGGATCTTTGCAAAAGAATGATTAGGAGCCTTTTTATTCTGATTGACACACACTTAGAAACAAAACTCTTGATGCCTCAGTTCAGCTGCAGCTAAAAGACTTGGCTTTTTTACTGTTCTCATGTAAACAGTTTCCTGCCCAGTTGGGCTCTTTTGGCTCTTTACTTACACTCTCCCAGGCATTTCTCCAGGGGAGTCTGACCCACTGTCTTTTCCTAGCTTGAAGAGACAGAGCTTAGAAGAGAGGCTTTTGGGAACTAAAGCCCTGCCTCTCTCAATGCAGGGAGGATTTTTAAAGTTTAATAAAACTTTTGCTATTCTAAGAAGTTTGTGGTTTTCCCTTTAGTGAATCACAGGTGATTCTGAAAGGCCATTGTAAGGGAAACAAGGCCCCCCTCCCACTAGCTCTGCTAATTGCAGATTCAGTGGGAAATATTGCACTCTGCCCCCACGTCCCATATCAGAAAATTTAGCCCACCATGCTGTGCTAACAGGATGCTTGCCAATTAACCCCTGGGGTTGTGTTTGCAAGATAAATTGCTTGGGAAGAATGCTTGCCAAATAACCCCTGGGGTTGTGTTTGCAAGATGAATTGCTTAAGAAGAATGCTTGCCAAATAACCCCTTGCTAGATAAGCTTAGAATTCGTTTACCTACCCAGACTCTGAGAAAATACCGTGGAGACATCTGGTGTTGAGGTGTCTACACTCTGGGTGACCCCACTCCCCTGCCCTGGTAGAACTGCCTCATAAAAGGCCTGTGAGCCTTAAACTTGGGGTCACCAGCTACTCCTCATGCTGGTGTCCCACAAGCCTCGTGCCTAAAAAAATAAAGCTTCATTTGTGACCCGATATCGGAGTGAAACTCTCTGTTTTGTACGCTGACCCTAACATCTGGAGGTCCCACCGAGATTGGTAAGAACAGTGGTGAGTCGGCAGAGAAGCAGCTGTTCAAGCAGCCTGTGAGGACCCTTGGACAGTGGGGGACAGACGTGTCCTGAACCCACAGGCTGCAGCTCTGGAGGATGCTCTGGAGTGTGGGGACCCTGAGACAGGGGCCCCGTCTGATTCCCTTTTGTCTAGGAGATTTTTCAGACGGCCCGGGGCAATAGACAATCTTTTGGCTTCATTTTCCCTACCATTTTGCCGGCTTGTCTTGTTTGTGTGTTGTGTCTCTATCTTTGTGTCCTTCTGTGTCAGTATCTACTTGTTTGGAGTGGGACAGTCGGCCGCCAAGTCTGCCTCCACCCCTTTGTCCCTAACCCTCTCTCATTGGTCGGCAGTGACGGACCGCGCATTGAACCTGGCGGTTTGGGTGAGGAAAGGGAAGTGGCAGACTTTCTGTTCGTCTGAATGGCCCACCTTTGGAGTCGGGTGGCCGGTAGATGGTACTTTTGATCTTAATATAATTAGAGCAGTCAAACAAAAAATCTTCATTCCAGGTTCACATGGGCATCCGGACCAACAAGCCTATATCTGCGTCTGGGAAGATTTAGTGGTGGACCCGCCTAAGTGGGTCCGGTCATTTCAGGTCCGCCCATCTGCACCACCTACTGATCATACCTCTCTCCTTCTAACCAAAACCTCTGATTCACCTAAATCTTCCCCTCCCCCATTGATCCCGACACCTGCACCCCTGCCAGAGTCTCAGGCTGATCTCATTTCTCTTGACCTAGACCCCCCACCACCTTACAGATCGCCGCCGCTGCCACCGCCACCAGCGGGGGCAGGATCCAGTCTCCCCTTCGGGGCCTGCACAGGGCACCTGCCAGAGAAGGGCACACCCTCATGATGAGGCCCCACTGGCAGTCACACTGCCCCTACACCCCGTTGGGGGAACTATTGATGATGGGGCTGGAGGAGACATGCCTGCCCTCCAATACTGGCCATTTTCTTCCTCAGATTTATATAACTGGAAGAATAATAACCCACCCTTTTCTGAAGACCCCTCCTGCCTAACTGGACTCCTAGAGTCCGTCATGTTTTCCCACCAGCCTACGTTGGACTATTGCCAGCAACTTCTGGAGGTCCTTTTCACCACAGAAGAAAGGGAATGCATCCTCCTGGAAGCTAGGAAGTTGGTCCCTGGACCGGACGGGCGGCCAACTCAGCTCCCCAATCTCATTGATGAGCACTTTCCCCTGCGGCGCCCAACGTGGAATCTGAATACTCCGGAAGGTAGGGAGCATCTGTCCCTCTATCGCCAGACTCTAATGGCAGGTCTTCGTGCAGTGGCCAGAAGGCCCACTAATTCGGCTAAGGTAGGCGAGGTTCTTCAAGGGCCTGAAGAGACCCCCTCTGCCTTTCTTGAGAGACTCATGGAAGCATATAGAAGGTATACACCCTTTGACCCACAGTCAGAGGAATTGAGGGGAGCAGTGAGCATGGCCTTTATAGGGCAGTCTGCCACAGATATATGGCAGAAGTTGCAAAGATTAGATGGGTTACAAGGGCTGAGCCTGAGGGACCTGGTTAAAGAGGCAGAAAAAGTCTATTATAAGCGGGAGACCGCGGAAGAAAAAGAGGCTTGGTTAGAAAAACAAAGAGAGGAAAAAGAAAAAGAGCAGCGAAAACGCCAAAATCGGGATCTAACACGGATTCTTGCAGCCGCGGTAAGAGATGGGCCGGGGCCACGGGGGCGAGGAGGAGGAGGTCGGGGAGCCCATCCTCCTTTGGGACCAAATCAATGCACCTACTGCAAAGAGGAAGGTCATTGGATCAGAGAATGCCCGAAGAAGCAGAAAGGGCAGGGCCGGCAGGTCCTCGCCCTTGGGGACTGAGGGAGTCAGGGTTCGGACCCCCTCCCTGAACTCCGGGTAATGTTTGAAGTGGAGGGGAACCCAGTGGACTTTGAGGTGGACACGGGGGCAGTCTATTCAGCCATCAAGCATCCACTAGGCCCTCTGTCTACCCGAAAGTCACTGGTCCAAGGAGCAAATGGAAGCAGAGAGAGACCCTGGACCACCCAGAGAACAGTTAACTTGGGAAAAGGTACTGTGCAACATTCTTTTCTGGTCTTACCTGACTGTCCGGCACCCCTATTAGGCAGAGACCTCCTGACAAAACTGGGAGCTCAGATCTCCTTTACCTCTTGGGGCCCAGAATTAAAATTTGCCCACCTGAAAGTAGGGGACCTCCATCTCCTCATGCAAGAACTCCCAGCTGCTGAGGAATACCGGCTGTATGGAGTGGTGGCAAAAGCCTCTGTAGCCACTGTTTCACCGTACAACGAGGAGTGGATTCATAGGTTCCCTAACGCATGGGCAGAGACAGGGGGCCTCGGGCTGGCTAAGGAGCAATCCCCGGTAGTGGTCACCCTCAAACCCACCGCGGTACCCGTGCAAGTAAGACAATACCCGCTTAGTCGAGAAGCCCGAGAATGGATAAAACCCCACATCAAGATGTTTCTGGAACTGGGCATACTGAAACCATGTCAATCAGAGTGGAATACTCCGCTCCTGCCGGTAAGGAAGCCAGGAACAGATGACTACAGACCAGTCCAGGACCTGAGAGAAGTAAACTCCCGGGTAATAGACATTCACCCTACAGTGCCCAACCCTTACAACCTCTTGAGTACCTTACCTCCAGAGCGCAACTGGTATACTGTACTGGATTTAAAGGATGCCTTTTTTGCCTCCCCCTCCACCCCGATTCTCAAAAGCTCTTTGCCTTTGAATGGTCAGACCCTGAGGGAGGGGGGACAGGGCAACTGACAGGGACCAGACTTCTGCAAGGATTTAAGAACTCTCCAACTACAGGATAGCCTTGAGAGGGCCTGGGACCTATTCCTATAGGCCCTGACTCTGTCTGCCCTAGAGTATTATAGAAATGCCAAGGGGTGGAGGAAAAGACCTCCCCCCAGCCCAGCCAAGTGCAGAACATCTCAGACACCTGCACTCAGGCCTGGTGTCCAATCATCCTCTGTATGCAGACCTGCTGGGTAAAGCTACTAGGAAACCTGACAATGGGCTTCCACAGAAATATTTCATATGTGCAATTTTCTTCCTCTTTGAAATTGTGTAATTCTTAAATTTTGCTCCTATATTTGGTCATATATGCCAACTGGACAGTTATAACTAACCACCTTATAGCTACCAAAAACAATCAGATGTCAAGATTTTAAATAAAAACTGGTTCTTTCACTATACTAATTGAAAGTACCTGAATGTGCTCTAGGTTTTTTTTTGTGCAAACATGTACAACACTTTGGAAATCAGTATGACAACTTCTCAGAAAAATGGACATCAATCTACCTCAAGACCCAAGATACCACTCTTGGGCATGTACCCAAGGAATGCTCATTCAAACCACAAAAACACTTGCTCTACTATGTTCATAGCAGCATGTGGGAGCCCACAGAGTTTTCCTAGTGAGATCTGAGCTTACTTTACCCAGCAGAGCTGCATAAGGGGATAGATTCACCACATATATGGTTACCAGGTATTTGGAAGGGTCTGCATTTGGCTGTACTAGGGGGAGGTTTCTTGCTGTACCCCCTAGTAGTCCTTTAAAAAGCCCTTTAGAAGATACAGAAGGGGCTGGTGGATAAAGATCCAGGCCCTCTTCAGCTATTCTGTTTCTATCTGTCTCTCTCCCCTCTATCCTTCTATTTACATATTTCTCACTTCCTCCTTTTTCTAGTGTACCCTAGGGTGTAAGGGGGACTGTGTCCCCCATAGATGGTGCCAAGCTCAGGGACCAAGGTCTTGGTCAAAGGGTGGTAGAGGGGCCCACAGGAATGGAGTTTTTCAGTTTTGTAGAACCATGAAGATGGGCGTATTCTATCTTCTGGAGTGAAAGTAAAGCGGTTGAAAGATTTCCAAGTGAAAAGTGAGACTTCCGTGAATAAATCTCTCTCTATTTAGGCTTCATTCTTTATCTCTCTTTCTTAATTTCTATCAATAATAATTAGAATAAGGGATTTTGCTTCAGGCACCAAGATTCCTATCTGAATGTGCAAGGGCAGGTGGACATGTCCTGCTTTGAGAAAAAAGTGCTAAGTGAAGGATACACCAATCAATGACAGCTCAATGAGAAGAGAAATATTTCATGGTAAAAGAGCAAAATATTGATTCAAAAAGCTCCCGTGGTAAAATCAAAAGCACATAGACAAACCATATAAATGAAAATGAGAGTGCATGGTACCTGAAAGGCAGCATAGGAAGAGTAATCTGTAACATTGTTTGTAACAGTGGGATGATATTCAGAAAGGCAGTATGGGAAATGTAGTTTTTTCATCTCAAATTTTCATTTATTTTCCATGGAATGTTAGAAAGCTTAGTCTTACCTCCTGAGAACTAAGAACAGAAAAAGAGCTTGCCTCTCAGGAGATGATTAAAATACTATTAGTGTTTATAAACAAGTTCCTTTGATACGCTTAAGAAAGCAAGAAAAAAAAAAAAAGGTCCTTAATCCAATCACTTGGCAGTAACCTCTGCTCCTTGGCACTTGGGAGCTACACTATGGCCTTTCTGTCTAGGATCCTGCCTAACACATTCAATGAAGGCAAGATCCCGAGATTCAGCTTGCTGGTGTTCTTCAGTGTGTGGATAAACTTGGTCTCTGTCTACCACAGCACCAACAAAAAGTTTGGTGGCCATGGAAGTCTTCTCCATCTTGGCTTCCAGCACAGGGCACCTCAGCCACATTTTCATCCTCAAGTGCTTCATTATTCTGTTAATGCCAGGGAAGAGTTCACATCTTGTACCTGGAACAATGCCTATACCATGAGTAATGTCCTTCTTAACACTGAGGTCATTTCATTCTTCATTTAATCTAAGTCTTTAAACCACATCTGCACCATTTCAATGATTAGAAATAAGGTCAGAATTTGAGAGTTGATTATACACACTAGTATCTCAAGACCTAGTTTTATTTTAATCTCTTGGTTTTACAAGTACCATTTTTTAATGTGCTGAGTTCATGTTGGATATATATAATCTCTGATTATGTTATCATTAATTTACGTTTATTGATGTAAAATGCTTATGCAATCTATTTTATGCTCTGCTTTCTTAGAACATTTACATATTCTTTTTGTTTAATCTGGCAAGTGTATTTCAGAAAATTAATTTCTTCTTTTTCTTTTCTTTTTCACTCATTCTTTTCTAATATATTACATCCTGACCACAGTTTCTCCTCCTTCCTCTCATTCTAGTTCCTCTTTCAAAAATACTTCCATTCTCCTCCATATCCAATTCTCCTCTGTTTTACTTTTGAAAAAAATAGGCCTACAAGTGACATCAATCAAACATGACATATCAAGTTATATTAAGATTAAGCACATACCTTCATATCAAGGCTGGTCAATGCACCCCAAAAGTAGGGAAAGGTTCCCAAGAGCAGGCAAAAGAATCAGAAACAAACCCCAGTCCCACTGTTATGCCTCTCACAAAAACATCACGTTACACAAACATAACATACATGCAGAGGTCTTAGGTCAGAGCCATACAAGCTCCCTGATTGTCTCTTCAGTCTCTCAGAGTCCCTAAGATCCCTGGCTAGTAGAATTTTGGGCCATGTGCTTGGGGTATCTTTTACCCCTCTAACTTATTCATCCTTTCTCCCATGTTCTGCAGGATTCCCCAAGCTCTGCCTAATGTTTGGGTGTGGACTATATCTTCTCCTATCAGTTGCTGGATGAAACTGCTCTGGGAATGATTAAACCAGGCTCTGATCTATGAGTATAGCAAAAGGTTGATTCCTTATGTCAAGGGGTTTTAACAAAAAGACTATTTCACATAAGCACTCTTATGCAACATATATATACACACACACACACACACATATATACACATATATATATTTATATGTGTATATAAATCTGATATTAGGTTTCAATACTTATGCTTTTCTTTGAATTCTGTATAATATCAAATTTTAAATGTAATATTATCATTTCCTAAACATAATATTACCTACATGTGTTATAATTCAAATGTTAGAAGCATAAGCAGTATTGCAAGCAACACAGGAAGTTTTCTAACTAGGCAAAACTACAGGTAATGCAGCGTGCCGAGTTGGGAGCATTTGAGGTGACAGCTTGATGCCAAGGGAAAGACAGTTTAACCTCTAGTCAAATCAAATTTCTTACAATTAACTCATCAGCCAAGGCTGAACCAATTTCTTCTTCATTCTCTACTACCATATCTCCTATAGGTGATATACCAGGATTTTTCTTATCATCCTATAAACCACATAACTTAAAAAGATTACTATTAATAGTTGGCACTGGTTATCCTTTTTCTCATGTCATCTTCTTCTCAACATCCTGCGGTACTGGCACAGATATTAGAAATGTGTACATTGTGGATTTATATGATTCTGTTTCATTCCTTGTTCCTAGACTATTCTCATTAACTCTTGATGTCATCTACTCATTGGTATTCCCCATAGACTACTGTAATAAGAGTCATTGCCTCCAGAACAGTTATGCAAATTTATAATGCCATGGAGTACTGTGTCTCATTCAGGCTAGTCAGAAGGTACTTTAGAAAGGCAGCATCCTGTTCTTGAGAATCCTGAATTCATGGTGACACTTGAAACATCAAAGGCTTTAGTAGCTGAATCAGGTACACTGTATATTTTAAACAACATCCCCACTGCCTCACCCAGAGGAGAGTCCTCAGGGGGCTGTTTTTCTCTTGTAATAAATATTTTATTTAAAGCTCTGAGAAAGTAAAAATAAAGACATATCCAGCAAAATCATTTGCTTAATAAAAGCAGGGAGATCAGGTAGCACTATGGTGATATTTTATTTGTATGGAAATGTGATTTTATTTGTATGTTAATAAATAAAGTTGCCTGGGGGTCAGAGATAATAGCAAACCATAGCAGAAGCTGGGTGGTGGTGGTGCACACCTTTAATCCCAGCACTTAGGAAGCAGAGCTAGGTGGATCTCTGTGTGTGCAAGAATACAGCCAGCATGGAGACACACACCTTTAATATCAATACCAACCATAGAAGACCTGGAGGTCTGTACAGACAGGCAGTGACAAGGAGGTCATGTGGATGAGTTTACAACTAAAGAGAAAGCAGATCAGAAAGTCAATAAAAAGGACAGACAGCAGGAAGCAGGCCTCTTGTTGATGAAAGGAAAGCAGTGGCAGTGAAAGGTAAGGATTTTAGCTCTTAGCTACTGCTCTGACCTCTTGGCTATTAACTCTGCATTTGGCTCTGTGTTTCTTATTTAGTAAGAATGTTCATCTACATTTGGTGCCCATGTGGCAAGAATTCATTAAAACTGCTTGAATTTGGTGCCTACTTATAATAATTCTCAAATGGTTAAGAGATTTCAATGGAGGGTCCTCCCACAGGGAATGTGAAATAGCCCAATCCTGTGCCAATATTTTGTACAACAGCCATTGGAATTGATACATAAAAAATTTTCTAAATCTATAATTTATCATTACATGGATGATATTTTACTGGGTGACTCAAATGCAGATACTTTAGAAAGAATGTTTGAAGAAGTAAAGAAAATTTTGCCTTGCTGGGGATTACAATAGCTCCTGAAAAGATACAAAGAGGAGATTCTATTAATTATTTAGGATATAAAATAGAGATACAAAAATTAGACCCTAAATGTGCAAATTAGGAAAGATCGACTACAGACTCTTAATGACTTTCATAGATTATTTAGAGACATTTCTCATCTACGAACTATTGTTGGGGTAAAAAAGGATGAACTGAATAATTTGTTCAAAACTTTAGAAGGTGACAAGGACTTAAATAGTCTAAGAGAATTATGACCTGAAGCTGAAAAAGAATTGACCTTGGTAGAAAAGAAAGTACATGAAGGACACATGGATCATATCAATCCAAGGCTGGGTTGCATTTTCCCTTCTAGGTATTCTCCTACAGGAATATCAATGCAGAGGG
The DNA here is from genome assembly GCF_903995425.1 of Onychomys torridus. Lineage (NCBI taxonomy): Eukaryota > Metazoa > Chordata > Mammalia > Rodentia > Cricetidae > Onychomys > Onychomys torridus. The sequence goes on from NC_050464.1 coordinate 14,475,566, forward strand.
AAGGTATTATATTGGAATGGTTATTTTTACCAAATAAACTGAATGAAAAATTAAAAACTTATTTGGAAAAAAATCTCTGACTTAATTTTGAAAGAAACATTGGGATTTCGTCAATTAGCAGGAATAGACCCAGGAGAAATTGTCACACCTTCAACTAAGGAGGATATTGAAAAGTTATGGACAGAAAGTGAATCTCGGCAAAGAGCTTGCAGTAACTTTTTTGGAGAAATTAACAGCAAATATCCCAAAAGCTATAGAATTGATCTTATAAAGAGAGCTGATTGGATCTTACCTCGAATTGTATGGGAACAACCCATATTTGGAGTTCATACATTTTATACAGATGCAAACAAACAAGGAAAGACAGGTTACAAATCAGAAAATTTAAGTAAAGTGGTTCAAAGTCCTTATAATTCAGTTCAAAAATTGGAATTGTGTGCTATTCTGTTGGTATTAATGGATTTTTCAGAATCTCTAAACACAGTTACTGACTCTCAGTATGCTGAAAGCATGGTATTACATCATCCCTGATGCATCAGAATTAACTTCTCTATTTATTCAGTTAGAAGATTCAATCAGGAAAAGGGGTCATCCTTTATGTATAACTCACATCAGATCCCATACTGGTCTGCCAGGCTCTCAGTTATCAGGGATCAGACTCTTTACAGTCATCTGGGAGAATCAAGTCTAAAATCACTTATAATCTTTGTCAAGATAAAGAAAATGTAGGCCACTGTGACAGTAATGCCATTGTTGGATTCAGAACTTGCCTCTCTATTCAGAAGATAAATATTGAGGTGTATGAGAGTACACAGATTAGAAGCTATCTGCTATATTCAACTTTGCAACTTATGTTCTTTAAAGTATTAGAATGCAACCTATGTGACAATGTTAGGTATAATTGTATGCATGAAATTAAATATACAATCAAGGCACTTTCTCATCCTAAGGTAAACTTCATTTAAAATATTACAAATGAACAGTTATAAATGATGCATGGAGTATATAAGCTATTATTTATGTATTTAGGGTAAAGGAATGGGGTGCAATCAATACTTCACATTCAAAGAAAACATAAGTAGTGGTTGAATCTTTTCTCTGGATGTAGGGAGGGACAAGGATTTTATATTAAATGAACAATGCAACATTGAAACAACACACAATAGCCGAGTGGATCTGAGTTCAAGAAGGAAACAGAAAATGTAGTCTCACCATTTATCGAGCCATTGATTTGAAATTCATGTGAATCCAGCCTATCTTTTTTCCAGGGAGGGCAAAGAAAATGTTTGGAGTATAGGAAGACATGGGGAAAATAATGGGATGCAGACATGCAAGATTTGTAGAAAAAGTGTTTTCAGACTTCTCCAGGCCATTGACAAGTTAGATTGATATAGGCCATGGTAAGTTTTAAAAAGCAGGGAATCCTACTGATTTTCACTGAGCCATGTCTGGTTGGGAAATTTTCCAGGATGTTTTCTGTCTCATTTCCCCTGATATCCTCCCTAGCTTGGTCTTTACATCATCCCGAGGCACTATCTCATGTGACTTTGGTGATAGAGAGCTCTTGTCTAGTCTATTCAAGAGGAGTCATCACTGAAGTCTTGCTGTTCTGTCTTCTTAGGTAAAATCATGGGACCTGTGGTTAAAGAAAAACCCAAATGGATTTTGAAGCTTGTTTTTAGCTTGAGTGCAGGGTCTCAGATGGGAAGTGTCAGGAAAGAAAATTGTCCAAAATTCCCCATGGAGTGTAGAAGAGGTTTGTGAAAAATATCTGTGATTAGAGTGAGGATTTCAGTCACAAAAATAGTACAAATCCTCATGCTCACCAATACATGAGCTCTATATGTAGCTGCTGAACACATTGGGATCTATGTACCCCATGCTTACACTGTGGTAGACACTTGTGTTTTATGATATTCTCTTAGGTTTTTCTGTTCTTGCTCCTGCAGACTCTTGTTCCTTTTTCCTCTTTTGATGCTTTTCAATGCAAATACAAAGCACTAAGTCCTTTACATAATGGTAGAAATGTGATGATTGCTGCATTTTTTTCACTTTTTAGTTATTATTGCATGAAAATATATGATTTCAAATGTGAAGATAAAATTACAATAGAATAAGTACTTTTAAAATTTATTTCTTTTCAGAATTCAGATTTCATTGTCCTCAAGCAAACTTGGATTCACATGAATTTAATTTTAATTTCCCATCCTGACATTCCTTCTCTTGTATTCACAAAACTTTTTTTTCAGATGTGTCCTTTTTTTCAAAAATCTTACAATGGATATTATTTTTATTTTTATTTTCTTTTGAATTTTAAAAAAAATTTATTTCAAATTTTATTTTATACAGATATATGTGTTTTAATTTTACATATCAGCCATGGATTCCCATGTCCTCCCCCTTCCTGCCCCGCCCCCACCCTTCTCCCAGCCCCTCCCGCCCATTTCCATCTCCTCCAGGGCCAAGACTCCCCTAGGGATTCAGCTCAAACTGGTAGATTCAGTACAGGCAAGTCCAGACCCCCTTCTTCCAGGCTCAGCAGAGTGTCCCCACATAAGCCCCAGTTTCGAAACAGCCAGCTCATGCACTAAGGACAGGTCTGGGTCTCACTGCCTGGGTGTCTCCCAAACAGTTCAAGCTATTCAATTGTCTTACTTATCCAGAAGGCCTGATCCAGTTGGGGGCTTCACAGCTTTTGCTTCATAAGGCATGTGTTTCCATTAGTTTGGCTATTTGTTCCTGTGCTTTTTCCAATCTTGGTCTCAACAATTCTCACATATAATCCCTTCTCTTTCACCAATTGGACTCTTGGAGCTCCACCTGGGGCCTGACCAAGGATCTTTGTATCCACTTCCATCAGTTGTTGGATGGGAGTTCTAGCATGACAGTTAGGGTGTTTGGCCATCCAATCACCAGACTAAGTCAGTTCTGGCTTTCTTTCCACCATTGCCAATAGTCTACAGTGGAGGTATCATTGTGGATTTCTGGGGGCCTCTCTAACATTTTCCTTCTTCCTGTTCTCATGTGGTCTTCATTTATCATGGTCTGTTATTCCTTGTTCTCCCTTTCTGTTCTTGATCCAGCTGGGATCTCCTGTTCCCCTAAGCTCTCTTTCCCTCAAACCTTGCCCTTCATTACCCCTACTCACGTCCAGGTTGTTCATGTAGATCTCATCCATTTCTCTGTCATTAGGTGATCCCTGTGTCTTTCTTAGGATCATGTTTCCTAGGTAGCCTCCCTGGAGTTGTGAGTAGCAGTCTAGTCATCCTTTTTTTTTTTACATCTAGTATCCTCCTATGAGTGAGCAAATGGATGGATCTAGAAAAAATCATCCTGAGTGAGGTAACTCAGATGTGTCTTCATGTTCATTTTTTTTCTCTCATTAAAGAAGGGTATGCACGAATTCATATTATTTTATATATTTTGAATTTAAATCTCTCCACCTTCCTCTGCCTTACATTTATTTGTTCAGGGGTGAGAAATTTGTGGGCTTTCTCTGCAGACAAAGTATTTTTTAAAAAGTTGAAAGGTTGTTTTGGGGCAATTTTCAATGTATAGTTGTTCTCATTGAGAAGAAATAGTGCCATTGATTGCTGTGACTACAGAGTCCTTGGTGAAGGTAGACTGACAATGAACTGCCTGTGCTAGCTGCTGCCACCTGGGAAGTCAGAATATGAGAATTTTGATTTGGGGACCTCAACTGGTAAACCAATTTCAAAATGACTTAAAAATTTGTCTATGATTTTGATTAGGAATCTTTCAGTTTCTGTCAATTTTGCATTCTTCTCTTCATTTCATTGCTGTGTTTTGAATTATTTACAACTGGTATGGGTGTGTTCTGCAAGACACATAAATGTTATATTTGATCGCTGAAGGTTGTTTGTTAATTTTGATGCCAGTATGATTACTGGGGCATTGGCAGACAAATTGGTAGAACTGGGTTGACTCTGATGGAGAGAAATGTCTATGTAGGATACTTGTGAAGGATATAAGATTGATTTTATTCCAGGCAGACATTTCTGTAGCTGTAGAATCAACTTATTAATGTCTGAAATGGAGGAAGATAGCTTGCATTCAATTTAGAAGAAAACTCTGTAAAATGTAAATGGAGAAGTAAGGTACAGATAGAGAATCATCAGATAGACAATTAGGAGTAAAGATAAATTTAGGTTCTTGTGATACAATTGTGTTTTTACTGAAACCTGTAGTGCTAAGTTATCAGCCCTGGGACTATAGAACAGGAACAATGATCAGGAAGAAAAACTTGACAGATATATGTATGTATTGACAGTTTAGTCTGAAATATACACAGCAAATATGATGACAGATATCCATTTATACTATTGTGTCTATGTGACTATATATGAAAAGTGAGTTTCTTTTGGTTTTTCCTTTGTACTTGATTTTCCTCACATTATGATTCCATGCACATAGGCCTGTTCTTTCTGGTAATCATAAGAAAAAAGAACATAGGCTGTAGGTCAGGAATATATTCTATTGCAATAATATCTCATTATCTTAAAGTCAATTTTATTTTACTTTTGTGAATTCCTAGTTTAAAAGATTATAAGTAAACACTATAAATATATACTATATATATGGTTTTATATTACAACTTAAAAGTAGATATACTTATTACAAGGTATACAGACACATTACATTAAAATCTTTTTCTTCAGATTAATACATATTAATTCATATGAGCACAATGACTAGCTTCCTTGTCAGGTACATTTTCTTTCTTTCTTTCTTTCTTTCTTTTTTTTTGGAGTGCCTTAAACCTTTTATTATGCTGGTGAGAACACATTGTGGACAAAAGTGGGTTGTGATGTGTGCCGAATTTACCATTAAGCAAAGAGAAAATGTCAGTGTCTTATGACTTGACACTCAGTGACTATCAGTTCGTGCTCAAGATGTCTTCCAGCTCAGATTGCTTTTCCTAAGCTGTCAGAGGATCAGTTTTGGCATACTCAGAGATGAGGTCACAAGGCGATGGTGCAGTTGTGCTGGTGACATTGGCAACCCTCAAGATGGGTTTGCTCTATCTTCAACAGTTTCTCCATTATCAGGCTCAAATTATCTATCTTCAACCTGATTGTCTTCAAGAGTACACTATTAGCTTTTAAAGTATCCAAGGTCACTGCTACTTCACTGTTCCCCAAGATACTCTGGCCCAGGTCGAGAGTTTCCGGCTTTAGGTTGCTAGCAATAGCAGTGGCAAGTTCCTGACAATACAATGGACTGATGGAGCATCCACAGAGCACCAGCATATGTACTTTACAATCAGGGTAGCACAAGCCTTCACACAGGATTTTCATTTCACCATCTCCACGATTGTTCCTGGTCAGGCTCAGATGCATCAGCTTCTGGATGACCATTAAAAAGGAAAAGAGCTCTTTGCAATAGGTTTCTGTGAGTTGACAATTTTCCATCCAACACTTTTAAAATATTTTCCAGGAAGCACCTGGGATACTTCAGAGTCATGCACAGCAACATGGCAACCTCACCCAGGAGCTTGTTGCCCAAGAAGTCCACACATGTCAGGAACTGGTTCATATGGAGAATCAAGAACTCATTACATTGATGAATGGAGGCAGAATAAGATCCTAGCCTCAGAACTGCAGATTGCAGCTGTTGTGCTTCACCATCTCATCCAGAAGCATCAGCTGCAGCATCTTTCTTTCCTAGCTCTTCTGTCTGAGGTCTTATATCTCCCAACACTGAGTCATCTGTTTCCAATATCTGTAAATGCTCTGGGCTGTGTCTTGGCCTGGCAAGAGGGCTCAGTGGGTGAAGGTACTTGCCACCAAGGCTAATGACCTGAGTTCAGCCTCTAGAACCCACAAGATAGAAGATGAGGATCAACTTCAAACTGTCCTATGACCACAGGCACACTGCAGCAAGTACACACCAACACAGGCATGTGTGAGCACACACATGGACCCACACATGCATACATAAAACAAACATTTTAAAAACAAAGGATAATCTGACCACCTCTACAGTAAGCACTCACTCCTCCAGAAGGTTGTATTGACAAGAAGAAATGATGAGACAAGGTTGTAAGAATGGGGCAATAGGACCTATAAGCAAGGAAGACTAAAGCCATTACACATGCACAAAGAAAAGGCCACATGAGGAGACAGCAAGAAGGCATGGCCCACAAATGAAAGAAAGAAAGAAAGAAAGAAAGAAAGAAAGAAAGAAAGAAAGAAAGAAAGAAAGAAAGAAAGAAAGAATAAATAATAAAAAATAAAAAAGGCCTGGTGGTGGTGGTGCACACCTTTAATCCCAGCACTGGGGAGGCATAGGCAGGCGGATCTCTGTGAGTTTGAGGCCAGCCTGGTCTACAAAGAGAGTTCCAGGAAAGGCCAAAACTACACAGAGAAACCCTGTCTCGAAAAATGAAGAAGGAGGAGAAGAAAGAAGGGGAGGGAGGGAGGAAGAGGGGGGAAGAAGAAGTAGAAGAAAAGAAAGAAGAAAGAAGTAGGCTGCCTTGCCTTCTTCTGAGTCCCAAAGGCCAGTCTCAGAAGAAACTAACCCTGTTAGCACCCGATCTTACATTGCCAGTCTTCTTAGCAGCAAGAGCTTAAAATTCCATAGTTTAAGGCACTGGTCTGGGGCACTGTCATTTTTTGGGGGGGGGGATAAATAATTTTTTTCTTTATTATTATGTGTTTTAAATTTTATACATCAGCCATGGGTTCCCCTGTCCTACCCCCCCTTCCCGCCCCCACCCCACCTTCCCCCAAGCCCCTCCCCTCCATTCACATGTCCTCCAGGATCAAGGCACCCCTGGGGGTTCATTTAAACCTGGTAGATTCAGTACAGGCAGGTGCTGTCACCTCCTTCCAGACTGAGCAATAGTGTCCCTGTGTAAGCCCAAGGTTTCAAACAGCCAGCTCATGCACTAAGGACAGATCCTGGTCCCACAGACTGGATACCTCCCAAACAGATCAAGCTATTCAATGGTCTCACTTATCCAGAGGGCCTGATACAGCTGGGGGCTCCACAGCCTTTGGTTCATAATTCATGTGCTTCCATTCGTTTGGTTATTTGTCCCTGTGCTTTTTGCAATCTTGGATTCAACAATTCACGCTCTTGCAGACCCTCCTCTTTCTTGACAGTTGGACACCTGGAGCTCCACCTGGGGCCTGGATGAGGATATCTGCATCCACTTTGCTCTACAAAAGCTTCTCAGTTTCAACAGGTCCCATTGATTGATTGTTTCAGTGTCTGTGCTACTGGTGTTATATTTAGAAAGTGATGTCCAGTGCCAATGCATTCAAGAGTAATTCCTACTTTCTCTTCTATCAGGTTCAGAGTAACTGGATTTATGTTGAGGTCTTTGATCACTTGAGGTTAAGTTTTGTGCATGGTGACAGATATGGATCAATTTGCAGCCCTCTACACATTGACATCCAGTTATGCCAGCACCATTTGTTGAAGATGCTTTCTTTTTTTCCATTGTACATTTTTTGGGTTCTTTGTCAAAAATTATATGTTCATGGGTGTGCAGGTTAATGTCAGGGTCTTCAATTTGATTCCATTGGTCCACATGTCAGTTTTTATTACAGTAGCTCTATAGTAGAGCTTGAGGTCGGGGATTGTGATGCCTCCAGAGGTTGTTTTATTGTACAGGATTCTTTTGGCTATCCTGGGATTTTTGTTTTTTCATATGAGGTTGAGTATTATCATTCCAAATCTGTGAAGAATTGTGTTGGTAATTTGATGGGGATTGCACTGAATCTGTAGATTGCTTTTGGCAAGATCACCATTTTTACTATGTTAATCCTGCATATTCATGAGCATGGGAGATCTTTCCATTTTTTGACATCTTCTTCAATTTCTTTTTGCAAGGACTTAAAGTTCTTATCATATAGGTCCTTCACATGCTTAGTTAGAGTAACCCCAAGTTATTTTATAACATTTGTGGCTATCGTAAAGGGTGATGTATTTCTGATTTCCTTCTCAGCCTGTTTGCCTACTGTATATAGAAGGGCTACTGATTTTTTTTAGTTGATCTTCTATCCTGCTATATTGCTAAAGGTTTTTATTAGCTGTATCAGTTCCTTGGTTGAATTTTTGGGGTCACTCATGTATACTAACATGTCATCTGCAAATAGGGAGAGCTTGACTTCTTCCTTTCCAATTTGTATCCCCTTAATCTCTTTAAGTTTTCTTATAGCTCTGGCTAGGACTTCAAGTACTATATTGAATAACTAGGGGGAGAGGGGACAGCCTTGCCTTGTTCCTGATTTTAGTGGTATTGCTTTGAGTTTCTCTCCATTTAATTTGATGTTGGCTGTTGGCTTGCTGTACATTGACTTTATTATGTTTAGGTATGTTCCCTGTATTCCTGATCGCTCCAAGACCTTTATCATGAAGGGGTGTTGGATTTTGTCAAATGCCTTTTCTGCATCTAGTGAGATGATCATGTGGTTCTTTTCCTTGAGTTTGTTTATATGGTGTATTACATTGATGGACTTTCATATGTTGAACCACCCTGGCATCCCTGGGGTGAAGCCCACTTGATCATGGTGGATAATTGTTTTGATGTGTTCTTGGAGTCTGTTTGACAGTATTTTTGCATCAATGTTCATGAGGGAGATTGGTCTGTAGTTCTCTTTCTTTGTTGCATCATTGTTTAGTTTGGGTATCAGGGTAATTGTTCCCTCATAGAAGGAGTTTGATAATATTCCTTCTTCTTCTATTTGGTGGAACAATTTAAAGAGTATTGGTATTAAGTCTTCTTTGAAGATCTGGTCGAATTCTGCAGTGAATCCATCAGGTCCAGGGCTTTTTTTGGTTGGGAGACTTTTAATGACTGATTCTATTTCCTTAAGGGTTATTGGACTATTTAAATGGTTTATCTGGTCTTGATTTAACTTAGGTATGTGGTACCTATCCAGAAAATTATCCATTTCTTTTAGATTTTCCAGTTTTGTGGAGTAGAGGTTTTTGAAGTATGACCTGATGATTGTCTGGATTTCCTCATTGTCTGTTCTTATGTCCCCCTTTTCATTTCTAATTTTGTTAATTTGGATGCTCTCTCTCTGTCTTTTGGTTAGTTTGGATAAGGGCATGTCTATGTTGTTGATCTTCTCAAAGAACCAACTCTTTGTTTCATTAATCCTTTGTATTGTTCTCTTTATTTCTATTTTATTGATTTCAGCCCTCAATTTGATAATTTCCTGGCATCTGTTCCTCTTGGGAGACTTTGCTTCTTCCTGGTCAGTGGTTTTCAGGTGTGCTGTCAAGTCACTAGCATGAGATTTCTCCATCTTCTTTATGTCGGCATTCAGTGCTATGAATTTCCCTCTTAGCACTGCTTTCATAGTATCCCATAAATTTGGGTATGTGGCGTATTCATTTTCATTGATCTCTAGGAAGTCTTTAATTTCTTTCTTTATTTCTTCCTTAACCCATTGGTGATTCAGTTGAGCATTATTTAGTTTGCATGAGATTGTAGGATTTCAATAGTTTTTTCTGTTGTTGAAATCTAACTTTAAACCATGGGGGTCTGATAGAACACATGAGGTTATTCGAATTGTTTTGTTATCTGTTGAGATTTGCTTTGTGGCCAAGTATGTGGTCGATTTTAGAGAAGGTTCCATGGGGTGCTGAGAAGAATGTATATTCTTTTTTGTTTGGGTAGAATGATCTGTAGATATCTATTAAGTCCATTTGAGCCATAACATCAGTTAAGTCCATTATGTTTCTGTTAATTTTCAATTTGGCCGATCTGTCCAGAGGTGAAAGTGGGGTGTTGAAGTCTCCCACTATTAATGTGTGGGGCTTTTATATGTGATTTAATCTTTAATAATATTTCTCTTACATTGTGGCTGCCCTTGTGTTTGGGGCAAAGATGTTCAGAATTGAGACTTCATCTTGCTGGATCTTCCCTGTGATGAGTATGTAATGTCCTTCATCATCTCCTTTGATTGATTTTAGTTTGAAGTCTATTGTGCTGGATATTAGGATGGCTACACCAGCTTGCTTCTTAAGACCATTTGATTGGAAAATCTTTTCCCAGACTTTTATTCTTAGGAGGTGTCTGTTTTTGAATTTGAGGTGTGTTTCTTGTATGCAGCAGAAAGATGGGTCCTGTTTTCACATCCATTCTGTTAGTCTGTGTCTTTTTATAGGTGAATTAAGTCCATTGATATTAAGGCATATTAATGACCAGTGATTGTTCATTCCTGTTGTTATGTTTATTTTTTTGGTGGTATTGTGTGTGTACTTCTCTTCTTTGGGGTTTACTGCTGTGGTGTTATCTATTACCTGTGTTTTCTTGGGTGTATCTGCCTTCCTTAAGTTGGAATTTTCCTTCTAGTGCTTTCTGTAGGGCTGGGTTTGTGGATAAGTATTGTTTAAATCTGGTTTTGTCTTGCAAGGTCTTGTTCACTCCATCTATGATGACTGAAAGTTTTGCTGGGTATATTAGTCTAGGCTGGCATCCATGGTCTCTTAGTGTCTGCATTATATCTGTCCATGTCCTTCTGGCTTTCAAAGTCTCCATCAAGAAATCGGGTGTTATGCTGATGGGTTTGCCTTTATAGGTCACTTGGCCTTTTTCCTTTGTTGCCCCTAATATTCTTTCTTTATTCTGTATGTTTAGTTGTTTAATTATTATGTGCCGAGGGGAATTTTTTGGGGGTCTAGTCTTTTTGGTGTTCTATAGACTTCTTGTATCTTCATAGGCATTTCCTCCTTTAAGTTGGGAAAGTTTTCTTCTATGATTTGTTGAATATATTTTCTGTGCCTTTGAGTTGGTATTCTTCTCCTTCCTCAATCCCTATTATTTGGAAGTTTGTTCTTTTCATGGTGTCCCAAATTTCTTGGACATTTTGGGTCATGACTTTGTTGGTTTTAGTGTTTTCTTTGACTGATGAATCTATTTCTTGTACCGTATCTTCAACACCAGAGATCCTCTCTTCCATCTCTTGCATTCTGTTGGTTATACTTGACTCTGAAGATCCTGTTTGTTTACTCAGATTTTCTATTTCCAACATTCCTTCTCCTAGTGTCTTCTTTCATTTTTTCTAATTCCCTCTTCATGTGTTGGATTTTCTCCTGTGCTTTTTATGATTTTCATTCAAGGATTTATTGTTTTCTTCTGCTTTAATTGTCATTTTCTCTAGTTTTTTATAGTGTTCTTCCTTTTTTTTGTTTGTCTGTTCCTCTATTTTAATTTTGATTTCTTCTATATAATGCTCTACCCTCTTCATGATGTTACTTATAAGGTTGTTTTCTTCTTCTTCTTCCATTCTGTGATGTTTGGGTCTAGCTGTTGGAGAAGCGCTAGGTTCTGGTGATGCTGTATTGCTCTTTATTTTGGTGTATGTACTTCTGCCTTGACATGTGCCCTTCTCCTCTTGTGTTCGTTCTTTGTCTTATCAGTGTACTTTGTCCAGAGAGAGTTGACAGATTTAGGGTTCCTCTCTCTGGTTCAGATGGAAGCTCTGGGGCCAGATGGGAGCAGTGGTTCAGATGAGAGTGCTGGCCGGATAGGTGCTGGGGTCTGGACTCTGAGTCTTGGGACGTCCCTGGGTCTCCTTATTTTGTCCAGATGGGAGCTCCTCTTGTCCAAATGGGAGTTCCTCGGGTCTCAGGTTCAGATGAGAGTTCCAGGGCAGGATGGAAGCTGGGGGCTGGTCTCTGAGTCTCAGGAAGTGGCTAGGGTCTCTGGCAAATGTGTGTGGGGGGGGTGTGGAGACTGCAGTGTCTCCCTACAGTCTTGGGAAAGGGGAGCCTTCCTGCAGGGCCTGCCAATTGGCAGGCAACTGGGGCCAAGTTGGTCAGGTCCTCCTGTCTTGGCCTGTGTCCAGTGGTGGGACCCAGGCACAGTTGCTTCTCTGACTATAACCCAGGCACTCACCTCTGGTCCAGATGGGAGTTCCAGGGCACAGAGAAGCTGGGGGCTCGTCTCTGAGTCTCAGGAAGTGGCTGGGGTCTTGGGCAAATGTGTGTGGGGGGTGTGTGTAGACTTCAGTGTCTGCCTGCAGTCTTGGAAAAGGGGAGCCTTCCTGGCCTGCCAATTGGCAGGCAACTGGGGCCAAGGTGGTCAGGTCCTCCCAGAATGGCCTGTGTCTAGCAGTGGGACTCAGGCGCAGTGTCAGGAACATTTTCAAGTTATTTTATGAATGGATTACATATCCCCTCTAAGAGATTACAGAGAATCTCTCTACTCATCTGTGAGCATCAGTTTTTCAAA